>NC_135879.1:225551071-226094219 GCF_964194155.1 Cetorhinus maximus | reverse complement strand
TGCAAGACTGAAGGTTTCAGTCAAGTAAGGTTATCAGGGGATGTGGAGCAAAGGTAGCAAGATAGATTTGAAGTCAGGCCAAGAATTAATTGAATAATGGAGCACGTTGGACTTTTGGAGAGCAGTTCTCCAGGCCAAAGAGGAGCTGATTGGCCTAACCCTCTGCCCACGTCCCTATATAATTCACAGCAGAGCAGTCAGTATCTGTATAGAGAAAAAGAAGTTGGTATATCGAACGGGAACATTCCATCAGAATTTATTATGGATTATTTTATATTAATACTGTGCTGATATTACTTAGTAATACTAATATGGTAAGACACTATTTGTAATAACCACCCAGAAAGAAACAAGTCTGCTGTTCCCTTCTCCACGGATTTGCTGGTTTGCCTACATTGCTACCCTTCCCCCAGTGTTTATTTTCAGTCCCGCGTTGACACGATATCGGCAACTTTAATCCTGGGCAGCTGTATGAAATGGGCGCTACTGGATTAGTCGCCCATGAGGCATCTGTATTTTCCATTAAAGTCCATTGAATCACTCTCTTAACACTTTCCGCCAAAGTCAAAATGATCCCTGATAAATTGTCTTTCATGTTTTCACCACCCAGGTGTTTTCGTTCATGGGATATGGGCTTTGCTGGCTAGGCCAGCATTTGTTGCCACCCAGGTCTTTGTTGGCAGGTCGTCTCACTTTTGTCAGTCTGATAATGTTCACTGGTCTCCAAAAGTCCAGCGTCTGGGACAGGTCAAAGGTCTATTCCGCGTGATGCCCGGGGCTTCCACGAAGCCAGAGTTTTGGGACAGTTTTCATCAATCTCCGCTAACTGCACTACTCTAATGTCAGCGTTACGTGTCCCAATTCCTCCCATCCCGTCCACTGCTGTTAGATACATCTCAAGCTGAAGGCTGCAGCTGTGTCGCACAGCAGGCTCGGTCCTAGATTGCTTTTGATATCTTGAAGTTGATTGTGACTTGAAAGTCCGCAACCCGAGTCTCCTGGACCTACTCCAGCAGCTTGTTCCTGGCCCGTCGCCATGGCAGGAGAATCATTTGCAGTGAGCAGCCCTTTCCCACACAGTCTGCACAGGAATTTCCGGCTCATCGGATTATCTGGGAATTGAATGTTTAAGTTCACGTTGGTGGGATTTGGCTTACACAATCAGTTAACACAAAATGCTAATGTTTTATTATTAATTTGCCACTTGATTTATACCTCCTGCCTTGTGGGATCAGAAAAGACAAATCAGATATAATTAACACAATTAAAACATCAACTCGGGTTTTTTCCGTGGGAGGATAATGGATTGTCAATTAGGCTCGCACGTTAGCATTTTCTTTTTTGTTACAAGGCCATGGATTCAAACATTATAAGTCTCAAGGGCATAACCTAGGCTACCGCTTCAGTGCAGTGCTGAGGGAGTGCTGCATTTTCAAAGGTGTCAAATTCAGACATTGAACTGAGGCCCCCTCTTTGTCTCTTCTGCAGCTCAGATACCATTGCTGACCCTATGATAGGGAGCTCTCCAAGCCAAAGGTTCTTCCCACAATTAACACTATCAAAACAAATCAGGACTAATAGGCTATTTGTATAATTAGTGTGTGGGACCTTACTGCATGTAAAAATTGCTGTTGCATTTTCCTACATTAAAATAATAATTATACTCAAAGCAACGCATAGTTTATGAAATGCGCTCATGTAACAAGGACTGGCCTTTCTACACTGCAACAACATAATACACACACACATGCACACATACACATGCACAGGTTCACACATGGACCTGGAGCACTAACCAGGGCCCCTGTCATACCTGAGAGGAAAGAAGGGCTTTTTACAAATGTAAAGCAGTAAGTGAGCGATATGTGCAAAGTGCGGAACCTGGAGACCAGCCAGTAATTCTTCCAATCTGACCAGTTCTCTTTTCAGGCCCTAGGACTGTGAGGTGGCCCTGTCAATATTGCTGCCATGGGTTAATTGTTTGACTGACAAGAGCCAAGTGAAGAGCTTCTTTATGAATCAAAGTGCAACATTGGCCGTACAACCATAGGTCATCAACCTGAAACACTAACTCTGTTTCTCTCTCTCTCTCTCTCCACAGATGCTGCCTGACCCGCTGAGTACTTCCAGCGTTTTCTGTTTTTGTTTCAGATTTCCAGCATCCGCAGTATTCTGCTTGTTGTTTACTTTAACATGGGCCACTTAAACCACAACCTTTTCCTGGAAGGCCCAGGAGTGCAGCAATGTTCATCCAGGAGTTCTCCAACAGTTTCCTTGCAAATCAAGTTATCTTTGCTTTGGGGCTGCAGTCAAAGTGGGAGGTCAAAGTGACATGAACTTGTCATGATTTAGGCTGTCACTGCAGCCAATGTTTTATCTTGTGCAGTATGGCGGAGAAAGAAGTACACAAAAGTGCAGTCCTTGGGATGGTGGCTTTAGAAATTTTTGAGCTTGGAGCAGGATTTATTTCTGGGGGGGTGGGCAATGTCTGGGTTGGGGGAGGGCAGGTACATGACACCAAGAAATTTAAATTTTTGACACTTTCTGATGCATTTCCCAGCCTTTTGAAGTCTATTCCATTGCTTTCTCTTACCTGCTCGTATTTTATGCTGTGCTTTCTCGTATCTAAATAAATTGCATAGTTGCATTGCTGTATTGCAGAAACTCATCCCATGATTGCCCATGTTTACTAGCTTTCCACACTTGAGTCTTCCTGTGCAATATTTAGCATACGAAGCTGCCTTCTCAAGGTCAATTAGGGATGGGCAATGAATGCTGGCCCAGCCAAGCAATGCCCCCGTCCCAGGAGCGAATAAAAATAACAAGCCTACAAATTAGGAGCAGGAATAGGCCATTCAGCCCCTCAAGCCTGCTCTGCCATTCGATAAGATCATGGCTGATCTGATTGTGACCTCATCTCCACAATGCTGCCTGCCCCCGATGACCTTTGACCCCCCCCACCCCCTTGTTAGTCAAGAATCGACCTAACTCTGCTGTAAAAATATCCAGTGACCCTGCCTCCATCGCTCTTTGGGGAATAGAGTTCCAAAGAATCAAGATTTGATCTGGGCGAATTAGAAAACTCAGCGCAATTGCAAGTGAAGCAAATAAAGCTGTAAAATAACATGTGCAGCCTGGTGCCAGAAGGAAAACAATGTCGAACAAATTATATTTCTATAACCATCAATTGACTCAGCGGTTAGACAAATATGGAACCCAAAAAAAAACACGAGAGCAATTTATGAGGCTGAGGAGTGCACTCGCCAAGCTTTCAACTTTAAAATAAAACAGACGCTTTTATTTTCAGCGCTGATGGTGCACAAGTCCCTGAACCTTCATTTATATGGATCCTGTATATGCACAAAAACAACATTCTGGGGATCCCTGCGGCACTTAAGAAAGAGACTTTAACGGGGAAGGGTTCGTGCATAGGCCGCATTCCGCAAACACCATCATCCAGCAACAAAATGGGGACGATTGACAACCGTAGGGGGAAGGTCTCCTGGAACTTGGAATTTGGATCACCATTCCTTGCTGGGTCCAATTTTTTTTTTAAAGTTTATCCTTTCATAGAACGAGGGCATCGCTGGCAAGACCAGCATTTGTTGTCCATCCCTATTTGCCCTTGAACTGAGCGGTCTGCTTGGCCATTTCAGAGGGCAGGTAAGAGTCAACCACATTGCTGTGGGTCAGGAGTCACATGTAGGCCAGACCAGGTAAGGACGGCAGATTTCCTTCCCCAAAGGACATTAGTGAATCAGATGGATGTTTACAAGAATCAATGATACTTTCATGGTTGCCATCGCTGCGACTAGTTTTCAATTCCAGGTTCCATTAAGGGTATTTAAATTCCACCAGCTGCCATGGTGAGATTTCAACCCATGTCCTCAGAATATTAGCTCTGGGCGTCTGGATTACTAGTTCAGTGATATTACCACCGTCTCTCCTGGTACTCCCTCCCTAACAGCACTCTGGGGGTACCTACACCACAGGGACTGCAGTGGTTCAAGAAGGCATCTTACCACCACCTTCTCAAGGGCAATTAGGGATGGGCAACAAATGCTGGCCCAGCCAGCAATGCACATATCACTTGAACAAATAAAAGAACATTTTTAAAAATGGGTGATCATCTCCCAACCGGGGCATTATCGCACTGGTCTGAGGGTAAACTTTACCAATGCACAGCCCCAGGGCGGTAAGGTTGTCAACAGTGGTTGGGCACATTCCTGGACAGTTCATTAAGCTATGTCCTTCTTCCAACTCTCCTGTCCGGTCAAACGGCCTTCATTCCCCATCCTTAATAGTTTTATCACTAAGTAAAGCATTCAAATAAAATGGAAAAAAGACAGGATACTTTTAATGCCCCTATGATTTTTCTCCTGTGTTGCATACAGCAGTTTCCTGGAGATTAGTCTTCGATTTCTGGAGACCCAGGACAAATGCTGGTGGGTTGGCAACCCTAGGATATAGACGCCATTCCTGGAGCGCAGACTGGAAAAATTTACACTAAATGAAAAGCAGAACACCATGGCCGCTGGGAATCCGAAATAATGTCCTAAATATGCCTGGCTTTTTATGGGACATGTGGATCATTCCTAGTTACAGTCCTACTTGGCTCACCTTCCTCAACCCTTTTTCCGGTACATGGTACCATAGTGGTAATGTCACTAGACTAGTAATCCAGAGGGCCAGGCTAACGCCCTGGAGGCACAGGTTCAAATCCCACCATGACAGCCAGTGGAACAATTAGGATGGGCAACAAATGCTGGCCTTGTCGGTGATGCCCACATCCCATGAAAGAATAAACAAAACAATTGATTATTGCACCATCAGCGCTGTGTCCTGCTCTCACCCTGAATTGGAAAACTTCATCAACTTTGCTTCCAATTTCCCTCCTCCTCTCAGTTTCACATGGTCCACCTCCAACTCTTCCCTTCCCTTCCTTGACTTCTCTGTCTCCGTTTCTATGGAGATGGACTATCAACTAATATTCATTGTTATTCCACTGTCTCCCACAGTTACCGCAACCAATTTCCTCACACCCTGTTTCCTGGAAGGACTCCATTCATTATCCCAGTTCCTCCACCTCCACTGCATCAGTTCTGATGACGCAACATTAGAACCATGGAACCATAGAAAAGTTACAGCACAGAAGGAGACCATTCGGCCCACCTTGTCCATGCCAGCCCTTTCTAATCCCATCTTCCTGCACCCGGCCCATAGCCCTGCAGCTTACAACACTTTAGGTGCAGATCCAGGTACTTTTTAAAAGAGTTTAAAGTTTCTGCCTCTACCACCAACTTGGGCAGCGAATTCCAGACACCCACTACCCTCTGCGTAAAAAAGTTCTTCCTCATGTCCCCCCTACACCTTCTGCCACTTATCTTGAATCTATGTCCCCTGGTTCTAGAATTCTCCACCAAGGGAAACAATTTTATCCTGTCCACTCTATCTATTCCCCTCCTAATTTTATACACCTCAATCAAGTCACCTCTCAGCCTTCTTTATTCCAAGGAAAATAACCCCAACCTATCCAATCTCTCCTGGTAGCTACACTTTTCTAACCCTGACATTCTGCAGCAGTGTTTCTGAGCTGCCTTTGTTTCTCCTCCATCGAGGATCCCCTTCACTGTGGTTGACAGCATCCCACAGCCATGTTCGGCATATTTCCTGCATGTCTGCTCTCACCCTTCCCCTCCCTCCGAGAACCATGATAGGGTTCCCATTGTTGAATCCTTCTACCTCACCTGCCTTCCCATTCAAAGGATCACTATCTGCCTTTTTTGCCACCTCCAGTGTGATGCCACCACCAAACACATCTTTCCCCTCCCCTCCCTTTCAGCATTCAGAAGGGGCCATTCTCTCCGTGATATCCTGGTCCACTCCTCAGTCACCCACAACACCTCCCCACAGCACCTTTCCACGCAAACGCAGGAGATGTAACCCCTGCCCCTTTAACCTCCTCTCCTCACTGTCAAAGGCCCCAGGTAACCCTTCCTGATGAAGCAGCAATTTAAGTGCACCTCTTTCAATCTACGATACTGTATTCACTGCTCACAATGTGCTCTCCCCTACACTGGGGAGGCCAAAGACAGATTGGGTGATCACTTTGCGGAACATCTTCTTTCAGTCAGTAAGCATGACCACGACCTCCCGGTCACTTGCCTTTTTAATTCACCACCTTGCTCTCACGCTGACATCCCTATCCTTGACCCTCTGCACTGTTCCAGTGAAATTCAATGTAAGTTTTTTCAATCTTTCAATTAGGCACTTAGCAGCCTTCCGGACCCAACACTGAGTTCGACAATTTCAGGCTGTAAATTCTGCGCCCTTATTTTGTCTTCTTTTCATTGCTTGTTTCATTTTCTTTTCTTATTTCCACTTTCAGACAGTCACACTCCTGCCCTAGGCACATCTTTTCATTCATTGTTTCTTTTCTTGCCCCATCGCCATTATCTGTGGCCCTGTAAGAACATAAGAAATAGGAGCAGGAGTAGGCCATTCCACCCCTCAAGTCTGCCCCGCCATTCAATAAGATCATGGCTGATCTGCCCCTGGCCTCAACTCCTTTTTTGTGCCAGTGCCTCATAGCCCTCAACTCCCCGATAATTCAAAAATCTATCCACCTCCTCTTTAAATACTTTCAGTAATACAAACTCTTCTGTCATTCAATCTCTTGTGTCTCCCAGCCTATCACAGACCTTTCTTTTGTCCTTGTCCCACCCACCCCTTGCTCAAAACCTGCTGCATTTCTAACTTTTCCCAGTTCTGTGAAAGAACATTGACCTGAATTAGCTCTGTTTCTCTCTCCACGGATGCTGCTGAGTATTTCCAGCATTATCTGTCTTACTTTGGAAAAAAAAGTACCTTTTGTTTTGTTCAAAACACAGTTGGTTGCAAAGCTTTGGGAGTTAGAATGCTGGGTGGGCCAATTTCAGGTGGTAAATAGCCTCCCTTGTCCTTGACTTCCCTTACATAACTTGCCCTGTCGCTTTTGACTCTGTCCGGTGCCCATTGCTACTGAGCTGTTGTCAGTGTCTTGTCTCGAAGGGGATATTTTGGACTTTGAAAGACGTGTTTGTTTGTCTTAACCTCCCTGTTGACATGTGTGGCTCATGTGGTACAGTTGAAAACCAGGGCGAACTTGTAAAGAAAATCAATGGCAAACAATTCATCTGCACGTACACTTTGACATGAGCGGAAATAATCGAGAAAGAAGTCAGAATGGACATAGATGTGAAACACTTGCAGTGGGGACGGTAATATGCGTGGGAAGGAGATCTACATGCTGAGGGAAGATGAGACAAATCCCAATGTGCCTTAGACTAACAAACAATTGCAGCAGGGCTCCCCGTGTCCCCAGTAACTTCGATGGTGCAGTGGGCAACGTGACATAAGTCTGCAGTCTGGGAGCACACAAAGGAAACATAGAACAAAGTACTGACTGGCCTGTCTCTGATCAGTGGAGTTTATTTAATCACTGGAGCTTGTTATATCTTCCCCTGGAGAATAGGGTCAAACGACAGCAGGATATACAGGCTGCAAGGCCACAATGTGAAACTCCTAAGCTAGTCTGGGAATGCCCCTAAATAGTTTCTGTGGGACCTAAGGGGATCAGGTTTAAGAAGTGCCAACATCCCCCCTGGCCTGAATTTTGCGGCTGTCGGACCTGCGCTCTTGGCGTGTCCGGGAGCGGCTGGGAAACGGACCCCCGACTGCAATTGGCCCCGTCCGCGATTCCACGCTAGCTGGCCAATTAATGGGCAGCCAGCGTGAGACACGCGCTGAAAAGCTCAGCGCTGCTGGGGTGGGGGCGGGAAGAGGGCGGGCGATGATGTCACCGCGGGTGTGGGTGTGGGTGAACGCTGCGAGAGAGCTTCCAGGAGGCAGACAGCTGCCTCAGGGAGCCGCAGATCTGCAAATAATAAAATAAAACATAAAAAAAAGCTGCAAAAAATGCCCGTGCAGCACAATCAAGCACCTGAAAGCATTCCTCATAAAAATGCTGTCCACAGGTATTTATTTTAATTTTATTTCCTAACGGAAATTGCACCCCGTCCTTGGATGAGGTTTGATGGAAAATGTAAAGGCCGCCTTGGCCAATTCACCCGTCCGCCAACCGTAAGGTTGGATGAGCGACGAAATATCGAGGACAATTGCGTCGTTAATGGGCTTAATTGTCGGCGGGAGTGCTTCTGACTTTTGTATGCACCTGCCAAGCGAAATACTGCATGATTGCGCAATGACGTTGGGACACTCGTCCATCTTCATCCCACGGAATTTTACGCCCGGTCGGGTCAGGCGCACACCTGCTCGTGGGACAATAAAATTCTGTCCCCTGACCCCACACATGCTCCTCTTTAATCAGAATTGTTTTGAAAAATGAGAGTGAAATCCAGCAGATTGGATTCCATCCTAACCTTTGACTCCAGTCCTGATTTCAACCCTTCCACAACTCACAAACGTTGGATTCCATGTCTCTCTCTCTCTGTCATGAACATATTGGAGTGTGCTATCCTGGTTTGCACATCGGTGTTAGCTATTCAGAGCATGTAAGGGAAACTCTTTGTTTCAGGTGTGTGGTCCTCTCCCTCCTAACTCTCCCGTATTTCCTCTGGGTGTGGTACCCTCTCGGTTGTTTAGCACAGAGGAACTTCTTCCCCTATCCTGGAAACTTTGGAAAGACTCCGAACTGTGAGGAGGACAGTGTAGAACTTCAAAAGGACATAGACCAGTTGGTGGAATATGCAGACAAGTGGCAGATGAAGTTCAATTTGGAGAAACGTGAGGCGATTCACTTTGGTCAGAAGAACATAGGGAGACAATATGAAGTAAAGGATACAACTCTAAAGTGGGTGCACAAGCTGAGAGACCTGGAAGTATATGTGCATTAGTCATTGAAGGTGGCAAGACAAGTTGGGAGAGCGGGAAATAAGGCATACAGTATACTAGGCTTTATTAATAGGGGCATAGAATACAAGAGCAAGTAGGTCATGTTGAACTTGTTAAGACACTAGTTTGGCCTCAGCTGGAGTATTGTGTCCAATCCTGGGCACCGCACTTTAGGAAGAATGGGAAGGCATTGAAGAGAGTGCAGAAAAGATTCAGGAGAATGGTTCCAGGAATAAGGAACTTCAGTTACGGAGATAGATTGGAAAAGACTGTCTTCCTCAAAGAAGAGATAGCGAAGATGACACTTGATAAAGGAGTCTGGACAGAGTTAATGGGGAGAAACTGTTCCCAATTGCAAAAGGATTGAGAACGAGAGGGCACAGATTTAAAGTAATTGACAAAAGAAGCTAAAGCGACATGAGGAAAAGCTTTTATCACACAGTGAGTGGTTAAAGTCTGAAATGCACTGCCTGAGAATGTGGTGGAGGTAGGTTCTATTATTTTATTCATTCATGGGACTTGAGCATCACTGGCTAGGCCAGCATTTATTGCCCATCCCTAATTGCCCTTGAGAAGGTGGTGGTGAGCTGCCTTCTTTAACCGCTGCAGTCCATACAGTGTAGGTACACCCATAGTGCTGTTAGGGAGGGAGTTCCAGGATTTCAGCTCAGCAACAGTGAGGTATTCAAAAGGGAATTAGACTGTTACCAGCAAAGGAAGAATGTGCAGGGTTACAGGAAGAAGGTGAGAGAATGGCACTAAGGGAATTGCTCACTCAGAGAGCTGGTGCAGACATGATGGGCTCATTGTCCTCCCTCTGCACTGTAACAATTCTCTATCTCTCTCTCACACAGCCCTTCTTTCTGTTCCCTTTGCTGTTTTCTCACACCATCTCTCTGCCTCCCCCTGTGACTCTCTGTCTCTCTCTCTCTTTCCCTCTCTCTCTGTCCCTGTCGCTCTCAATCCCAGTCTCTCTGTTTTCCTAAGTTTCCCTTGGTACATAGCCGGAGCTCCTTTAATGGAATTGCTTTCCAGGAAGTGAAAGAAAGCATAGATAGGCCTTTGGCTTCTGACTGCTGGCCATTGACTCCTGTTAATAGTAAAGATTCAATGTATAACATAGCCTCAGAATGTCCTGAAGCACCTCATGGCTCTCCTTTGGAAAGATGCCAAGGGATATTTCACGTCCACCTGAGAGGGCAGACGAGACCTCAGTATAATGCCTCATCCAAAGGGTGGCATTTACAACAGGGGTCTTTAGATTAACACAGTGGAGTTGGGGTCACCTCCATGTGACATCGACAGCAAAGAACTTGCAAAGAGCAGTCCATCTACAAAAGACTGTCTCCCTCTGCTGGTTTATGCTGGTAGTAATCTGTCTTTTGAACAATCTTATGAAATTTGTGAGCAGCTAGCGGCCTCAGCTGGTTAAAAACCATAAGATACACAGAAAGGTATCAGGAAATGAAAGCTGTGACTGAAATCAGCAGCAGCAAGTGAAATTTCCCCCTTTTTTGTTATTCCACACCCTGATGTATTTGAAATTTTGTTTCTATATCTTGTAAATCAGAACCACTTGCATTTTTAAGTTTAAAACACCTCAAAGTGTTTAACAGCAATGTAGCTATTGTTGTAATGTAGGAAATGCAGTAGCCAGTTTGAAGCTTCCACTAACAGCAATGTGACAGTGATCAGATAATTTGTTTTTATAAAGTTGATTAAATATTTGCCCAGGACGACCGGGGATAACTCCCTTGCTCTTCTGTGAAGGGAACCATGGGATTTTTTACATCCACCTGAGCAAGCAGACAGGGCCTCGGCCTAATGTCTTATCCAAGAGGTGGCACTTCTGGCAGTGCAGCATTCCCTCACTACTACACTGGATTGTCAACCTAGATGTTATGCTCAAGTCCCTTGGGTGGAACTTGACCCCACAACCTCCTACCTCAGAGATGTGAGTGCTACCAACTGAGCCAAGATTGGCACCTTGCAGCAGAGATGGGTTGGAATCAAGCTGAACATTAGCTTGTGTGAAATTTCTCTCTGCATTATTTGAACAGGTAAGCTGTTTAATACATCTTTGTAGGTAAAAATTTCACTGTACAATTTTGCCCCATTACATTGCATGAATGAAGACCCATTACATAATCTGGGTTGCTGACATACGTTGACTGTAGGTAAACCAAGGAATTAATACCATAATACTGGATCTACGGCATATCAGCACAGTAAACAATTATGTATCAGTGTAAAGTATTAGCCCAATTTAGGCTAATTTGCCAAAAAAAAAACCCAAGTTCCTTGGTCAACTTAGCTATTGGCTCACTTGTGCCAACTGAGTAACAATAGTGTCACACCAGTCAGAACCATCTGTATTGGTCACTATGCCCCTGATTTCTAAGACAGCTGGCATATCTTGGGTGCGATGCCAGGACAAGCACCCAATGTTAACCTCAGTCCAAGGATTTGGCTTGCCAGTATATGTGAGAATAACAAAGACATTAAGTCCTCACATTCTTCTGGGGCTCAACACTTTTAAAAGTAATTCACTGGATTTTGCGTCATTTGCTAGGGCAGCAATTAATGCCCATCCCTAATTGCCCTTGTAAAGGTGCTGGTGAGTATCTTCCATGATTGCAACCAAGCCTCTTGCTAGGTTATTTCAGAGGGCAGTTAAGAGTTAAGCTCATTGCTGTAGGCCTGAAGTCGCATATAAATTAGACTGAGTAAAGGGCAACAGTAAACCAGATGGGCTTTTACAACAATCGGGTAGTTATATTGGCACCATTATCGATGCTAGCTTTCAGGTCTATTTAATTAACTAATTAATTGAATTTAAATGCTCCAACTACCGTGTGGAATTTGAACTCGTATCCCAAGAGCAATGAGCCACAAACGCTGACCTTGTCAGCAATGTTTACATCCCGTGAAAGAAATAGAAAAAATCTCCAGATCATTAGCCCAGATTCTGCAAGAAGCACAGACCAGAGAAAAATCTTCCATGTTATAGTTACAACACACAATCACCCACGTTAGCAGTGGTTCTGACACACAATGGGCTAGATTATGACTTTGTGCGATAAGACAGAATAAGGTGAGTAAGCAGCCTGTTTACCTCTCCCCCAGTTTTTATTTTGTATTACTAGGTCAGTATGCCATAACCACTTTGCCACCTTATCCCTGGAAACATGAAGGGGTGAACCTTGGGGTTACACCAGATTGCACAAGTGACCTGTGCTAGACTGCATACCTTCAGCACACTCCCCCCACACAAGACTCTCCAGTATTTTTGAAGGCAGACTGAGAAACCATTTCATCATACGAGGCTGGACACAAATCAGGAGATTATTTTATTTCACAGACAGAAAATGGACACGCAGAGCAACAGTTATTGTCAGTAAAACTTGTCTTCGCTTAATAAAAAAATAACAAGCGCACGATGTTTCCTCAATGCAAACTGTACACAACTTGTCTTCACAATACGGTATAAAATGCTGAATAAGCTATGCTTCCCGCTCATTTTACCTTACTCAAACAAAATAGCATCTAATTACCTTTCTGCGTTCATACTTTCTGAGGCATAACAGCCGCTGGGTTATCTGGTTTTGTGGGACAGGCAGGTATAAGACATGTTCCCATTATGGTGCTTAAAACTGCTTGTACCATGCAAATTAGTTCCTCTCCCGCCCCCACCACCCCCCCCGTACTGGCTTTGTAAACTCCAGCAGGCTCAATAATGGAGGCATTACATCCTCAGGATTTTCAGGTCACTAACTTCTAATTATCCTCCTAACCCTCAAAAGTCTGGCAAGAACCTGCACAAGCAACTTCCTGTTTTTCAAATAAAATCCTATCCCTGTGTGTTCTATGCCTATTTTTGTATTACTCTGTGCTCACAAGCAAATGGAAGGGCCTAGGCCAGAAGCACCTTCCAAGTACCTGGTACCAGAGATTCCCCAACACAGTGGTTAGGAGGTGCTTATCAATTACCAAGAGAAGCTGACAAATTGCCCGTTCTGTTCTGACTTGATGGAAGAACTTCAATACCTAGCCCATTATTATTTAATCTCAACATTTTTTAATACTGTATAAACTTAGAGTCATATAGCGCAGAATCAGGCTTTTCAGCCCATCGTGTCTGTGCTGGCCATCAAGCACCTATCTATTTTAATCCCACTTTCCAGCACTTGGCCCTGAACACTATGGCATTTCAAGTGCACATCTAAATACTTTTTAAATGTTGTGAGGCTTCCTGCTTCTACCACCCCCTCAGGCAGTATGTCCCAGATTCCAACCACCCTCTTGGTGAAAACATTTTTCCTCAAATCCCCTCTAAACCTCCTGCCCCTTACCTGAAATTTATGTGCCCCCCCCCTCCACCACCACCCGGGTTATTGACTCCTCCGCTAAGGGGAAAAGTGTGAATACACTTTGTTTTTAGGAGTCCAACATTTAAATGTCATTCCAACCCAGATCCTTTGTTCGGAAAGTTGGTCAAAAATATCAAAACATGACATTTGGCCTTACATTTTTTAAAGTTTGGGATCCTGCAAGAAGCACAGACCCGAGAAAAATCTTCCCAGTCGCTCTTACAAGACACAACAACCCACATTAGCAGCGTCCTGACCCAGCTCTGACACACAATGGGATAGACCTTGACTTTCTGTGATAGGACAAAACAAGGTGATAGTGAGTAGGCAACCTGTTTACGTTCCTCCCAATCTTTAAAAATATTTCTATTGACTATTTGTGCCAGTTTGATAATGATGCCAGCTCATCAGTCAGTGCCAGTCAATTGGGATGGGTGTAACCCGGTCTGCTGACTCACACGTGCCTTCCACTATCGCACAAAGTCAAGGCCAATCCCAGCGAACAGAGAACTTCTTCCCTCTCCCTCCCCTCTCCCCCCACTGTCTGCGTGGAAACCCACCCGAAGTTAAAATTAACTTCCGAGAACTTCTCTTGCTTGCTGTCTTGAGGAAGGTGTTACACCTTTCAAAAGAAACAAAATGAATGTTACGATGGCAGACAGCAGAAAGTTACATGGAGCCTACAAACCATTGACCGGCATCATTGTCCATCCTCAGTACGCACACCTTCAGCACGCCCAAGGCCTACCCCACTCAGTGCACTGACTCCTGTGCAACATCCCGCTTGCTGTCCGACAGGTCAAAGTTTTGCAGAGATCGGGGAACACAGATTTTACAGCCGATAATGATGAGGAACGCTCGTCTGAAGGACCGGTTGAAAAACGTGTAGAGGAATGGGTTCATGGACGAATTGCTGTAGCCAAGCCAGACCAACACCTCCCAAGTCACCCTGTCTATCTTGTAACCCAGGAAAGGATCAATGATATTCGCTGTGAAGAAGGGCAGCCAGAAGACAAGAAACGCGCTGATAATGATCCCCAGCGTTTTAGCTGCCTTTTTCTCCCGTTTCATGGATTGTTTGTGTGCGTGAGCCGTTACTGAGCCGGAGGGACATTCCTGGATTTGGTTATCCGCAGCACCAATCTGAATTGCCTGCTTTCTAGCTACCTTGTATATCTTCCAGTATGCTGCTAGCATAATAAACATGGGCAGGTAAAAGGCTATTAGAGAGGCGCAGACAGCATAGGTTGGGTTCACCATGAGCTCACAGCTGCTCTTGGTCAGCAGGTCAGGGTCAACGCCTAGTCTGTGTAGCTGCAACATTATGGGGATGAATGATATCGCAGCTGGGACCATCCAGCAGGCAAAGAGCAGGACGACAACCTTCCCGGGTGACATCTTACAATGATACATGAGAGGGTCGCAGACGGCATAGTAGCGGTCCAGGGCAATACAACTCAGGTGAAGTATGGAGGCAGTGCAGAACATCACATCCAGGCTTGAATGGATTCGACAGAAGGCGGATCCAAAGTGCCAACGCCCTTCAATAGTTCTGACCATACTATAGGGCATCACCATAATCCCAACGAGGAAATCGGCTATGGCTAATGATAGCACGAAGGCATTGGTTGCAGAGCGCAGCTGCTTGAAGTAGAAAACAGCCAGGACCACTAGGCAATTGCCAACCATTGTGGCTGTCACAATCACCATTATAAAGATGTAAAGTCCCGTCCTGACTCCAGCCGTTCTCCAGCCTGACGAACTGGTGAGATTTAATAAACTCGAGGTATTCTCCATGCTCCGAGAAACTTCAACCTGAAGAAAAGGGGAGGTATAATTAGAAAAGACATCTTACTGTCACCCAAAACCTGTGGGCGGAATTGTTCCAGATTTGCACTAAGTGACAGGAGAAAGGACGTTTTACCCACTGGCCGCAATGGCGGGTGATCGTGCTGTATCATCCTAACCCCGCCTCATTGATCATGCATTCCCAGGAAACACGCTGTTTGGCTGACGGGTGGCCTCCGATTCGCCTGCCACTCTGCCATGTCTCCGTTTCCTCGTGCCAGGTGCCATATTGAAAGTGCAGCCACGTGCACGCTTTTCAGTGCTTCCAGCCCAGTAGGGCACTGGTGAAGACATAGCCCCAAAAGCCAAGAAAAGCGCAGCCGCCCAGTGCATCCTTAGGACACCTTTTGGGCACCATTGGAGCCCGCCACGATGTCCTCTACCCCTACTCTGGCTGCAGGACGCCCATCAGTGTCACCACCCCGGCTGCAGGAGACCCATCAATGTCACCACTCTGGCTTGGGGGGGCAGTGGCAGTGGTGGTGGTCAGTGCCAACACTGCTCAAAAGAGTTTCACCATCCAGTGCAGAAAGAGGATAAATTACCTCATCTGTGCTGCCAGGGTAAGGCAAACATCTCATCACTCTAAACTCGCAGACTCACTAGGCTATCACATGTTCACTGGCATCTCACTCACTGCCAGGTCAAGGGACATCTCCACTCGCTCTCTCTCACACACCCTCACATCCCCATCTGGCCTCATCTCCTCTGGAGACTGCCTCCTTTGCCCTCACCATCTTGAGGCCATTTGCACAGATCAACATGTGCCCCACACACACTCTGGGAAACCCCTCTACCCCAGTGATGCCCTAGCCTTCCCTTGCCTGAGGTCACTTCTCCCCCTTCCCCAAGCAAGCCCTAACCTTGCAACCGTTGAAAAGCCACTGCCGCCTTATGGCTGACCTCGTAAGTAGAGTCCTGCCCATGAGTGGCCCTAGGAGTGATGTGGTGCTGCCTGTGAAGCCTGGCGCGAGTGCTGCCTGATACAAGGTAGGCAAACAAACCTCAAAATTCTGAGTGAAGTGCAGCTCGCCAGGTGCATGGCGCTTATGTTTAGTTGTGAAACACGTCAGCGTGCAATCACACCAACGTGCCCCGATGATCCAGTGTGGGGGGATGATTCCAGTGGGCAGGGTTTATAATGAGATGCAGATGTATTACAATGAAGTTCCTGACGGTGGGAAATGCAACCCGACATTGACGGGTGGAGCAGACAATTGCAAACTGGTTTCACGACGTTGTGAAACTGACATTTGGCATCCTGCCATATTGTCCGCTCATGCCACCAAGCATGCCCACCACCAACGGAGGAGCGAACCATCCCACCCTTTAGTTTTTTCCCCCAATTTGCTCTAACCCTGCCTTAGCTGGTCCTCTGGTATCTCATCCTAAAGACATTCTACATCTTTTATTTATTCCTTCTCAAGACTTTGGCATCGTCGGTATTTATTGCCCCTCCCTAGTTGCCCTACTGAGGTGGACGTGGGCCTCCTTTTCGGAACATTAACAGTTCGATCCAACTGATAGTTTTGCTAGGCCACTGCAGAGGGCATTTTGGACTCAACCACTTTTGTTGCAGGACTGGAGTCACATGCAAACCAGACCAAGAGCATTAACGAAGCCACTGATTTTGTGTGTCAGTCTGACAGCTTCATGGTCCGCTTTCCTTTTAATGCCAGCCTTTTACTTCCAGGGCCTGAATTTTGCGTTCATTGGGCACGCGCGCCCGCCGGCAGGATGTAAAACTCTGCCCCAGGTTTTTTTAAAACGAAATTCGAATTCTCAAACTGCCAAGGTGGGATTTGAAGTTACATTCTTTAGATTACTGGCTGAGGTCACTAGTCCATTAATCTAATCGCCGCGCTACCAAACCATAGTGAGCGCTATCAGCTTGTGGGTGGAATTGTTAAAGCTGAGCCATTTCCAATACCCATGTCTGTTTTTCAATAGGGGTCAATGGACAGTGGCCAGGAGTGCCAACCTTTTTCCTCATTGCCATCCCCTATTACCCCACCCCTTCCCCCACCACCCGCCCAAATCCATCCCCCTCCCCCCAGCCCCGCCATCCTACTCCCCGCCATGTTGATTTTTGGAAGGATATTAGCTAATAACTTAATTTTTCTGAGGAACTGACAGGAGGGTCAGAAAGCAGAGGACATAGTTTAAGATAATTGGCAAAAGGAGCACAGGGGACATGAGGAGAAGCCTTTTCACTGAGTGAGTTGTTACCATCCAGAATGCGCTGCTTGAAAGGGCGTGGAAGCAGATTCAGTAATAACTTTCAAAAGAGAAATGATGAGTGTTTGAAAAGGCAAACTTTGCAGTGCTAGGAAGAAAGAGCAGGGGGACAAATTGAATAATTCTTTCAAAGAGCCGACAGGTGCTATGGGCTAAATGTCCTCCTGTGCTGTGTAATTCTATGAACTACTGTGCATTGCAGCCTTGCTGTATTCTGTCAATACTAATATGACCAGTGCTTCTCTTCTTTTGTTTCTCCTAATTCCCAAGCACATGGTCTTCCCCCTCCATATATCCTCACCGTGTTGAAACTAAGGCTGGGATTTTCCGGCTCCGTCATGGCGAGAGCCGCCATGGGAGATTCGGCGAGCCAGCTAAATGTCCATTGACTTTTGGCGGGACCGGACAATCCCGGCTGCGGACCGGGCTGGGAAATCCCTCCCTAAGGGTCAACACACCATTTCAGCAACTTGCATTGACAGGGCACCTTTAATTTAGAAAATTCCGCTGCTCTAATTCCTTGTTTTCCAAGACCTTAGGACAATGGACTTCTTGATCTCCCTCCTTCTCTTTCCAAACTTGGTGGCGTCCTGAACAATGGACCTTTGTTGTTTGTCTGGGAATTCAAGATAAAAAGAAAGTTTAGGAAAGATTCAGACATCACGGGCTGCATTTTATGGGGCATTGTATTCCCCATCGCACTCCCCCCCCCTCCGCCACTGACTGGAAAATCAGTCATCAGCCCGCCCACCCAAACAACAGCTGCCCTACAGTCATATTACCCTCGGTGGGGGCGTTAATTGGCTCAGGGTGAGACTTCAGTCCCCATCTGGGAGGGTCCTGACTCAGAGAACTGCCAGCCAATCTGATCAGCCAGCAGCTCTGTAGCTGCAGCAGCGCCAGGTTCGAGCAGTGGCCACTGCTGGGACTGCAGGTAGTGCCCGAGAAGGAAGTGATTTAGCCCAGACGTTAAGTCTGGGGTTTTGGATGGGACTGGCTGGCTGACCCCAGCGAGAGGGGTAAGGGGGAGTGAGGGGCCAGGTTTGAGAGGCTGGGGGGAGGGTTAAAGGGGGTATATGATCTGGGAACATGGTGCATCCCCAGCAACCCACCCAACCCTGCCAAAGGAGGTTGCCCCTCCTTGCCCAACAGCAGCAGTGAAAGCTGCTGGGCTATCTGCCTGCCTGGCCTCCACATTCCCCTGCTGCAGGTAAAATAGCGGCAGTGGTAGAACGAGGCCCTTAAGTGACCATTAATTGGACACTTAAGGGCTTCAATAGGCCTAAAGGTGGGTGGGCTGCCTGAAGCCTTTCCCGCCCACCTTAATATGGGAGATGGGTCAGGTTTGGGTGGGAGGACAGCGGGAAGGCCACCTGTTTTATTTTGTGGGCCCCCTTATTTTGAACAGCCAGGCAAGGGAGCTGTGAAACCCAGCTCCAACCCTAAATCACAGTAATTTCAATCATGGCAAATTCCATCCTTTGAAAGGGTGATTGCAATGAATTTAGATGAACTAGGACTGAAAACCTTTTTGAGTTATGCTTATGGAACCTTGCCTAGCCTATCTGACTTTGTTTTTTTTTATTCATTCACGGGATGTGGGCTTCGCTGGACAGGCCAGCATTTAATGCCCATCCCTAATTGCCCTTGAGAAGGTGGTGGTGAGATGCCTTCTTGAACCGCTGCAGTCCATGTGGTGTAGTGTACACCCACAGTGCTGTTAGGGAGGGAGTTCCAGGACTTTGACCCAGCAACAGTGAAGGAACGGTGATATATTTCCAAGTCAGGATGGCGTGTGGCTCGGAGGGGAACTTGCAGGTGATGGTGTTCCCATCTATCTGCTGCCCTTGCCCTTCTAGATGGGAGCGGTCATGGGTTTGGAAGGTGCTGTCTAAGGAGCCTTGGTGAATTCCTGCAGTGCGTCTTGTAGCTGGTACACGCTGTTGCGACTGTGCATCAGCAGTGGAGGGAGTGAATGTTTGTGGATGGGGTGCCAACCGAGTGGGCTGCTTTGTCCTGGATGGTGTCAAGCTTCTTGAGTGTTATGGGAGCTGCACTCATCCAGGCAAGTGGGGAGTATTCCACCACACTCCTGACTTGTGCCTTTTAGATGGTGGACAGGCTTTGGGGAGTCAGGAGGTGAGTTACTTATCGCAAGATTCATAGCCTCTGATCTGCTCTTGTAGCCAAAGTATTTATACAGGCACTTTACAGCCTCCCGGACTGAATATTAAGTTCAACAATTTTAGATCATGAACTCTCTCCTCCATCCCCACCCCCTTTTCGATACCCCCCTTTTTTTTCCAATAATTTATATAGATTTTTCTTTTCCCACCTATTTCCATTATTTTTAAATGTATTTCCATCCATTGTTTTATCTCTACCTTTTAGCCTATTTCGATCCTTTCCCTTCACCCCACCCCCACTAGGGCTATCTGTACCTTGCTCATCCTGCTTTCTACCCTTAATTAGCACATTCCTTAGATAATATCACCACCTTCAACACCTCCTTGTCCTTTTGTCTATGACATCTTTTGACTATCTCCACCTATCACTGGCCCTCTATCCAGCTCTACTTGTCCCACCCCCCTCCTTAAACCAGCTTATATTTCACCTCTTTTCTATTTTTCCTTAGTTCTGTTGAAAAGTCATACGGACTCGAAACATTAACTGTGTTCCTCTCCGCAGATGCTGCCAGTTTTTCCAGGTATTTTTATTTTTATTTATATGGCTAGCCCAGTTCAGTTTCTGCTCAATGGTAATCTCCAGGATGCTGATAGTGGGGGATTCAGTGATGGTAAAACCATTGAACATCAAGGGGCAATGGTTGGATTCTCTCTTGTTGGAGATGGTCATTGCCTGGCACTTGTGTGGCGTGAAGGTTACTTGACACTTGTCAGCCCAAGATTGGATATTGCCCAGATCTTGCTACATTTGGACATGGACTACTTCAGTATCTGAGGAGTCGTGTACGGTTCTGAACATTGTGCAATTATCAACAAATATCCCAATTCTGACCTTATGATGGAAGGAAGGTCATTGATGAAGCAGTTGAAGATGGTTGGGCCTAGGACACTACCCTGAGGAACTCCTGCAGTGATGTCCTGGAGCTGAGATGACTGGCCTCCAACAACCACAATCATCTTTTTTTGTGCTAGGTATGACTCCAACCAGTGGAGAGTTTTCCCCTTGATTCCCATTGACTCCAGTTTTGTTAGAGCTCCTAGATGCCACACATGATCAAATGCTGCCTTGATGTCAAGGGCAGTCACCCTCACATCACCTCTGGAGTTCAGCTCTTCTGTCCATGTTTGAACCAAGGCCGAATAAGGTCAGGAGCTGAGCGACCCTGAGAGAACCCAAACTGAGCATCAGTGAGCAGGTTATTGCTAAGCAAGTACCGCTTGATAGCACTGTTGATGACCCCTTCCATCACTTTCCTGATGACTGAGAGTAGACTGATGGGGCAGTAACTGGCCGGGTTGGATTTGTCCTGTTTCTTGTGTACAGGATATACCTGGGCAATTTTCCACAATGCTGGGTAGATGCCAGTGTTGTAGTTGTACTGGAACAGCTTGGCTAGGGGCGTGGCAAGTTCTGGTGCACAGGTCTTCAGTACTATTGCTGGAATATTGTCAGGGCCCATAGCCTTTGCAGCATCCATTGCCTTCAGCCATTTCTTGATATCACGTGGACTGAATCGAATTGGCTTAAGACTGTAACAGAGTTAATGCTTCGAGATGTATGACACTTCTTCAGAGCTAAAGAGGAGTAGAAATGTGATGGATTTTAAACTGTTTAAGGTGGGTGGAGCAGGTGGAGCAAGTTAGAAGGTAAGGGATAGGTGGGAACTAAAGTGATAGGTATCCATGACGTCTTTGTCAATCTCTCCTTAGCACCTACCTATCCCTGACCTTCTATCTTGCTCCACCTGCTCCACCCCCTCTTAAATAGTATAAACGCAGGGAGGTTTGCTAAAGCTGTTGGGGCGGATTTAAATTAAATTGGCAGGGGGATGGAATCCAGAAAAGTAGTTCAGAGGGGAGAGAAGCTGAGATGGAATTAGAAGTTAAAACGCTAGTAAGTGAGTCTGGAATGCAGAGGAAACATAGGCTAGATAAGACAGAAGTGAGTTTAGCAAGGCTAAATGAAATATATTTTAATACAAGGAGCCTGATGAATAAGACAGATGAGCTGAAGGCACAGATAGGCACATGGGAGCATATCATATCTATGACCGAGACTTAGCTAAAAGAAGGGCAGATTAGCAGCTCAACATTCCTGGTTATATGGTATTCAGATGAGATAGAGAGGGGGAAAGAAGAAGAGTGAGGGGATGGGCTCACAATATTAATCAAGGAATCAATTATAGCAGTGAGGAGGGATGATATCTTGCAATGATCATCAAATGGGGTCATATAGGTAGAAGGAAAAAACACAAAAGCGACAAACACACTGTTGGGTGTGTACTATGGGCCCCCAAACAGTCAGGGAGAGATAGAGGATCAAATACGCAATCAAATTTCAGAGAAGTGCTAGAGTAATAAGGAGCAATAATAAGGGATTTTAATTACCCAAATGTTAACTGGGATAGTTTTAGTGTGCAAGGTAGGGAGGGAGCAAAATTCTTAACTTGCATCCAAGAGAACTTTTTTAGCCAGTACGTAGAAAGCCCAACAAGGGATGGGGCAGTTTTGGGCCTAATATTCGGAAATTAGCCCCGGCAGGTGGAAGGCGTATCCGTAGGGGAGCATTTTGGAGATAGTGACCATAACTCAGTTAGATTTAGGATAGTTACGGAAAAGGATAAGGTTGGGCTGGGAATAAAAGTTCTAAATTGGGGAAAGGCTAATTTTACTAAGATGGGATACAATTTGGCCCAAGTGGACTGGGAACAGCTACTTGCAGATAAAGCTGTGTCAGAGCAGTGGGAGGCATTCAAAGAGAAAATAGCGAGAGTACAGGGCAAACATGTTCCCGTAAAGAGAAAGGGGGGACGAGGTCCCGAGAACTCTGGGTGTCAAGGGACATTAAGGTTAGGATTAAGAAAAAAAAAGAAGGTTATGGCAGATACCAATACGGTATTCTGTACTCCCTAGAGGAGTATAAAAAGTGCAGGGGGGAGCTTAAAAAGGAAATTAGGCAAGCTAAGAGAGTGCATGGGAAAGCATTGGTGGGTAGAATAAAGAAAAACCCAAAATGGGTTTTTTAAATACAGAAAGAGCAAGAGAATAACTAGGGAAAGAGTAGGGTCAATTAAGGGACATAGAGGTAATCTGTACGTGGACCCAGAAGACGTGGTTGCAGTCCTTAATGAGCACTTTACGTTGGTCTTCACAATGGAAAAGGGCGGTGCAGGTATAGACGTCAGGGTGTAGAATTGCGAAATATTAGAGCAAATTAACATAGAGAGTGGGGAGGTACTAGCGGGTTTAGCGGCCTTAAAAGTGGATAAATCCGCAGGCCTGGATGAGATGTATCCCAGGCTGTTGAGGGAGGCAAAGGAAGAGATATCAGGGACCCTGGCAGTAATTTTCAAATCCTCTCTGGCCATAGGGGAGGTGCCATAGGACTGGAGGACTGCTAATGTTGTCCCATTATTAGAAAAGGAAAGAACGGATAGACCATGAAATTACAGGCCAGTCAGTCTAACCGCGGTGGTGGGGAAGTTACTAGGAAGACTTCTGAGGGACAGAATATATCTGCACTTGGAGAGACACTGATTAATCAGGGATAGTCAGCATGGATTTGTTAAGGGAAGGTTGTGTTTGACAAATTTGATTGAATTTTTGAAGAGGTAACCAGGACTGTTGATGAGGACAATGCTTTTGATGTAGTCTACATGGACTTTGGAAAGGCTTTTGATAAGGTCCCTCATGGCAGACTGGTCAAGAAAGTAAGAGCCCATAGGATCCAAAATTGGCTGAGAGGCAGGAAGCAGAGGGTGATGGTAGAGGGATGTTTCTGTGACAGGAAGTCTAGTGGGATTCCACAGGGATCGGTGCTGGGGCCCTTGCTATTTGTGGTGTACATAAATGATTTGTACTTAAATGTAGGAGATATGATCAAGAAGTTCGTGGATGATACGAAAATTAGTAGGGTGATAAATAGTGAGGAGGGCAGTCGTAAACTGCAGAAGGATAGCAATGGACTGGTCAGGTGGGCAGAGCATTGGCAAATGGAATTCAGCCTGTAAAAGTGTGAGGTGATGCACTTGAGGAGGGCTAACAAGGCAAGGGATTACACTATGAATGGTAGGACCCTGGAAATTACTGAAGATCAGAGGGACCTTGATGTGCATATTCACAGATCCCTGAAGGCAGCAGGGCAGGTAGATAATATGGTTAAGAAGGCGTATGGGATACTTGCCTTTATTAGCCAAGGCATAGAATACAAGAGCAGAGAGGTTATTCTGGAACTGTATAAAATGCTGGTTAGGCCACAACTGGAGTACTGTGTGCAGTTCTGGTCACCACATTATAGGAAGGATGTAATTGCACTGGAGAGAGTGCAGAGGAGATTTACCAGGACGCTGCCTGGGCTGGAGGGTCTGAGCTATGAGGAAAGATTGGGTAGGCTGGGATTGTTTTCCTTGGAGCAGTGAAGGTTGAGAGGGGACCTGACAGGGGTGTAAAATGAGGGACACAGATAGGGTGGATAGGAAGGCACTTTTTCCATTAGCAGAGGAGCCAATAGCCAGGGGGGATAGATTTAAGTTAAGAGGTAGAAGGCTAAGAGGGGAGTTGAGGAGAAATTTTTTCACCCAGAAGGTGATGGGAGTCTGGAACTCACTGCCTTAAAGTGTGGTTGAGTCAGAAACTCTCATAGCATTTAAGAATTATTTAGATATTCACTTGCATTGCCATAGCCTCCAGGGCTATGGACCAAGTGCTGGAAAATTGGATTAGTGTAGTCAGATCGTTGTTGACCTGCACAGACAGGATAGGCCGAATGGCCTCCTTCTGTGCTGTAAACGTTTAAGAGTCTAAAATCCATCACATTTCTACTTCTCTTTAGCTCTGATGAAGAGTCATACGGACTCAAAACGTTAACTCTATTTCTCTCTCTACAGATGCTGACAGGCCTGCTGAGTTTTTCCAGCATTTTTTGTTTTTATTTCAGATTTCCAGTATCCACAGTATTTTGCTTTCATCTTGGCTGAAGACTGGCATCTATGATGCTGAGGAGCTCCAGAGGAGGCCGAGATGGATCATCCACTCAGCAATTCTAGCTGAAGATTGTAGCAAATGCTTCATCCTTATCTTTTGCACTGATGTGCTGGGATCCCCCCTCATTGAGGATGGGGATGTTTGTGGAGCCTCCTCCTTCAGTGAGTGTCCACCACCATTCACAATTGGATGTGGCAGGACTGCAGAGCTTATATCCGATCCATTGGCTGTGGAATCACATAGCCCTGTCTATTGCTAGCTGCTTATGCAGTTTGGCATGCAAGTAACCCTGTACTATAGCTTCACCAGGTTGACACCTCATTTTTAGATATGCCTGGTGCTGCTCCTGGCATGCCCTCCTGCAGGGTTGATTCCCTGGCTTGATGGTAATGGTAGAGTAGGGGATATGCCGGGCCAAGAGGTTACAGATTGTATTTGAGTACAATTCTGCTGCTGCTGATGGCCCACAGCGCCTTATGGTTGTCCAGTCCTGAGTTGCTAGATCTGTTCAAAATCTAGCACGGTGGTAGTGCCACACAACACGATGGAAGTGTCCTCAATGTGAAGATGGAACTTCATCTCTACGACTGCGCAGTGGTCACTCCTGCCGATACTGTCATGGACAGAAACATCTGCAGCAAGCAGGTTGGTGAGGATGAGGTCAAGTATGTTTTTCCCTCATGTTGGTTCCCTCACCACCTGCCACAGATCCAGTCTAGCAGCTCTGCCCTTTAGGACTTAGCCAGCTTGGTCAG
This sequence comes from Cetorhinus maximus, assembly GCF_964194155.1. Taxonomy (NCBI): domain Eukaryota; kingdom Metazoa; phylum Chordata; class Chondrichthyes; order Lamniformes; family Cetorhinidae; genus Cetorhinus; species Cetorhinus maximus. The sequence continues at coordinate 226,068,947 of NC_135879.1, read as the reverse complement.
TAGTGGTGCTACTGAGCCATTCTTGTTGATGGACATTGAAGTCCCCCACCCAGAGTACATTCTGTGCCCTTGCTACCCTCAGTGCTTCCCCCAAGTGGTGTTCAACATGGATGAGCACTGATTCATCAGCTGAGAGGGGGTGGTATGTGGTAACCAGCCGGAGGTTTCCTTGCCTATGTTTGACCTGATGCCATGAGACTTCATTAGGATCTGGAATCGCTGTTGAGGACTCCCAGGGCATCTCCCTCCTGACTATATACCACTGTGCTGCCACCTCTGCCTGGTCTGTCCTGCTGGTGGGACAGGACATACCCAGGGATGGTGGTGGTGTCTGGGACATTATCTGTAAGGTATGATTCTGTGAGGATGACTATGTTAGGCTGTTGCTTGAGCTGTGCACAGCTGTGAGACAGCTCCCCCAATTTTGGCACTAGCTCCCAGATGTTAAAAAGGAGGGCTTTGCAAGGTCGATGGGGCTGAGTTTGCCATTGTCTTTTCCGATGCCTAGGTCGATGCCAATATTAGCTCTCCCCTCACTGGTAATATACTTGAAGAGGGAATAGAGACGGAGAATCTGCTTCTGGGTCCACCCAGCAAGAAAATGGTGAACCCAATAGTCTAATTTGCATTTTGATGGTTTTTGCAATGGCAATGTGTTTTGAGAATGGTAACAACCAATAGGGTCAATGCCATCTCTCACACTGTAATAAGACTATCTCACACTGTAATAAGACTATCTCACGCTGTAATAAGACTCTCTCACACTGTAATAAGACTAACTCACACTGTAATAAGACTATCTCACACTGTAATAAGACTATCTCACACTGTAATAAGACTATCTCACACTGTAATAAGACTCTCTCACACTGTAATAAGACTAACTCACATTGTAATAAAACTATCTCACACTGTAATAAGACTCTCTCACACTGTAATAAGACTATCTCACACTGTAATAAGACTCTCTCACACTGTAATAAGCCTATCTCACACTGTAATAAGACTCTCTCACACTGTAATAAGACTATCTCACACTTTAATAAGACTATCTCACACTGTAATAAGACTCTCTCACACTGTAATAAGACTATCTCACACTGTAATAAGACTCTCTCACACTGTAATAAGACTCTCTCACACTGTAATAAGACTATCTCACACTTTAATAAGACTATCTCACACTGTAATAAGACTCTCTCACACTGTAATAAGACTATCTCACACTTTAATAAGACTCTCTCACACTGTAATAAGACTCTCTCACACTGTAATAAGACTCTCTCACACTGTAATAAGACTCATCTTCGGCTGCATCCCCCCCAAACCTGCACCTTCCACCTCCTTGAAGAAGGACAAGGGCAGCAAGTGCTTGGGAACACCACCAGTTCCAAACGACACACCACCCTGACTTGGAAATATATTGCCGTTCCTTCATTGTCGCTGAGACAAAATCCAGGAACTCACTACACAACAACGCTGAGGGAGCACATTGACCACATGAGCTGCAGTGGTTCAAGAAGAAGTCCCAGCCATCACCTTCTCAGGGGCAAGCACGGCAATAAATGCTGATGTGACGCCCACATCTTCAGAATGAATTTTTAAAAATGTTTCAACATTATGAGCAAAGTCCTCGGTGCCCAGCAGCCCCTTAAATAACCTTTCCTCTCCTTCCCGTGTGCCCATCTGAATTGAACGAACTGTCTGTGTGTGCACTTGTGCATGAGACCTGATGGGCTGTGATTCACTTGTATTGAAGTTCAAATAGATGGCAGGTCACTGTCTTCTCTCCTTCTTCCCTCCGTTTAGTTTTCTCCTCTTGATCTCTGCATTTAAAATAAACGGGTAAAATGGCACAGTTAAAATAGCAGAGAGGAGAATGTTATACAACAGGGTTTAAGCATCAATCAGTTAATCTCAGAAAAGTAGCTTCCAGCCTGCAAGCTCTTCATTCTCCATTGCCCTGCAACATTAAGATAAAAACAAAAAGCTAAAAGCTACTGCGGATGCTGGAAATCCAAAACAAAAACAGAATTACCTGGAAAAACTCAGCAGGTCTGGCAGCATCGGTGGAGAAGAAATCAGTTAACGTTTCGAGTCTTCATGGCCCTTCGGCAGAACTGAAGCATAGTTAGAAGAAGGGAGAAATATAAATTGGTTTAAGGTGGGTGGGGGGGGTGGCTGGGGGGTGGTGATTGTGGAGATGAGCAGATAATCAAAAGATGTCACAGACAAAAGGGTCAAAGAGGTGTCGAAGGTGGTGACATTTGTCTGAGAAAAGTGCTAATTAAGAATGGAAGACAGGATATTCAAAGTACAGCTCTAGTGGGGGTGGGGTGGAAAGACTAACAAGGTTTTAGTTTAGATTTAAAAATAATGGAAATAGGTGGGGAAAGAAGAATCTATATAAATTATTGAAAAAAAAGGGGGGGTGGGGGGAAGAAACGGGGTGGGGATGGGGGAGGGAGTTTAAGATCTAAAGTTGTTGAATTCAATATTCAGCCCGGAAGGCTGTAAAGTGCCTAGTCGAAAGATGAGGTGCTGTTCCTCCAGTTTGCTTTGGGCTTCACTGGAACAATGCAGCAAGCCAAGGACAGACATGTGGGCAAGAGAACAGGGTGGAGTGTTAAAATGGCAAGCGACAGGGAGGTTTGGGTCTTTCTTGCGGACAGACCGCAGGTGTTCCGCAAAATGGTCGCCCAGTTTGCGTTTGGTCTCTCCAATGTAGAGGAGACCGCATTGGGAGCAACGAATGCAGTAGACTAAGTTAGGGGAAATGCAAGTGAAATGCTGCTTCACTTGAAAGGAGTGTTTGGGCCCTTGGACGGTGAGGAGAGAGGAAGTGAAGGGGCAGGTGTTGCATCTTCTGCGTGGGCATGGGGAGGTGCCATAAGTGGGGGTTGAGGAGTAGGGGGTGATGGAGGAGTGGACCAGGGTGTCCCGGAGGGAACGATCCCTACGGAATGCCGTCAGGGGGGGTGAAGGGAAGATGTGTTTGGTGGTGGCATCATGCTGGAGTTGGCGGAAATGGCGGAGGATGATCCTTTGAATGCGGAGGCTGGTGGGGTGATAAGTGAGGACAAGGGGGACCCTATCATGTTTCTGGGAAGGAGGAGAAGGCATGAGGGAGGATGCGCGGGATATGGGCCGGACACGGTTGAGGGCCCTGTCAACGACCGTGGATGGAAAACCTCGGTTAAGGAAGAAGGAGGACATGTCAGAGGCAGTCACTGCTGGAGTTTGGTCGCTCTGTCATTGGTGCAATTTCCTCAGTTCTCCAGCAGAGAGAACCCTTCACCCTCATACTGCAAAAGAAATTGCAGGGAGACTCAAACAGGTTTTCAATGCTGAGAAATATAGAACGCACATTTGTTAAATGCAAGGATTTTGAAAGCAAAAGGATTTAAATTTAAGGGATTGATTGCTTTGTATGTTTAAAAATACAGTATTAAACTGCCCTTCCATTCAAGGAAGGCCTTTTTAAAAGTTATTGCATTACTGTGTCATAGTATCTCTGTACCACAGTGTCAGTATATCACAAAATCACTGTCTCACTGAACAACAGTGTCAGTATATCACAAAATCACTGTCTCACTGAACAACAGTGTCAGTATATCATAAAATCACTGTATCACTGTACCACAGTATCGGTATATCATAAAATCACTGTATCACTGTACCACAGTATCAGTATATCACAAAATCACTGTCTCCCTCAACCACAGTATCAGTATATCACAGAATCACTGTCTCACTGTACCATAGTATCAGTATATCATAAAATCACTGTATCACTGTACCACAGTATCGGTATATCATAAAATCACTGTATCACTGTACCACAGTATCAGTATATCATAAAATCACTGTATCACTGTACCACAGTATCAGTATATCACAAAATCACTGTATCACTGTACCACAGTGTCAGTATATCAGCAAATCACTGTATTACTGCACCAGATTATCAGTATATTATAAAACCACTGTGTCACTGTACCACAGTATCAGTATATCACAAAATCACAGTATCACTGTACCACAGTGTCAGTATATCACAAAATCACTGTTTCACTGTACCACATTATCAGTATATGACAAAATCACTGTATCACTGTACCACAGTATCAGTATTTCACAGAATCAACGTATCACTGTAGCACAGTGTCAGTATATCAACAGAACACTGTATCACTGCACCAGATTATCACTATATCACAAAATCACTGTGTCACTGTACCACAGAATCAGTATATCACAAAATCACTGGATCACTGTACCACAGTGTCAGTATATCACAAAATCACTGTCTCACTGTACCACAGTATCAGTATATCACGACATCGTTGTCTCACTGTACGACCGTGTCAGTATATCAACAAAACACTGTATCACTGCACCAGATTATCAGTATATCACAAAATCTTTGTTACACTGTACCACAGTGTCCGTATATCAGCAAATCACTGTATTACTGCACCAGATTATCAGTTGTCCCCGACCGATTGTTGCGGACTGGCACAATCCAAAGTCCAGGACTACGTGCTGAGGGACGCACTAAAGCTTGGGGCAGCTGCCGCAAAGGCGCAATGGGGAAGGGTCGCTGTCTAAGACCTTTCTACCACAGCGCACCGAGAGACTGGGAACTGTTTAGAGCCCCTCGGGCTGTACAGATCAAAATGAAAGGCTGTAAATGACTGTAATATTGTTTGTACTGATGCACCTGGTGATACATTTTGTAAAAGTTTAACCTGGATTGTACCCTTGTAATGTTGTTTTTGAAATGGTTTTGAATGTGATTGAAGATTTTTATGAATAAAGTATATTTTTACAAAAAAAAAAAAAAAAAAAAAATTCTGGGGAGCTGTGGCTCAGTTCATAGCACCCTCGCCTTTGAATCAGAGGGTTGTGGGTTCATGTCCCACTCCCGGAAACCAAGAACTGTGATTGTACTCGAAAAGAGTTGCAATCTGTGACTGTTGGTAACTCGAACGAGTTTCCTACAGGTAGGAAGTAGACGATAGAGATTTAATCAATGTTTCTGGGGAGGATCAGCTTCTCGGCCTTTTGGCTAAGATCAAGTGTAGTGTTGCAGGGGCGACACCATGGTCCTGCCAAGGCAAGGTCGGGATGGAAGGGCGATAACCAATCGCAATCCGAATCCATACCGTGGGTTACCTATCACCGTCCGAGTCACGGTGAACCACAGCGACGATGGAGGATCACCTATGGATCGGGGCTTCTTCACCAGGAGGATCCTGTTGAAGGCGTGCGGCTTCCAAGCTACGGAGATCTTCACCCTGCACGACTCCCGCAAAGGTGGTTATTTCGACGTGACGTTCAAGCGAGTGGCAGACTGCGTCCGGCTCCTGAGGGTGTTCGAGGAGAAGAGAGACCTGCCGGAGATGAAGATCCTGACGGCGGAGCCGCACTTCTCTCTGCCGTTGCAACGGGAACGTGAGGTGATGGTGCATGTGTACAACCCCTTCGTCCCTGTCGCCGACGTGGTCACCTTCCTCACCAGGTACTTCGATAAGGTGGGGAGCGGCACCGAGATTCGAGACGACTTGGGGATCTGGACAGGCAAACGCCTGTTTAAGGTCACGCTAAAGACCGATGGTAAGGGAGCCATTTTCCACCCTCCTTCCAGTTTCGCTATCGGGGGAAACCGTGGCTACCTGGTCTACGCTGGGCAACCCAAGCATTGTTGCTCATGCGGCAAGGCTGGTCATGTGGCGGCCAACTGCAGCGCCTCCCTCTGCAAGATCTGCAAACAGGAAGGGCACCAGACAAAAGACTGCAAACAGGCCAAGTGCTGCAACCTGTGTGGCGAGGCAAGTCACCTCTACAGGACCTGCCCCAAACGCTGCCGTACTTACGCACAGGCAGCCAAAGCCGACCAGGGGGAAGCAGAAGAAAGGTTTCGTGTCACTCCAACCACCAAGGCCCCCAGGGAGCCCAACGGGACAAAGGAGGACACAGAGAGAGACAAGGTGGAGAAAGAGATTGAGGCAACAGAGAGCCAATCAACAGCACTACCCCCTGAACCTTCCAGTCCTCAGGACAGCGAATCAATGGAGGAGGAGGCAGCAGTGGAAAAGCAGCAGGGGGAGTGGCGGACGGTGAAGAACAAGAAAAGTAAGAGGGAGCGAAGAAGAAGCAAAGGCGTTTCCCAGAGAAGCGGCAAGAGGCGTCTCCCATCCGACACGGATGACAAGGGCAGCAGCTCTTCGGATGAGGAAGTGCCAGAGCGGCACCGACAGAAGAGGCGGCAAAGCTCCAGGGCGTTGGAGGACGAGACACCCGAGCTCCAGAAAATTGGAGACAACAAGGAGACCAGCGCACCCCAACTTTGCCTGCAACCTGAGGAGGCCAGTGCACCACAGCCCCTGGAATCTGGGAGCAGTGAGGCAATCATCGCACCCCAGCTCCAGGAAGCCGGGAACAGCAACCCCCCAGAGGGGGTGAGTTTTGGAGAAGCTTCTCCAGCAAAGGTCACCTCAAAACCCGCTCACTACGTGAACCTCCAGATGCCACTGGAGCAGAACACGGCCAAGGAGATCTACCTCAGCCCATCCAAAGTGAAGGAATTTGAGCTCACTACGGGTATGAAGGAGCAGACTAAAGGTCTGGGACTCTCAGAGACAGTGGGTTTGGTAGGAGAATAAATGCTTTAATATGGGTTTAAAGATTGTATCCATAAATGTGCGTAGCATTAAATCTACTACGCGATGTGTTGCGACCTTGGACTACCTAGCCAAGGTCAAAGCTGACCTGTTGTTTCTGCAGGAGTGTGCGATACCGCACCTCAGCTCCTACAGGCAATGGTCACGATGGTGGTCCCACGGGCCATCGATCTGGTCGGGCGGAAACGACTCTCGTTCCTCCGGCCTGGGTATTCTGCTGCGGGGAGGCAACTTCACCGTCTCCGAGGTCAAGGAGGTGGTGGGCGGGCGACTCCTGGTAGCAGACGTAATGTACAAGAACGCTCCACTCCGGTTAATTAACGTGTACGGCCCGGCACAAGGGGCTGAGCGGCTGGAGGTTTTTCAGCAGCTCCCACTGCTGCTGGCGACCTCCAGGCCGGTCATTCTGGGCGGGGACTTCAACTGCATCATCGATGCGGCTGGACGATCCGGCAGGGCCGGAAGCAGATTGGACGCTACGTCCAGATCCCTGATGGAAACAGTTAAGGATGCCAAGCTGCACGACGTCTTCAGCAACCCTGCAGACGGAGCGCAGCGTAGATACACCTGGTCGCGGCCAGACGGGTCCATTCGTTCCAGGATAGACTTCCTGTTTGTGTCCCGTGCATTCACAGTCAGATCCACCGAGGTCAAGCCGGTGTTCTTCTCTGACCACTGCCTCCTACTGGCGGACTGCCACTTGGAGGAAGACCTGAGGGTGGGCAGGGGGGCATGGAAGCTAAATGTGCAACTGCTGACCCCAGAGAACATTGAGGAGCTCAAGAGGGATTACAAAGGTTGGAGAACCGTGAAACCCCTCTTTGAGTCCCTGACACACTGGTGGGAAGTGATCAAGGGAAGCATCAAGAGGTTTTTCATCCGCAAAGGCACCCAGAAAGCTAGAAAGGAACAGAGGGAAATGTCCCGACTCCAGGAAAAGATGCAGAATCTGCTCCGGCTGCAGTCGATGGGGGTCGATGTCAAGGAGGAGCTCCAAGAGGTGAAGGGCCAGCAAGCCTCGCACTTTGCCTCGGAGGCCTCCAAGATCATCTTCCGTTCCAGAGTCCGCTCCGTGGAGCAGGATGAGACGTGCTCACGTTTCTTCTTCCAAAAGGTACACAGAGAGCGCTCTGTGATCAGCAGCCTGAAGGAAGAAGACGGCTCAGTAAAGTCATCACGGTCCGACATTCTGAGGATCAGCAAATCCTTTTATGCCGGTCTGTATGACGTGAAGCCCACGGACAGCACGGCCTCCCAGTCCTTCCTGTCCTCTATCACGGAGGTCTTAGACCACAGTACGCGGGAGAGCCTAGACAAACCGCTAACTCCTGACGAACTGACTAAGGCCCTCGAGTCCTTCGAGAAGAGTAAAACCCCCGGAAGCGACGGCCTGCCGGCGGAGTTGTATTCGGCTCTGTGGGACTTGATCGGCCCAGACCTGCTAGAAGTGTACGAGAGTATGCTCCTGGCCGGCAGCATGTCAGAATCCATGAGGAAAGGCATCATCACCCTCATCTACAAGCACAAGGGGGAAAGGGAGGAAATTAGAAATTGGCGACCCATTTCACTGTTGAATGTGGACTATAAGATTCAGTCCAAGGTCATCGCCAACCGGGTCAAATCCGCTCTGGAATTGGTGATTCACCCTGACCAGACCTGCTCTGTGCCAGGCAGGAAGATCTCTGACAGCCTGGCGCTGCTCAGGGATACGATTGCCTATGTACAGGACAGGGGTGTGGATACCTGCCTCATCAGCTTGGATCAGGAGAAGGCCTTTGACAGAATATCGCACACCTACATGGGGGATGTGCTCTCCAAAATGGGGTTTGGGGAGGGAATTCGAAATTGGATCCAACTGCTCTACACTAACATCAGTAGCGCAGTCTCAATCAATGGGTGGGAAACAGATAGCTTTCCGATTAAATCTGGAGTCAGGCAGGGCTGTCCTCTCTCGCCTGTCCTTTTCGTGTGCTGCATAGAACCCTTTGCCGAGTCCATCAGGAAGGATCCGGGCATAAGAGGAGTGACGATCCCAGGCAGTGGAGGCACTCAGGTAAAAGCCTCCCTGTACATGGACGACGTCGCCGTCTTCTGCTCGGATCCGCTGTCGGTGCGCAGACTGATGCACGTCTGCGACCAGTTCGAACTGGCCTCGGGAGCCAAGGTAAATCGTGGGAAGAGCGAGGCCATGTTCTTTGGGAACTGGGCTGACCGATCCTTTGTCCCCTTCACTGTCAGGGCTGACGGCCTGAAGGTGCTGGGGATATGGTTCGGAGGGACCGGGGCATGCGTTAGAAACTGGAAGGAGCGAGTGGCTATGGTGAAAAGGAAACTGGGCATGTGGGAGCAACGCTCCCTCTCCATTGCGGGTAAGAACCTGGTCATCAGGTGTGAGGTACTCTCGCTGTTGCTGTACGTGGCGCAGGTCTGGCCCATTCCACACTCCTGCGCGATGGCGATCACTCGAGCCATCTTCCGCTTTATCTGGAGGTCGAAAATGGATCGTGTCTGCAGGGACGCGATGTACAAGCCTCTAGATAAAGGGGGAAAAAACGTGCCCAACATCGCCCTCATACTGACGGCCACCTTTGTGTGTGGCTGCATCAAGCGGTGCGTAGACCCTCAGTACGCAAACACCAAGTGTCACTACGTGCTGAGGTTCTACCTGTCCCCGGTGTTGCGAAGGATGGGTCTGGCCACGCTGCCGCGGAACGCTCCAAGTAGTTGGACCGTGCCGTACCACCTGTCCCTGGTGGAAAAATTTATGCAGAAAAACACATTTGACCACAAGTCCATCAGGCAGTGGTCAGCACGTAACGTCCTAGAGGCCCTGAGGGATAAGGAGAGGGTGGACCCTGTGGGATGGTTCCCCGAGCAGACTGTCAAAGTCATTTGGCAGAATGCCTCATCGCCAGAACTTTCCAACAAGCACCAAGACGTAGCTTGGCTGGTGGTGAGAAAGGCCCTCCCCGTCAGATCCTTCCTACACGCCAGGAGTCTCACCCCCTCTGCACGATGCCCTCGAGGTGGCTGTGGTGGGGAAGAGACCGTTGTTCACCTCCTTGTGGATTGTGCCTTTGCAAAGAAAGTCTGGAGAGAGATGCAGTGGTTGCTGTCGAGGTTCATCCCGAGCAGTTCTGTGACACAGGACTCTGTGCTCTACGGGCTGTTCCCAGGGACACACACCGAGACAAACATCGACTGCAGCTGGAGGATCATCAACTCGGTGAAAGAGGCGCTTTGGTCTGCCCGAAACTTGTTGGTCTTCCAGCACAAAGAGTTGTCCCCGACCGATTGTTGCGGACTGGCACAATCCAAAGTCCAGGACTACGTGCTGAGGGACGCACTAAAGCTTGGGGCAGCTGCCGCAAAGGCGCAATGGGGAAGGGTCGCTGTCTAAGACCTTTCTACCACAGCGCACCGAGAGACTGGGAACTGTTTAGAGCCCCTCGGGCTGTACAGATCAAAATGAAAGGCTGTAAATGATTGTAATATTGTTTGTACTGATGCACCTGGTGATACATTTTGTAAAAGTTTAACCTGGATTGTACCCTTGTAATGTTGTTTTTGAAATGGTTTTGAATGTGATTGAAGATTTTTTATGAATAAAGTATATTTTTACAATAAAAAAAAAAAAAAAATTCTGGGGAGGATCAGCTTCTCGGCCTTTTGGCTAAGATCAAGTGTAGTGTTGCAGGGGCGACACCATGGTCCTGCCAAGGCAAGGTCGGGATGGAAGGGCGATAACCAATCGCAATCCGAATCCATACCGTGGATTACCTATCACCGTCCGAGTCACGGTGAACCACAGCGACGAAGGAGGATCACCTATGGATCGGGGCTTCTTCACCAGGAGGATCCTGTTGAAGGCGTGCGGCTTCCAAGCTACGGAGATCTTCACCCTGCACGACTCCCGCAAAGGTGGTTATTTTGACGTGACGTTCAAGCGAGTGGCAGACTGCGTCCGGCTCCTGAGGGTGTTCGAGGAGAAGAGAGACCTGCCGGAGATGAAGATCCTGACGGCGGAGCCGCACTTTTCTCTGCCGTTGCAACGGGAACGTGAGGTGATGGTGCATGTGTACAACCCCTTCGTCCCTGTCGCCGACGTGGTCACCTTCCTCACCAGGTACTTCGATAAGGTGGGGAGCGGCACTGAGATTCGAGACGACTTGGGGATCTGGACAGGCAAACGCCTGTTTAAGGTCACGCTAAAGACCGATGGTAAGGGAGCCATTTTCCACCCTCCTTCCAGTTTCGCTATCGGGGGAAACCGTGGCTACCTGGTCTACGCTGGGCAACCCAAGCATTGTCGCTCATGCGGCAAGGCTGGTCATGTGGCGGCCAACTGCAGCGCCTCCCTCTGCAAGATCTGCAAACAGGAAGGGCACCAGACAAAAGACTGCAAACAGGCCAAGTGCTGCAACCTGTGTGGCGAGGCAAGTCACCTCTACAGGACCTGCCCCAAACGCTGCCGTACTTACGCACAGGCAGCCAAAGCCGACCAGGGGGAAGCAGAAGAAATGTTCCGTGTCACTCCAACCACCAAGGCCCCCAGGGAGCTCAACGGGACAAAGGAGGACACAGAGAGAGACAAGGTGGAGAAAGAGATTGAGGCAACAGAGAGCCAATCAACAGCACTACCCCCTGAACCTTCCAGTCCTCAGGACAGCGAATCAATGGAGGAGGAGGCAGCAGTGGAAAAGCAGCAGGGGGAGTGGCGGACGGTGAAGAACAAGAAAAGTAAGAGGGAGCGAAGAAGAAGCAAAGGCGTTTCCCAGAGAAGCGGCAAGAGGCGTCTCCCATCCGACACGGATGACAAGGGCAGCAGCTCTTCGGATGATGAAGTGCCAGAGCGGCACCGACAGAAGAGGCGGCAAAGCTCCAGGGCGTTGGAGGACGAGACACCCGAGCTCCAGAAAATTGGAGACAACAAGGAGACCAGCGCACCCCAACTTTGCCTGCAACCTGAGGAGGCCAGTGCACCACAGCCCCTGGAATCTGGGAGCAGTGAGGCAATCATCGCACCCCAGCTCCAGGAAGCCGGGAACAGCAACCCCCCAGAGGGGGTGAGCTTTGGAGAAGCTTCTCCAGCAAAGGTCATCTCAAAATCCGCTCACTACGTGAACCTCCAGATGCCACTGGAGCAGAACACGGCCAAGGAGATCTACCTCAGCCCATCCAAAGTGAAGGAATTTGAGCTCACTACGGGTATGAAGGAGCAGACTAAAGGTCTGGGACTCTCAGAGACAGTGGGTTTGGTAGGAGAATAAATGCTTTAATATGGGTTTAAAGATTGTATCCATAAATGTGTGTAGCATTAAATCTACTACGCGATGTGTTGCGACCTTGGACTACCTAGCCAAGGTCAAAGCTGACCTGTTGTTTCTGCAGGACTGTGCGATACCGCACCTCAGCTCCTACAGGCAATGGTCACGATGGTGGTCCCACGGGCCATCGATCTGGTCGGGCGGAAACGACTCTCGTTCCTCCGGCCTGGGTATTCTGCTGCGGGGAGGCAACTTCACCGTCTCCGAGGTCAAGGAGGTGGTGGGCGGGCGACTCCTGGTAGCAGACGTAATGTACAAGAACGCTCCACTCCGGTTAATTAACGTGTACGGCCCGGCACAAGGGGCTGAGCGGCTGGAGGTTTTTCAGCAGCTCCCACTGCTGCTGGCGACCTCCAGGCCGGTCATTCTGGGCGGGGACTTCAACTGCATCATCGATGCGGCTGGACGATCCGGCAGGGCCGGAAGCAGATTGGACGCTACGTCCAGATCCCTGATGGAAACAGTTAAGGATGCCAAGCTGCACGACGTCTTCAGCAACCCTGCAGACGGAGCGCAGCGTAGATACACCTGGTCGCGGCCAGACGGGTCCATTCGTTCCAGGATAGACTTCCTGTTTGTGTCCCGTGCATTCACAGTCAGATCCACCGAGGTCAAGCCGGTGTTCTTCTCTGACCACTGCCTCCTACTGGCGGACTGCCACTTGGAGGAAGACCTGAGGGTGGGCAGGGGGGCATGGAAGCTAAATGTGCAACTGCTGACCCCAGAGAACATTGAGGAGCTCAAGAGGGATTACAAAGGTTGGAGAACCGTGAAACCCCTCTTTGAGTCCCTGACACACTGGTGGGAAGTGATCAAGGGAAGCATCAAGAGGTTTTTCATCCGCAAAGGCACCCAGAAAGCTAGAAAGGAACAGAGGGAAATGTCCCGACTCCAGAAAAAGATGCAGAATCTGCTCCGGCTGCAGTCGATGGGGGTCGATGTCAAGGAGGAGCTCCAAGAGGTGAAGGGCCAGCAAGCCTCGCACTTTGCCTCGGAGGCCTCCAAGATCATCTTCCGTTCCAGGGTCCGCTCCGTGGAGCAGGATGAGACGTGCTCACGTTTCTTCTTCCAAAAGGTACACAGAGAGCGCTCTGTGATCAGCAGCCTGAAGGAAGAAGACGGCTCAGTAAAGTCATCACGGTCCGACATTCTGAGGATCAGCAAATCCTTTTATGCCGGATTGTATGACGTGAAGCCCACGGACAGCACGGCCTCCCAGTCCTTCCTGTCCTCTATCACGGAGGTCTTAGACCACAGTACGCGGGAGAGCCTGGACAAACCGCTAACTCCTGATGAACTGACTAACGCCCTCGAGTCCTTCGAGAAGAGTAAAACTCCCGGAAGCGACGGCTTGCCGGCGGAGTTGTATTCGGCTCTGTGGGACTTGATCGGCCCAGACCTGCTAGAAGTGTACGAGAGTATGCTCCTGGCCGGTAGTATGTCAGAATCCATGAGGAAAGGCATCATCACCCTCATCTACAAGCACAAGGGGGAAAGGGAGGAAATTAGAAATTGGCGACCCATTTCACTGTTGAATGTGGACTATAAGATTCTGTCCAAGGTCATCGCCAACCGGGTCAAATCCGCTCTGGAATTGGTGATTCACCCTGACCAGACCTGCTCTGTGCCAGGCAGGAAGATCTCTGACAGCCTGGCGCTGCTCAGGGATACGATTGCCTACGTACAGGACAGGGGTGTGGATACCTGCCTCATCAGCTTGGATCAGGAGAAGGCCTTTGACAGAATATCGCACACCTACATGGGGGATGTGCTCTCCAAAATGGGGTTTGGGGAGGGAATTCGAAATTGGATCCAACTGCTCTACACTAACATCAGTAGCGCAGTCTCAATCAACGGGTGGGAAACAGATAGCTTTCCGATTAAATCTGGAGTCAGGCAGGGCTGTCCTCTCTCGCCTGTCCTTTTCGTGTGTTGCATAGAACCCTTTGCCGAGTCCATCAGGAAGGATCCGGGCATAAGAGGAGTGACGATCCCAGGCAGTGGAGGCACTCAGGTAAAAGCCTCCCTGTACATGGACGACGTTGCCGTCTTCTGCTCGGATCCGCTGTCGGTGCGCAGACTGATGCACATCTGCGACCAGTTCGAACTGGCCTCGGGAGCCAAGGTAAATCGTGGAAGAGCGAGGCCATGTTCTTTGGGAACTGGGCTGACCGATCCTTTGTCCCCTTCACTGTCAGGGCTGACGGCCTGAAGTTGCTGGGGATATGGTTCGGAGGGACCGGGGCATGCGTTAGAAACTGGTAGGAGCGAGTGGCTATGGTGAAAAGGAAACTGGGCATGTGGGAGCGACGCTCCCTCTCCATTGCGGGTAAGAACCTGGTCATCAGGTGTGAGGTACTCTCGCTGTTGCTGTACGTGGCGCAGGTCTGGCCCATTCCAGACTCCTGCGCGACGGCGATCGCTCGAGCCATCTTCCGCTTTATCTGGAGGTCGAAAATGGATCGTGTCCGCAGGGACGCGATGTACAAGCCTCTAGATAAAGGGGGAAAAAACGTGCCCAACATCGCCCTCATACTGATGGCCACCTTTGTGTGCGGCTGCATCAAGCGGTGCGTAGACCCTCAGTACGCAAACACCAAGTGTCACTACGTGCTGAGGTTCTACCTGTCCCCGGTGTTGCGAAGGATGGGTCTGGCCACGCTGCCGCGGAACGCTCCAAGTAGTTGGACCGTGCCATACCACCTGTCCCTGGTGGAAAAATTTATGCAGAAAAACACCTTTGACCACAAGTCCATCAGGCAGTGGTCAGCACGTAACGTCCTAGAGGCCCTGAGGGAAAAGGAGAGGGTGGACCCTGTGGGATGGTTCCCCGAGCAGACTGTCAAAGTCATTTGGCAGAATGCCTCATTGCCAGAACTTTCCAACAAGCACCAAGACGTAGCTTGGCTGGTGGTGAGAAAGGCCCTCCCCGTCAGATCCTTCCTACACGCCAGGAGGCTCACCCCCTCTGCACGTTGCCCTCGAGGTGGCTGTGGTGGGGAAGAGACCGTTGTTCACCTCCTTGTGGATTGTGCCTTTGCAAAGAAAGTCTGGAGAGAGATGCAGTGGTTGCTGTCGAGGTTCATCCCGAGCAGTTCTGTGACACAGGACTCTGTGCTCTACGGGCTGTTCCCAGGGACACACACCGAGACAAACATCAACTGCAGCTGGAGGATCATCAACTCGGTGAAAGAGGCGCTTTGGTCTGCCCGAAACTTGTTGGTCTTCCAGCACAAAGAGTTGTCCCCGACCGATTGTTGCGGACTGGCACAATCCAAAGTCCAGGACTACGTGCTGAGGGACGCACTGAAGCTTGGGGCAGCTGCCGCAATGGCGCAATGGGGAAGGGTCGCTGTCTAAGACCTTTCTACCACAGCGCACCGAGAGACTGGGAACTGTTTAGAGCCCCTCGGGCTGTACAGATCAAAATGAAAGGCTGTAAATGATTGTAATATTGTTTGTACTGATGCACCTGGTGATACATCTTGTAAAAGTGTAACCTGGATTGTACCCTTGTAATGTTGTTTTTGAAATGGTTTGGAATGTGATTGAAGATATTTTATGAATAAAGTATATTTTTACAAAAAAAAAAAAAAAAAATAATTCTGGGAAGAGCGAGGCCATGTTCTTTGTGAACTGGGCTGACCGATCCTTTGTCCCCTTCACTGTCAGGGCTGACGGCCTGAAGGTGCTGGGGATATGGTTCGGAGGGACCGGGGCATGCGTTAGAAACTGGAAGGAGCGAGTGGCTATGGTGAAAAGGAAACTGGGCATGTGGGAGCGACGCTCCCTCTCCATTGCGGGTAAGAACCTGGTCATCAGGTGTGAGGTACTCTCGCTGTTGCTGTACGTGGCGCAGGTCTGGCCCATTCCAGACTCCTGCGCGACGGCGATCGCTCGAGCCATCTTCCGCTTTATCTGGAGGTCGAAAATGGATCGTGTCCGCAGGGACGCGATGTACAAGCCTCTAGATAAAGGGGGAAAAATCGTGCCCAACATCGCCCTCATACTGATGGCCACCTTTGTGTGCGGCTGCATCAAGCGGTGCGTAGACCCTCAGTACGCAAACACCAAGTGTCACTACGTGCTGAGGTTCTACCTGTCCCCGGTGTTGCGAAGGATGGGTCTGGCCACGCTGCCGCGGAACGCTCCAAGTAGTTGGACCGTGCCGTACCACCTGTCCCTGGTGGAAAAATTTATGCAGAAAAACACCTTTGACCACAAGTCCATCAGGCAGTGGTCAGCACGTAACGTCCTAGAGGCCCTGAGGGAAAAGGAGAGGGTGGACCCTGTGGGATGGTTCCCCGAGCAGACTGTCAAAGTCATTTGGCAGAATGCCTCATTGCCAGAACTTTCCAACAAGCACCAAGACGTAGCTTGGCTGGTGGTGAGAAAGGCCCTCCCCGTCAGATCCTTCCTACACGCCAGGAGGCTCACCCCCTCTGCACGTTGCCCTCGAGGTGGCTGTGGTGGGGAAGAGACCGTTGTTCACTTCCTTGTGGATTGTGCCTTTGCAAAGAAAGTCTGGAGAGAGATGCAGTGGTTGCTGTCGAGGTTCATCCCGAGCAGTTCTGTGACACAGGACTCTGTGCTCTACGGGCTGTTCCCAGGGACACACACCGAGACAAACATCAACTGCAGCTGGAGGATCATCAACTCGGTGAAAGAGGCGCTTTGGTCTGCCCGAAACTTGTTGGTCTTCCAGCACAAAGAGTTGTCCCCGACCGATTGTTGCGGACTGGCACAATCCAAAGTCCAGGACTACGTGCTGAGGGACGCACTGAAGCTTGGGGCAGCTGCCG
Source organism: Cetorhinus maximus (assembly GCF_964194155.1). NCBI lineage: Eukaryota > Metazoa > Chordata > Chondrichthyes > Lamniformes > Cetorhinidae > Cetorhinus > Cetorhinus maximus. The sequence goes on along the minus strand of NC_135879.1, from coordinate 226,052,132 downwards.
CAATGGCGCAATGGGGAAGGGTCGCTGTCTAAGACCTTTCTACCACAGCGCACCGAGAGACTGGGAACTGTTTAGAGCCCCTCGGGCTGTACAGATCAAAATGAAAGGCTGTAAATGATTGTAATATTGTTTGTACTGATGCACCTGGTGATACATCTTGTAAAAGTGTAACCTGGATTGTACCCTTGTAATGTTGTTTTTGAAATGGTTTTGAATGTGATTGAAGATATTTTATGAATAAAGTATATTTTTACAAAAAAAAAAAAAAAATTCTGGGAGAAGTCATGTTCTTTGGGAACTGGGCTGACCGATCCTTTGTCCCCTTCACTGTCAGGGCTGACGGCCTGAAGGTGCTGGGGATATGGTTCGGAGGGACCGGGGCATGCGTTAGAAACTGGAAGGAGCGAGTGGCTATGGTGAAAAGGAAACTGGGCATGTGGGAGCGACGCTCCCTCTCCATTGCGGGAAAGAACCTGGTCATCAGGTGTGAGGTACTCTCGCTGTTGCTGTACGTGGCGCAGGCCTGGCCCATTCCAGACTCCTGCGCGATGGCGATCACTCGAGCCATCTTCCGCTTTATCTGGAGGTCGAAAATGGATCGTGTCCGCAGGGACGCGATGTACAAGCCTCTAGATAAAGGGGGAAAAAACGTGCCCAACATCGCCCTCATACTGATGGCCACCTTTGTGTGTGGCTGCATCAAGCGGTGCGTAGACCCTCAGTACGCAAACACCAAGTGTCACTACGTGCTGAGGTTCTACCTGTCCCCGGTGTTGCGAAGGATGGGTCTGGCCACGCTGCCGCGGAACGCTCCAAGTAGTTGGACCGTGCCGTACCACCTGTCCCTGGTGGAAAAATTTATGCAGAAAAACACCTTTGACCACAAGTCCATCAGGCAGTGGTCAGCACGTAACGTCCTAGAGGCCCTGAGGGAAAAGGAGAGGGTGGACCCTGTGGGATGGTTCCCCGAGCAGACTGTCAAAGTCATTTGGCAGAATGCCTCATCGCCAGAACTTTCCAACAAGCACCAAGACGTATCTTGGCTGGTGGTGAGAAAGGCCCTCCCCGTCAGATCCTTCCTACACGCCAGGAGGCTCACCCCCTCTGCACGTTGCCCTCGAGGTGGCTGTGGTGGGGAAGAGACCGTTGTTCACCTCCTTGTGGATTGTGCCTTTGCAAAGAAAGTCTGGAGAGAGATGCAGTGGTTGCTGTCGAGGTTCATCCCGAGCAGTTCTGTGACACAGGACTCTGTGCTCTACGGGCTGTTCCCAGGGACACACACCGAGACAAACATCGACTGCAGCTGGAGGATCATCAACTCGGTGAAAGACGCGCTTTGGTCTGCCCGAAACTTGTTGGTCTTCCAGCACAAAGAGTTGTCCCCGACCGATTGTTGCGGACTGGCACAATCCAAAGCCCAGGACTACGTGCTGAGGGACGCACTAAAGCTTGGGGCAGCTACCGCAAAGGCGCAATGGGGAAGGGTCGCTGTCTAAGACCTTTCTACCACAGCGCACCGAGAGACTGGGAACTGTTTAGAGCCCCTCGGGCTGTACAGATCAAAATGAAAGGCTGTAAATGATTGTAATACTGTTTGTACTGATGCACCTGGTGATACATTTTGTAAAAGTTTAACCTGGATTGTACCCTTGTAATGTTGTTTTTGAAATGGTTTGGAATGTGATTGAAGATATTTTATGAATAAAGTATATTTTTACAAAAAAAAAAAAATCTGGGAGAAGTCAGCGCAGTCACCACGACTCAGGAGGGAATCAAGGAGAAGAACCCTTGCACTCAACATTTGAAAAAGAGCACGGATCTTGAAGGCAGGTCAGTTGAAAAAGAGCGCGGAGATTGAAAATAAAAGGAGGGCAAGTTGAAGAGGAGCGGCCAGCCTGTGAGCGGCCCAGTGAAGGAGTGGAGCTTTAAGGCTTTGGCTCGAGAGGCTTAGGCGAGCAGAGGCTGAGTACGAGCTTGCTCCCAGTGGGGTAGGGCCGGGTAAAGTCCTTTTAAGTAAATGAGGAGTAGGTAATGGAGGCAGCAGTTGGGGCAGTCGAGTGCTCCGAATGCAGCATGTAGGAAGTCATGGACAGCACAATTGTCCCTGATGACTACACCTGCAAAAGGTGCATCCAGCTGCAGCTCCTGAGAAGCCGAGTTAGGGAACTGGAGCTGGATGAACTTCGGATCATACGGGAGGCAGAGGCAGTAATAGACAGGAGTTTCAGGGAGACAATCACCCCTATAAGTCAGGAGGCAGGCAGCTGGGTGAATGTCAGGAGAGGGAAGGGGAATAGACAAAAAGAGCAGAGCACCCCTGTGGCCGTTCCCATCAACAATAGGTATACCGTTTTGGATACTGTTGGTGGTCGTCCCGACCTACCAGGGACAAGTTGTAGTGGTCGCGTCTCTGGCACTGAGGCTGGACCCTCAGCTCAGAAAGGAGGGAGGGAAAAGAGGAGAGCAGTAGTGATAGGGGATTCGATAGTTAGGGGGACAGATAAGAGGTTCTGTTGGAGAGATCGAGAATCCCGGATGATCTGGTGCCAGGGTCCGCAATATCTCAGATCGAGTTCTCAGTATTCTCAGGAGGGAGGGTGAGCAGCCAGATGTCGTGGTCCTGTAGGATAGGATGGAGGAGGAGGTCCTGCAAAGAGATTTTAGGGAGTTAGGTACAAAGTTGAAGGACAGGACCTCCAGGGTTACAATCTCAGGAGTGCTACCCATGCCACATGCTAGTGAGGCTAGAAATAGGAGGATAATGCAGCTAAATACGTGGCTAAGGAGATGGTGCAGGAGGGAGGGCTTCATGTTTCTGGACAATTGGGCTCTGTTCCAGGGAAGGTGGGACCTGTTCCGACGGGACGGTTTGCACCTGAACTGGAGAGGGACTAACATCCTTGTGGGCAGGTTTGCTAGTGCTGCTCCGGGGCGTTTAAACTAGATTTGCAGGGGGAGGGGAACCAGAGTGTTAGAGCAGATAGTGAGTTGGAGGAGGATAAAGGTCAAGCGAGGAATGCATGGATAGACAGAAATCAAGGGTCCGTACGTGATAGAAATGTTCTCAGGTGCATCTATTTCAATGCAAGGAGTATTGTCAGAAAGGCAGACGAGCTTAGGGCGTGGATTGGCACGTGGGATTACGACATTATTACTATTAGTGAGACTTGGTTGCAGGTGGGGCAGGACTGGCAGCTCAATGTTCCGGGGTTCCGTTGTTTCAGATGTGATAGAGGGGGAGGGATGAAAGGGGGAGGAGTGGCATTACTAGTCAGGGAAAATATCACACCCGTGCATAAGCAGGACAGCCCGGAGGACTCGTCTACAGAGGCCATATGGGTGGAGCTGAGGAATAGGAAAGGTGTGACCACACTAATAGGGTTGTATTATAGACCGCCCAATAGTCAGAGAGAATTGGAGGAGCAAATCTGTAGAGGGATAGCAGACCAATGTAAGAAACAGAAAGTTGTGATAGTAGGAGATTTTAACTTTCCACATATTGACTGGGACTCCCATACTGTAAAAGGGTTGGATGGCTTGGAGTTTGTCAAATGTGTTCAGGAAAGCTTTCTAAATCAATATATAGAGGTACCAACGAGAGAGGATGCAATACTTGATCTCCTATTAGGGAACCAGACAGGTCAGGTGACAGAAGTATGTGTAGGCGAACATTTTGGGTCCAGTGACCACAATGTCATTAGTTTTAAGCTAATTATGGATAAGGATAGGTCTGGTCCTCGAGTTGAGATTCTAAATTGGAGAAAGGCCAATTTTGTGGAAATGAGAAAGGATCTAGGAGGAGCGGATTGGCATAAGTTGTTTTCTGGCAAGGATGTGTTCAGTAAGTGGAAGGCATTCAAAGGCGAAATTTTGAGAGTGCAGAGTTTGCATGTTCCTGTCAAGATTAAAGGCAAAGTTAACAGGCATAGGGAACCTTGGTTTTCAAGGGATATTGGCGATCTGGTTGAGAAGAAGAGAGAGGTGTATAGCAGGTATAGGCAACAAGAAGCAAATGAGGTACTTGTAGAGTATAGAAAATGTAAGAAAATACTAAAAAAGGAAATCAGGAAGGCAAAAAGAAGACATGAGGTTGCTTTGGCAGATAATGTGAAGGTAAACCCGAAGGGTTTCTACAAGTATATTAAGAGTAAAAGGATAGTAAGGGACACAATTGGTCCCTTTGAAGATCAGAGTGGCCGTCTATGTGTGGAGCCTCACGAGATGGGGGAGATCTTAAACAGTTTTTTTGCGTCAGTATTTACTCAGGAAACTGGCATAGTGTATAAGGAAGGAAGGGAAACAAGCAGTAGTTTCATGGAACATATAGAGATTAAAAAGGAGGTGCTTGCTGCCTTACAGCGAATAAAGGTAGATAAATCCCCCAGGCCTGACATGATATTCCCTCGGACCTTGAGAGAGACTAGTGTAGAAATTGCAGGGGCCCTGGCAGAAATATTTAAAAAGTCCTTAGCCACGGGTGAGGTGCCGGAGGATTGGAGGGTAGCTCATGTTGTTCCGTTGTTTAAAAAAGGCTCCAAAAGTAAACCAGGTAATTACAGGCCAGTTAGCCTGACGTCAGTAGTCGGTAAATTATTGGAAGGTGTTCTGAGAGATTGGATATATAATTATTTGGACAGCCAAGGGCTGATTAAGGATAGTCAGCATGGCTTTGTGGTAGGTCGTGTTTAACGAACCTTGTAGAGTTTTTCGAGGAGGTTACCAAGAAAGTAGATGAAGGAAAGGCTGTGGATGTTGTCTACATGGACTTTAGTAAGGCCTTTGACAAGGTCCCACATGGGAGGTTAGTTCAGAAGGTTCAGACACTTAATATCCATGGAGAGGTTGTAAACTGGATTCGAAATTGGCTGTGTGGGAGAAGACAGAGAGTGGTAGTGGATGATTGCTTCTCAGACTGGAGGTCTGTGACTAGTGGTGTGCCTCAGGGATCTGTACTGGGACCATTGTTGTTTGTTGTCTATATCAATGATTTGGATGATAATGTGGTGAATTGGATCAGCAAGTTTGCTGATGACACTAAGGTTGGAGGCGTTGTGGACAGTGAGGAAGGCTTTCAGAGCTTGCAGAGAGATCTGGACCAACTGGAAAAATGGGCCAGAAAATGGCAGATGGAATTTAATGCGGAAAAGTGTGAGGTGTTGCATTTTGGAAGGTCAAACCAAGGTAGGACATACACAGTAAATGGTAGGGCACTGAGGAGTGCGGAGGAACAAAGGGATCTGGGAGTTCAGATACATAATTCCCTGAAAGTGGCGTCACAGGTAGACAAGGTTGTAAAGAAAGCTTTTGGCATACTGGCCTTCATAAATCAAAGTATTGAGTATAGGAGTTGGGATGTTATGGTGAGGTTGTATAAGACATTGGTGAGGCCAACTTTGGAGTATTGTGTACAGTTCTGGTCGCCTAACTACAGGAAGGATATCAGTAAGATTGAGAGAATACAGAGAAGATTTACTAGGATGTTGCCAGGTCTTAAGGAATTGAGTTACAGGGAAAGATTAAACAGGTTAGGACTTTATTCCTTGGAGCGTAGAAGAATGAGGGGAGATTTGATAGAAGTTTACAAAATTGTGAGGGGTATAGACAGAGTAAATGCGAGTAGGCTCTTTCCACTTAGATTAGGAGAAATAAACACGAGAGGACATGGCTTTAGGGTGAAAGGGGAAAGGTTTAGGGGGAACATTAGGGGGAACTTCTTCACTCAGAGAGTGGTGAGAGTGTGGAACGAGCTACCATCTGACGTGGTAAATGCGGGCTCACTCTTAAGTTCTAAGAATAAATTAGATAGATACATGGATGGGAGAGGTCTGGAGGGTTATGGACTAGGTGCAGGTCAATGGGACTAGCGGAATAATATTTTGGCACAGACTAGAAGGGCCGAATGGCCTGTTTTCTGTGCTGTAGTGTTCTATGGTTCTATGGTTCACAGTATCACTATTTGACAAACGCACTGTCTCACTATACCACAGTATCAGTATATCACAAAATCACTGTCTCACTGTACCACAGTATCAGTATATCACAGAATCACTGTCTCACTGATCCACAGTATCAGTATTTCACAAATTCACTGTCTCCCTGCACCACAGTATCAGCATATTGTTAAACAACTGTATCACTGTACCACAGTGTCAGTATATCACAAAATCACTGACTCACTGTACCACAGTATCAGTATATCACAAAATCACTGTCTCACTGTACCACAGTATCAGTATATCATAGAATCACTGTATCATTTACCACAGTGTCAGTATATCACAAAATCGCTGTATCACTGTAACACTGTATCAGTATATGACAGAATCACTGTCTCACTGTACCAGTGTCAGTATATCACAAAATCACTGTCTCACTGTACCGGTGTCAGTATATCACAAAATCACTGTCTCACTGATCCACAGTATCAGTATATCACAAAATCACTGTCTCGCTGTACCACAGTGTCAGTATATCACAAAATTATTGTCTCACTGTACCACATTGTCAGTATATCACAAAATCACTGTCTCACTGATCCACAGTATCAGTATATCACAAAATCACTGTCTCACTGATCCACAGTATCAGTACATCACAAAATCACTGTCTTGCTGTACCACAGTGTCAGTATATCACAAAATCACTGTCTCACCGTACCACAATTTCAGTATATCACAAAACAACCGTATCATTGGGCAGGATTTTCCAGTTGTCGGACAGGCGCGGTGGGTAGGCCCAGGAGCGGCCACGAAATGGCCCACCGCCCGCGATCGGACCCCACCACGATTTCACACTGGCTGGCTAATTAACAGGCAGCCAGCGAAAAGGGTGCTGCCTCAGGGAGTTGAAGAATTGTACAATCATAAAGAAAGCATTCAAAAATGTTAAAAGCATGTCCTGGCATATAACTCAGCAACATTAGCAGAAACGTAATTAAAATTATGCCTAAAAAATTTTTATTATCTTAAAATTACTGTTGGAAACTTCATCCCAACCATAAGCGTGGACGGGCAGTGAAAAATTGCTTTCAATTATTTGACTAAGGGCCTTAATAGGCGTCCTAATTGTTGGTGGGCACGCTGCTGACCCTCGTGTGCATCCGCTGACCGAAATATCCTGCGCTATTTTATGCCCTGTCGGGTCGGGCGTGCGCCCACCCATGAGATGTAAAATCCTGCCCACCGTGTCAGCACATCACAGTATCACAGTATCAGTACATCTCTGCCTCAGTGCAGTCGGAAATGGGGAGGATTTGTAAAATCCATCTTGAGACTAAAGGGTCCATTTTATATTAAGACTTAAAATTAAAAGCTGCAGAACTTTGCAGTCCTCAGAGAGTCCGCAAATCGCCTGATCTTGAGGTTGAATAACACGCTGATTACATTTAGGTCTATGCTTGCTCAGAAATTCATATCCGCTTGCAGATTACATCATGTACCGTGCTGCCACAGTTAACACATTATATATATGTTGTTAACCTAAACACCAATCAGACATGGAAGTCAAAAACAAAACTTGGTTTGATGTTTCGAGACCCTGGAGTTTGATCTCTAAGAGGACCTAGTTTTAAAAACATGGCATCGATGAAGTCCTGTTTAAAATTGTGCTCCAAAACTCTTGGGGGATTTGAGTTTGCCCTGTTTTCTCCTACTCATTTGGGCCAAATGATTAAACAAAAAATTGGGATTTAATCAGAAACATTTGTAGATTTATTCTTCAACAAGAAGATGGAAAGAAAGATGCGATTAAGGGAGGGTTTTAATGCCTCTCGCCCTGAGGAGGAGAGGGCTGTGTGATTGTGCAGGAAGGTACGGGCTGGAGATCCCACAACCCTTCCACCTCCCTCTGCTTTAGTTCAGACTGAGAAGGCCCGTGGTTGCCCTTCTTACCGGAGGCCAATTGAGGCACTTAAGGGCCTCATCCCGCCGCCGCTGGTATTTAACCAGCAGCTGGGGGGCCCTACTTGTGGGCAACCTGCCTAGGCCTTAGACCTAATGTGTGGTTAGGGGAGAGTCCCTTCTACTTGGCTGCCCATGCCAGAGGCATGACCACCCGCGAGAGAAGGCCTGGCCTGCCCTAAATACTAACAAGCCCCTCCCCCATCACCAGGGTCTCCCTCTCTACCCCTGGTGGACTAGCCCCACTGACCTTTTTATCTGGGGCTCCATCACCAATCCTCTGCCTGGGCCACACTGCAGTACCGGCATTGGCCACCTGCTCCTGGCGGTATTGCCGATATTGAAGAGCTGCCCACCTCTGATTGGCCACCAGCTCTTGGGAGCAGGATATCCACCAGGCATTAGGACTTCTGGTGGGACATTTCCCTCAGAGGAGATGCAAAGCCCAACAATGGGAAGGTAAGTGCCTGATAGGGACTTCATCCCATTAACTTCCCAAAAATGACCACGGCAGGGTAGCCACCGATTCTCCAGCTTGTGAATGGGCCCTCTGCCGTGACCATTAAATTCCGCCCGAAAAGAGAGAAATGAGTAAATGAGGCAGAAAGTACAACTCCAATGCTAATTAAATTCTGAAGAAATGAGGTTCCAGTTTTGTAAAATTAAATATTCAGTACCAGAGAGGCTGTTCAAAAATCTCTTACACCTGAATCCACCAGCCTGACTTTTTCTGCTGTGTTTAGGGATAACTAGTGGGCAAGTGCCACAAGTTCACATCCTTCTGAATTTTAATGCTGAGTCTACAGGGGTCGGTGTTGGGTCCCTTGCTGCTTGTGGTATATATAAATGATTTAGACTTGAATGTAGGAAGAATGATCAGTAAGTTCGCGGATGACACGAAAATTGGTGGGGTGGTAAATAGTGAGGTAGGTAGCCTTAGATTACAGGAGGATATAGATGGGCTGGTCAGATGGGAAATGGAATTTAATCTGAATAAGTGTGAGGTGATGCACTTGGGCAGGACAAACAAGGCTCGGGAATACACGATGAATGGTAAGACCCTGGGAAGTACCGAGGATCAGAGGGACTTTGGTGAGCATGTCCACCGGTCCCTGAAAGTAATGGGACAGGTAGATAAGGTGGTTAAGAAGGCATATGGGATACTTGCCTTTATTAGCCGAAGCATAGAATATAAGAGCAGGGAGATCATGCTGGAACTGTATAAAACGCTGGTTAGGCCACAGCAAGAGTATTGCGTGCAGTTCTGGAATCCGCATTATAGGAAGGATGTGATTGCACTAGAGAGGGTGCAGAAGAGGTTTACCAGGATGTTGCCTGGGCTGGAGAGTTTTAGTTATGAGGAGAGATTGGATAGACTGGGGTTATTTTCCCTGGAGCAGAGGAGATTGAGGGGGGACATGATTGAGGTGTACAAAATTATGAGGAGCATAGAAAGGGTAGACAGGAAGGAACTTTTCTCCTTGGTGGAGGGATCAATAACCAGGGGGTGTAGATTTAAGGTAAGGGGCAAGAGTTTTAGAGGGGATGTGAGGAAGAATTTTTTCACCCAGAGAGTGGCGGGAATCTGGAGCTCACTGCCTGAAAGGGTGGTAGAGGCAGAAACCCTCAAAGCATTTAAGAAGTATTTAGATGTGCACTTGCGATGCCACGGCATACAAGGCTATGGGCCTAGTGCTGGAAAATGGGATTAGAATAATTAGGTACTTGTTTGACCGGTGCATACTCGATGGGCCAAGGGCCTTTTTCTGTGCTGTAGACCTCTATGACTCTATCGGCAAGGTACTGTATTAGTGGAACCTCTGGAGGAGCTGGTAACCCAGGTAGCAGCCTCCAGATTTTCTCATTTAATTATGAATGTACAGACTCCGGGAGCTGCTATTTGATTTACTCAGTGCCAGCAGTATTATTCTCAATGCACAACCTGGGCCATTAATTAGCCCTTTACTAAGTCATTAACAGTTTAAGGTCAGATCTTCAGCTCTGCCTGACCATTTTCTTTCTCAACGGTTTTGCTAATTTGCAGTGCTGAATCTAAAAACATCGGAGCGAGCTATTTTTACTTCAGCAATAGCGTAAAATAGGCAATAGTGTTATATTGCAACCCACAGAATCACAGAATTGTTACGATGCAGAAGGAGGGAATTTGGCCCATCTTGTCTGCTCCAGTTCTCCGAATGAGCAACTCATCGAGTACCATTCTCCCGCCTTCTCCCCATAGTCCTGCACGTTCTTCCTTTTCAGGAAAATTCCATTGAAGCAAATCGCAGAAGATGTATGACAAACAGCTGAATCAACGTCACCCATCTTACATGATCCCCAGAGCCATAATTCAAGTTGTGTGTTCAAGTTGTGTCCCTCCTATTAAACTGCCCTTACACTGAGCCACTGACAGGCAGAATGATCAGGCAAACTAGCATCAACATCTCCACCCATTTACTATCAGTCTGTAAGTCACTTGACCTGGCAGTAAAATGTTCAATGTACTTTCATTTGGCTGTTGGGATGTCCAGTTTATAAAGAATACTGTACTTTGGACACTCTGAATTCATTAACAACTTAGGTGACAGGATAGAAAACTACATATCCAAATGATCTGATGACACAATGATAGGTGGTTAGCAGTAAGCAGCCCAGATGGAAGTGTGAAATTACAAAGAAATACAGAAGTAGTCGTTTGGCAGTACAGAACTTGAGTATTGCTGAAGAAAGAGACGAAGTTTAAATTTTTCATCTTTCACTCATCAGGGTACTTTGCAAGAATGCCATTATAAGGGGAAAGCAACAATTTATACTGCATGTGAAGAGAGTGCTAATTTGGATTTGTTTAGCTGAAACAGGCGCAATGTGTGCACATGTTCTTTCTGCCTGCAAAGAACAGGGCCCTGTGTATTAGTATATGTAGCTTCCAGTACACTGCAAGCCCAACTGACAATCGGTTGTCAGCGTAATTCTTAGCACACTGAGGATTATTTAGCAAATTTTGTCCATTCACAGAATCACAACTAATGCTGGACACTGCGTTTTGAGTTTTGCAAGCACGGGCTGGTTGGGTACAGTCTGTGCCTTGCCCATTGTGAACAGCGGCCGGGACAAGCTGTTTGATATGATTCACCAGTCTTTGAGATGTACGGCCTACATATCGAGCATTACACTGGCACTGAAATTCATATATCACATTATTCATTTGTGTGATAGACATAATGTCTTTTTGGCTTGATGGCAGCATCCTGTTAGTGGCAAAAACCACTTGTGTTGCTACTGCATAGTAGCTGTATGAAACAGCTAGCTTCACCTGTTGCTCAAACTTTTGAGATATTTTACCCGTCCAGGTAACCTGAGGTAGACTGAACACTTTTCAGTTGGAAAATGATGGCCTTAGTCCCATCTGCACCATTCTTAATGACTGGTCCAAATTCGTATCCATTGGATCTGCTGCTCAACATGACAGGACAGCCTTGCTCAAAAGTAAGCTAAAAAAGCGCTTGCTGGACTCGTGTAAGAGCGATGAGCTACCACATGATATATAGGACAGGGTTCGTCCTCACGGTTCATTGTCTCCATGTATGTATTGGCTGCCCAAGACACACAAAAGTGATGTCCCTCTATGCCCCAACTTACCTATGATCGGTTCTGTACAACATGAATTGGCCAAATGGTTGGGTAAATTGTTACAATCTGTTTTGACCAAGTTTCCACATACACGGTGAAGGACTCCTTCACATTTGTGAAGGCAATACAGGACTTGCATATCAATAGCAATACTGTGTCCATGTCCATGCTCATTCGACATTGCTAGCCTATTCACCAATATTCCACTTAAGAAAACCATAGATATTTGCGCTGCAGTATTATATCATGGTGATCTAGACCCGCCACCACTGCGTGAATCAGTCTGCACTGAACTTGTGAACTCGGCAACTCTCACAGTTGAGCGCAGTCTTAATGACACCATGTATGCCCAAATAGACGGTGTTGCCATGGGATCCCCTCTAGGCCCAGCTCTCGCAAACACGTTTGTTGGGTTCCATGAGAATTGTGTCTTTGAAGGAATTACACCCAACCTCCTACCCCTTGCATTTTTCCAATATGTGGATGATACGTCCGCCATATTTAAATCCACAGCTGCATGTAATAATTTCCTTACATGTCTTAATGGGCTCCATCCTGCACTCAAATTCACCTTTGAAATGCAGCAGTCAAATTAATTCCCTTTCCTTGATGCACTAGTTGACAAATCTGTCAGGGGATTCTCTACCACAGTCTACCACAAGCCTATCTTCACAGCTCAATATACACTTTGGGATTCTTACTCTTCCACATGCTATAAGGTCGGCCTTATTGGCAATCTTGTACATAGGGCCTGAGTCATTCGCTCACCATGCAGGCTTGATGCTGAAATAGGGCACATCAAAGACATCCTGCAGGATAATGGCTACCCTGATCAGATCATTTTGCGCTGTATGTCATGCAAACTCACGAACGAGCCTAAGGCCATCAATTTTGACCCTGAAAGGTGCCCAGTCTACCTCAGATTACCTTGGAAGGGCAAGGTATCTCCAAAATCTGAGCAACAGGTGAAGCCAGCTGTTTCACTCTGCTACTATGCAGTAGCAACATGAGTAGTATTCACCACTAACAGGATACGGCCATCAAGCCAAAAATATGTTCTCATTATCAGGGTAGTGTCCTTAGCCCAACCATATTCAGCTGGTTCATCAATGACCTTCCTTCCATTATAAGGTCAGAAGTGGGGATGTTCGCTGATGATTGCACAATGTTCAGCACCATTCGCGACCCCTCAGATACTGTAGCAGTCCATGTCCAAATGCAGAAAGACCTGGACAATATTAAGGCTTGGGCTGACAAATGGAAAGTAACATTCGCGCCACACAAGTGTCAGGCAGTGACCATCTCCAATAAGAGAGAACCCAACCATCATCCCTTGATATTCAATGGCATTACCATCACTGAATCACCCACTTATCAACATTCTGGGGGTTACCATTGACCAGAAACTGAACTGCACTAGCCATGTACTGTGGCTAAAAGAGCAGGTCAGAGGCTATGAATCGTGTGATGAATAACTCACCTCCTGACTCCCCAAAGCCTGCCCACTATCCACAACACACAAGTCAGGAGTGTGATGGAATACTCCCCACTTGCCTGGATGAGTGCAGCTCCCACAACACTCAAGAAGCTTGACACCATCCAGCTCAAAGTAGCCCACTTGATTGGCACCACATCCACAAACATTCACTCCATCCACCACCGGTGCACAGTAGCAGCAGTGTGTACCATCTACAAGATGTACTGCAGGAATTCACCAAGGCTCCTTAGACAGCACCTTCCAAACCTACAACCGCTACCATCTAGAAGGACAAGAGCAGCAGATAGATGGGAACACCACTACCTGGAGGTTCCCCTCCAAGTCACTCGCCATCCTGACTTGGAAACATATCACCATTCCTTCACTGTCGCTGGGTCAAAATCCTGGAACTCCCTTCCTAACAGCACTGTGGGTGTACCTACACCACAGGGACTGCAGCGGTTCAAGAAGGCAGCTCACAATCATCTTCTCAAGGGCAACTAGGGATGGGAAATAAATTCTGGCCCAGCCAGTGAAGCCCACATACCATGAATGAATTTTTTAAAAACACAAATGAGTAATGTGGTATATGAATTTCAGTGCCAGTGTGATGCTAGGTGTGTGGGCAGTGCATCCCAAAGACTGGCGGATCATATCAAACAACATCTCTCTTCTGCTGTTCACAACGGGCAAGGTACAGACCGTACCCAACCAGCCCGTGCTTGGAAACTCAAAGCACAGTGTCCAACATTAGTTGTGATTCTGGGGTTGAACAACACTTGCTAAATAATCATCAGTGTGCTAAGAATTACGCTGACAACCGATTGTCAGTCAGGCTCGCAGTGTGGTGCATTTACATGTACTTGAAGCTACATGTATTAACACACAGGACCCTGTTCTTTGCAGACAGAAAGAACATGTACACACATTGCGCCTGTTTCAGCTTAACAAAATAAGTGACAGCCATTCACTGACTCATTCCTCAGGGCAATGCCTTGACTAATCAGGGTCAAGCTGCCGGTTCAAATTTCAAACAATGCTTGGCAGTTAACTATCAGTCACCATCACTGGTGCATTCTCCATGGCAACACCCCTACCAATCAGAGTCCACTTACCAATCAATCAGCACTCTCTTCACATACAGTATAATTGTTGTTTTCCCCTTTTATTGGCATTCTTGTGAAGTGTCCTGATGAGTGCAAGACAAAAAGCTTCGACACATCTCTTTTTTCAGAGATACAGAAATATTTAAGTGAAGAGGCCTAAATGTGACAAATGGATTCCAATGTAAACAAATGTGAGGTCACCCACTTTGGACCATCAGGGCCTCGCTCCTCGCTTTCTTTATAATTTCCTCCAGCCTCACAACCTTCCGGGATATCTGCGCTCATGCTGGCCTCTTGAGGGTCGCTGATTTTAATTGCTCCACCATTGGTGAAGATGCCTTCAGCTGCCTAGACCCTAAGCTCTGTAACTCCCTCCCTAAACCCCTCTGATTCTCTTATTCTTTCTTCCTTGAAGGCACTCCTTACATCCAACTTCTTTCACCTAATGTTTGGCCATCTGCTTTATAAGGGCCTAATACCATCTTATGTTGGTATCTAATTTTGCTTTATAACACTCATAAGGCACCTTAGGATATGTTATTACATTATAGGTGCTGTATAAATATAAGTTGATGTTGCTGTTTAAAACTGCGGTTGATAGATTTTTGTTAGCCAAAGCTATTAAGGGACGTGGGCCAAAGGTGGGAATGTGGCACTTTGTCACAGATCAGCGATGATCTCATTGAATTGTGGACAGGCTCGAGCAGCTAATTAGCTGAACAACCCCAGCTTCTCCAACCTTACTGTGTGGCTAATCCCTGGAGCTATTCTGATAAAGCTTCTCTGCGCTCTCTCAAGGACCCTCACATCTTTCCAAAAGTCTGGTGACTGGAACCAGATGCAATACTCTAACTGAGGCCTAACCAGAGCTTTACGAAAGTTCAGGATAACCTGGCTGCTTTTCTGCTGAACGCCTCTATTTATGAAGTCCCAGCTCCCATATACTTTGTTAATTACTCTCAATAGGTCCTGCCACCTTAAAAGATCTGTGCACATGCACCCAACCCCCTCCAGTCCCTCTGTCCCTGCACACTCCTTAGAACTATGCCATTTAGACTCTATTGCCTTGCTTCCTTCTGCCAAAGTGCATTGCCCCATTCTGCCAGCCTACTAATGCCCTTTGATATCATCCTCATTGCTTGCCACACCTCAACAAATTTTAAAATTTTACTGCACATTCCTTTTTCTAATACTGTTGTGGTGTTGCTTACGTTCACTGTTGTGAGTTCTAGTCCTGGGCGGACTCCTGGTTTTCTTTAAAATAATTTACCTTTTTGTGGTGACAATTCGAAGCATTTGTGGAGCAGCCCAAGGAGAGCAATTTTTTCCCCCACAAGCAAAAAGCAGCCCCATCCCCATACCTACAAACATTTCCAGCCCACACAAACACTCTATACCTATATCACCACTCACCTACACATACACATCCCCATGCAAACCCATCTCCAGGTACAAACTTGCAAAGATATGCACAAATATACCAACAAAGAAACACCCTAGATATACCCACAACATAAACACCCAACACAAAATACCCACAACGACCCCATCGCCACACATGCACACCCGCATATACAATGCACCCATCTACACAAGATGAAATATCACCCCAGACCCGCGCGCACACACCTCTTCCCTCTATGTTTCTGTATACACAAAACCTCTCTCACACAAAGACACCTTAAAACTCCCTCACACACAGGGGTCAGTCTGACGCTGCAGCTCCGGAGTAGCGAAGAGAAGGTTGTGTGTGTGTGTGTCTGTAACTCAGGGCTGTGGTGTGACAGTTCTGACTGTCCCTGGGTCTCAGAGCTGGGCTTGTAGCGCTGCTCTGCTCCAACACCGCGGTCAATCCCAGCCGGGGCACTGTCCTATCCCTCGATCCCAGAGTTAAAGGAGACAAATCCTTGCCTGGCAACGGCCCCTCGATTCTCCTGGTGTCCTTTGCGAGTCTTTGCGTTTCAGAGAGAGCGATGCTGTGACCTGGACATGGGTCTGTTTGATATGTAAATGTGGGAAGCGCTCCTCTCAGGTGTGAACTCACCAATGAAGAAGGTGTAGGGTGCGGATAATGCCTCGGTCCTAGATAATGCCTCGCTGCCTAGCCCCAGCTCCAAATCCAGTAACAAGCTCAGGATTCAAGGTAGGATTTGAAGGTTCACTCAGCTTGCACTCCTCTGGACTCAGCATGAGATGGTTGCCTGAAACAAACACAGAAAATGCTGGAGAGCTGAGGAAGAGTCATATGGACTCGAAATGTGAACTCTTGTTTCTCTCTCCACATATGCTGTCAGACCTGCTGAGTTTTTCCAGCATTTTCTGTGTTTATTTCAGATTTCCAGCATCCGCAGTATTTTGCTTTTATCTGAGATGGTTGCCTGCTTGGCTCGTGGCTCTTGGGGCTATTTATGTACCCTGGGGCTCAGAGCTGCTGACTAGAGCTGGAAAGGATTGTCTCAGTTTAGCCAACGTTCAGTTGCTTGTTTTGGACCATCTGGATCTTGCTATCAGATGGGCAATTTGAGAGTGTGGCATCAAGCTTTGTTTCAAGCACAGAAAGCAATGAGATAGGTTAAGAAAATAGCTCACGACTCACAACAAAGATATATCCCAGTGAGGAAGAAGGATTCTAGGAAGGGGATAAACCAACCATGGTTAACCAAGAAAGTTAAGGATAGTATCAAATTAAAAGAAAAGACATACAATGTGGCAAAGATTAGTAGTAAACCAGAGGATTGGGAAAGTTTTTTTAAAAACCAGCAAAAGATGACCAAAAAATAATAAAGAGGGAGAAAATAAACTTTGAGGGTAAACTAGCAAGTATTATAAAAATGGACATTAAGAGCTTCTTTAAATATATAAAAAGGAAGAGAGGGACAAAAGTGAACATAGGCCCCTTACTGAGTGAGGCTGAGGAAATAATAATGGGGAAATGGCAGAGGAGTTGAATAAATACTTTGCATCAGTCTTCACGGTAGAAGACACTAATAGCATTCCAATACTAAATAATGAATGGGCAAAAGAGGAGTGGGGAGAGGGAATAAATATAATAACTATCATTAGGAAAAAAGTACTAGAGAAACTAATGGGGCTAAAGGCCGAAAAGTCCCGTGGACTTGATGGGTGGCATCCTAGGATATTAAAGAAAGCAGCTACAGAGATAGTGGATGCATTGGTAGTAATCTTCCAAGAATCCTTAGATTCTGAAAAATTCCCAGAGGATTGGAAAACTGCCGATGTTCAAGAAGAGAGGGAGACCAAAAAAACAGGTAATTATAGGCCAGTTAGCTTAACATTTGTCATTGGGAAAATGTTAGAGTCTAATATAAAGGATAATAGCAGAGCATTTAGAATTACATGATATAATCAAGCAGAGTCAGCATGGCTTCACAAAGGGGAAATCATGCCTGACAAATTTATTAGAATTCTTTGAGGAGGTAACAGGATAGATAAAGGGGAACCAGTAGATGTAATATATATTTGGATTTCCAAAAGGAAGACTGGCAAATCGTATCAAACAGCATGTAAGGTTACTTAAAAAGATAAGAGCCCATGGTGTTGGGCGTAGTATACTGGCACAGATAGAGGATTGGCTAACTAATAGCAGACAGAGAGTTGGGATAAGGGGGACATTTTCAGGTTGGCAACCTGTAATTAGTGGAGTGCCAAAGGGATCAGTGCGAGGGCCTCAATTATTTACAATATATGTTAATGACTTAGATGGGGGAAGTGAATGTACTATCACCAAACTTGTGGATGATACAAAAATAGGTGGGAAAACAAGTGGTAAGGATGATACAAGGAGTCTACAGAGGGACATAGACAGGTCAAGTGAGTGGGCAAAGAAGTGGCAGATGGAATATAATGTGGGAAAATGTGAGGTTATGCACTTTGGCAGGAAGAATAGAGGAGATGAATATTATTTAAATGGAGAAAGACTGCAGAAGGCTGCAGCACGAAAGGATTTGGGAGCCCTTTTACATGAAACCCAAAAAGCTAACATACAAGTTCAACAGGTGATAGGGAAGGCAAATGGAATGTTGGCCTTTATTTCATGAGGGAATGGAGTACAAAAATAGGGAAGTCTTGCTAAAACTATACTATAAAACTATAAAACTAAAGCTCTAGTTAGACCACACCTAGAATACTGTGAACAGTTTTGGTCCCCTTATCTGAGGAAAGATATACTGGCATTGGAAGCAGCCCAGAGAAAGTTCACTAGGTTGATCCCGGAGATGGAGGGATTTTCTTATGAGGAGGGATTGAGTAGGCTGGGCCTGTACTCATTGGAATTTAGAAGAATGAGAGGCGACCTGATTGAAACTTTTAAGATTCTTATGGGGCTTGACAGGGTAGATGCTGAGAGGTTGTTTCCCCTTGTGGGAGAGTCTCGGGCCAGAGGGCATAAGATCAGAGTAAGGGGTCACCCATTTAAAACAGAGGTGAGGAGGAATTTCTTCTCTCAGAGGGTAGTCAATCTGTGGAATTCTTTACTGCAGAGGACTGTAGAGGCTGGGTCGTTAAATATATTCAAGGCTGAGATAGACAGATTTTTAATCAGTAAGGGAATCAAGGGTTATGGGGAAAAGGCAGGAAAGTGGAGTTGAGCCATGATCTCATTGAATGGCGGAGCAGACTCGATGGGTCAAATGCCCTCCTACGTCTTAAGGTCTTATGGTCGTATAGCTCACACACATGGAATCCCAACCTGTACTTCTGGACTAGGTCACCAAGGATAACATGTATATAGTAACATAGAAACATAGAGACTAGGAGCCATTCGAGCCTGCTCCATCATTCAATATGATCATCCTTTATCTCAACGTCATATTCCCGCTTTCCCTCCATACCCCTTGATGTCCCTGATATCCAAAAAATTATCAATTTCTTTCTTGAATATACTCAGTTCCCGGCCCCCACAGCCTCCTGTGGTAGAGAATACAGGTTGACCACCCTCTGAGTGAAGAAATTTTTCCTCATCTCAGTCCTAAATGGCCTGCCCCGTATCCTGAGACTGTGGTACCTGGTTCTAGACCCCCCAACCAGGGGAACCATCCTCCCTGCATCTCGCCTGTCTAGGCCTGTTAGAATTTTATACGTTTCAATCAAATCCTCTCTCATTCTTCTAAACTCTAGTGAATACAGGCCCAGTCGAACCAATCTCTCCTCATACAACATCCCTGGTATCAGCCAAATGAACCTTCGCTGCACTCCCTCCATGGCAAGTATATCCTTTCTTAGGTAGGGAGACCAAAACTGCACACAATACTCCAGGTGTGGTCTCACCAAGGCCCTGTATAACTGCAGTAAGACATCCCTACTTCTGAACTCAAATCCTCTTGCAATGAAGGCCAACATATTATTTGCCTTCTTAACTGCTTGCTGCACCTGCCTATTTATTTTAATTGACTGGTGTACAAGGACACCCAGATCCCTTTGTACATCCACATTTCCCAATATATCACTATTTTACATGTTTTTCACACGGGAGCATATAACAACATTTATCCACGTTATACTGCATCTGCCATGTGTTGCCCACGCACACAACTTGCCTAAATCACCTTGAAGCCTGTTTGCATCCTCCGCACAACTCACAACCCCGCCCAGTTTTGTGTCGTCGGCAAACTTGGAAATATTGCATTTGGTTTCCTCATCCAAGTCGTTTATATATATTATGAATAGCTGGGGCCAAAGCACTGATCCCCGCGGTACACCACTAGTCACCGCCTGCCACCCGGAAAAAGACCCATTTATTCCCACTCTCTGTTTCCGGTCTGTCAGCCAATTCTCAATCCATGCCAGTATATTACCCCCGATCCCATGTGCTTTAATTTTGCCGACTAGCCTCTCATGTGGGACCTTATCAAAAGCCTTCTTGAAATCTAATTACACCACATCCACTGGTTCTCCCTTATCTATTCCACAAGTTACATCCTCAAAAAACTCCAGTAGATTAGTTAAACATGATTTCCCTTTCATAAACCCATTCTGACTTTGTCTATCCCATTACTGCTTTCCAAGTGTTCTGTTACCACGTCTTTTATAATAGACTCTAGCATTTTCCCCAGTACTGATGTTAGGCTAACTGGTCTGCAATTCTCTGTTTTTTCTCTCCCCCCTTTTTTGAATAATGGGGTTACATTTACCACCCTCCAATCTGTAAGAACTGCTCCGGATTCCATAGAATCTTGGACGATGACCACCAATGCATCCAATATTTCCAGGGTCTCTTCCTTTCATATGCTAGGATGTAGATTATCAGGCCCTGAGGATTTTTCAGCCTTTAACTCCATTAATTTCTCTAGCACCATTTTTTTCACTAATACTGATTTTCTTCAACTTCTCCCTCTCACTAGACCCTTGGTTCCCTAACATTTCTGGGAAATTATTTGTGTCCTCTTTTGTGAAGACAGAACCAAAATATGTGTTCAATTCTTCTGCCATTTCTTTGTTCCCCATTATAATTTCCCCCGTTTCTGACTGTAAGGGAACTACATTTGTCTTTGAGAATCCTTTTCTCTTCACATATTTATAGAAGCTTTTACAGTCAGTTTTTATGTTCCCTGCAAGTTTACTCTCATGCTTCATTTTCCCTTTCTTGATCAATTTTTTTCTGCTGAATTCTAAACTGCTCCCAGTCCTCAGGCTTGCTGCTTTTTCTGGCAATTTTATATGTCTCCTCTTTGGATCTATAACGATACTAATTTCTTTTGTATGCATGGTTGAGCCACCTTTCCTGTTTTATTTTTGTAAATAATTGTTGTAATTCATGCATATGTTCCTTAAATATTAGCCATTGTCTATCCACCGTCAACCCTTTTAGTAAGGTTCCCCAATCCATCATTGCCAACTCACGCCTCATAACCTCGTAGTTCCCTTTATTTAGATTCAGGGCCCTAGTTTCGGATTCATCTTCTTCATTCTCCACCCTAATGAACAATTCTATCATTTTATAGTCGTTCTTCCCCAAGGGACCCTGCACAACAAGATTGTTAATTAATCCTTTCTCATTGCACAATATCCAGTCTAGGGTAGCCTGCTCTCTAGTTGGTTCTTCAACATATTGGTCTAAAAAACCATCATGTACACACTCCAAGAAATCCTCCTCCACAATATTATTGCTAGTTTGGTTTGTCCAATCTGTATGTAGATTAAAGGCACCCATGATTACAGTTGTACCCTTATTGCATGCATCTCTAATTTCCTCTTTAATGCCTTCCCTTACATCTCTGTTACTGTTCGGGGGCCTATAGACAGCCCCCACCAACGTTTTCTGCCCCTTGGTGCTTCTTATCTCCATCCAAACAGATTCCACATCATGATTTTCTGAGCCAATATCCTTCCTCGCTATTGCATTGATTTCCTCCTTTACTAACAATGCTACCCCACCTCTGTTCCCTATTTGTCTGTCCTTCCTAAATATTGAATGCCCCTGGATGTTCAGCTCCCACCCTTGGTCACCCCGCAGCCATGTCTCCGTAATTGCAACAATATCATAACCATTTATATTTATTTACGCTGTTAATTCATCTACCTTATTGTGAATGCTACGTGCATTAAGATACAATGCCTTTAGACTTGTCTTTTTAACCTTGTTAGTCATCTTAGCTTTATTTTGCACTATGACCCCATTTGTTTCTCGCCGTTGTTTTTTCTGCCTTCCACTTTTGCATCTTACTTTTCTGTCTTTTGTTTCTATCCTTGTTTCCCCCTCCCCTGTCTCCCTTCTCAGGTTCCCACCCCCCTGCCATTCTAGTTTCAACCCTCCCTGACAGCACTAGCCAACACCTCCCTGAGGGCATTGGTCCCGGTCCTGCCCAGATGCAACCAATCCTGTTTGCACTGGCCCCACCTCCCCCAGAACCGGTCCCAATGTCCCAGGAATCTGAATCCCTCCCCTCTACACCATTTCTTTAGCCACGTATTCATCCAATATATCCTGTTATTTCTACTCTCGCTAGCACATGGCCCTGGTAGTAATCCTGAGATTATTACCTTTGAGGTCCTACTTTTTAATTTACGGCCTAACTCCATATATTCAGCTTGTAGCACCTCATCTCTTTTTTCCCTATGTTATTAGTACCAATATGTACCACGACTACTAGCTGCTCGCCCTCCCCCTTCAGAATGTCCTGCAGCCTTTCCAAGACATCCTTGACCCTGGCACCACGGAGGCAACATGCCATCCTGGAGTCTCTTTTCTGGCCACAGAAACGCCTGTCTGTTCCCCTTATTATTGAATCCCCTATCGCTGTAGCTCTGCCACTCTTCTTCCTCCCCTCTTGTGCAGCAAAGCCACCCGTGGTGCCATAGACTTGGCTCCTGCTGCTTTCCCCTGAAAAGTCATCTATCCCAACAGTGTCCATAACGGTATATCTGTTAGAGAGGGCGTTAGCCACTGGGGATTCCTGCACTAACTGCCTTCCTCTACTCCTCCTGGTGGTCACCCAACCCCTTTCTGCCTGCAGAATCTTTACCTGCAGCGTGACCACCTCACTGAATGCGCAGTTCATGACAATCTCAGCATCGCGGATGCTCCACCGTGAATCCACCTGCAGCTCCAGCTCCAAAATATGGTTAGCCAGTAGCTGCAGCTGGACACACTTCCTGCACACATGGTCGCCAGGGACACTGGAAGTGTCCATGACTTCCCACATAGCGCAGGAGGAGCATATCATGGGTGTAAGCTCTGCTGCCATGACTTCACTTTAGAATAAGCTCATTAGTTACTCCCTTTAAAGAATACTAATTATGCTTGGGGGCTTATTCCACTCCAGATACTCCTGCTACAGTTCAAAGTCCTCATCTTATTTTGTTTAAGCAAAAGTGAAGTGGAGGGACCAAGGGGCCTGTTACACTAGAGGTAATCATGTGAGCAAAGGCTGTAAATACCCAAGCAGGAGGAGAGCAGTATCCCTGGGTGGATTACTGAGGGAGAGATGTTGGAACAGGATGGGGTGCTCAGGACTTGGAAGAAGAAGGGAAAATTGAGAAAAGACAAAGTTAGCCCCAAAGCTTTGCTGCAGGAATCCCTCGGGGTAAGAACATAGGAACATAGGAGCAGGAGTAGACCATTTGGCCCCTCAAGCCTGCTCCCCCATTACACTGGATCATGGCTGATCTTCTACCTCAACACCATCTTCCCGTGCCATCCCGTATCCCTAAATTTCATTGCTATCTAGAAATGTATTGACCTCTGCTTTAAATATACTCAATGACTGAGCCTCCACAGTCCACTGGGCAGAGAATTCCATAGATTTACCACCCTCTGAGTGTTGAAATTCCTCCTCACCTCAGTCCTAAATGCCCTATTCCTTATTCTGAGACTGTGTCCCCTTGTTTCTAGACCCCTCAACCAGGGGAAACATCTTTCTTGCATCTATCCTTCCGAGCCCTGTAAGTGGTTTGTACGCTTCCATAAGATCACCTCTCATTTTTCTAAACTCTAGAGAATACAGGCCCAGTTTCCCCGATCTCTCCTCATAGGGCAATCCTGCCAACACTGTGAAGAGTCTGGTGAACCTTCATTACATGCCCCCTATGGTCAGTATATCCTTCCTTAGGTAAGGAGATAAAAATTGCACACAATACTCCAGGTATGGTCTCACCAAGGCTCTATATAACTGCAGCAAGACTTCTTTATCCCTACATCAAATCCTCTTGCAATAAAGGCTAACATACTATTTGCAGCCCCCACTATCAATACCTTGCGGGGGTCATTATTCACCAGAAACTGAACTGGACCAGCCATATAAATACCATGGCTACAAGAGCAAGTCAAAGGCTTGGAATTCTGTATTTAGTAACTCACCTCCTGACTCCCCAAAGCCTATCCACCATCTACAAGGAACAAGTCAGGAGTGTTCACTAACCTGGTTGAGTACAGCTCCAACAACAGTCAAGAAGCTCAACACCACCCAGGGCAAAGCAGCCCTATTGCTTGGCACCCCACCCACCATCTTAAACATTCACCGTCTCCTCACTGACACACAGTAGCATCACTGTGCACCAGCTTGGAGAAAGACCGCAGCAACTCACCAAGGCTCCTTCAACATCACCTTCCAAACCTGCAACCTCTACCACCTAGAAGGACAAGGGCAGCAGATAGATGGGAACCCCACCGCCTGGAAGTGTCCCCCCCAAGCCACCCACCACCCTGACTTGGAAATATATCGCCGTTCCTTCACTGTTGCTGGGTCAAGATTCTGGAACTCCCTCCCTAACAGTACTGTGGGTGTACCTACGCCACATGGACTGCAGCGGCTCAAGAAGGCAGCTCCCCACCACCTTCTCAAGGGCAATAATTAGCGATGAGAAATAAACGGTGACCTAGCCAGTCGTAGTCACATCCCTCGAATGAACAAAAGAAAACTTGACAATGTTGAAGGGTTTAAAAGTTGTTTAAGGTTGTTCTTGAAAGAGGTGGGGTGGGGACGAACAAGAGAGACAAGATGATGGTGGTGGAAAACATGGGCAGAAGACCTGAATTTGGGATGGATGAGTGACAGGAGGGGAGCAGATCATACTCTTCATGAATGAAATTAGTGAATTAAGGACTGAGAAGTCAATGGGGAAGATTTGCAGAGAATGGAAAGGGTCATGGGGCCCTAACATTAATGTTTTTATATTACAACTTTAACTATACTTCCAAACTATTCCAGCATTGGTTGTAGCATGCTTTGGGACGTGCTGAGATTGTGAAATAGGCTTTATAAATAAAAGCCATCTTTGGCTGGGTGCTGCTGATGGGGAAATTGAGTGTTTGTGGGAACGGGGCGGGTGGGGGGTGTGGGGAAGTTGGAGTGTGGGAGTGGGGGAAAGTTTTAGTGTGGGTAAAGGCGGGTGGGGGAGTTACAGTTTGGGAATGGGGAGGGAGAGGAGGCACTGGCTGTGTGAAAGGAGTTTGAATAGTTCCTTTTCTCTAGGATGATGTCGGAGATATCAGTGATTCTGACCTAAGTTCTGCCTCTGTTGGAAGCTAAAATTATTTTAAAATAACACTTACTATTTTCCAAACAGTGATCTCCAGCCTAACAATACACTCTCATTCTGAATACATGTGACTGTAAAAAAACAAGGGAATTGATCTTCACAGGGGAACCTGCAGCGAGGAAAATGTCCACACAATAATGTCAGTCCTTAAAAAAAACAGATTGTGAACTCAGATAAAATGTATTATCAACAACCATCTTTAGATAATAGTGTTACAGTCAGATGACTGAAAGGAAGTGGTAAGACCAGACAGAGCATGAGCTGTCAGCTAGTACATCACAGCACAAAACAGCTCAAATAAAAGCCACAGTAAGGGGGCCAAAGCACCCAATGCGACATGAGTCAGTTTAATACATGGGTGAAAGGTTGCAGAGAAAGGTGTTATCAGACCATCTGATGTTTACTTTTTCTAATATAGAGAAGAGAACTGATATGAGTAAAGCCCATGGATTATTTTTCTGTATTAAATAATAGCAAGAGCATTATTTAGTCTTTTAAACATGGTAAATAACACTCCAAGATCTTTAACATTGTACATGTGGATATAGTAAATGATTGATACATTCTCGCCTCTCGCCTTCCATTCCCACATCTCCTCTCTGCTGCTCCCATCCCTCCCTCCCCTCCCCTTCCTCCTCTACTCTCCTCTCTCCTCTCCCTCTCCCTCTCTCCTCTCCTCTCCCTCTCTCCTCCTCTCCCTCTCTTCTTCTCATCCTCTACTCACCTTTCTCCTCATCTCCTCCTCTCCTCCTTTCCTGTCTCCTCTCCTCTCTCCTCCTCTCCTCTCCCCCTCTCCTCCTCCTCTACTCACCTTTCTTCTCCTCTCCTCTCTCCACCTCTGCTCTCCTCTCCTTTCCTCCTCTCCTTTCTCCTCTCCTCCTCTCCTGTTTCCTCTTCACCTCTCCTCTCCTCTCCTCTCTCCTACTCTCCTCTCCCTCTCTCCTCTCCCTCTCTCCTCTACTCCTCTCCCTCTCTCCTCCTCTCCCTCTCTCCTCCTCCTCCTCTACTCACCTTTCTCCTCATCTCCTCCCCTCCTTTCTCCTCTCCTCTCCTCTCCTCTCTCCTACTCTCCTCTCCCTCTCTCCTCTCCCTCTCTCCTCTACTCCTCTCCCTCTCTCCTCCTCTCCCTCTTTCCTTCTCCTCCTCTACTCACCTTTCTCCTCATCTCCTCTCCTCCTTTCCTGTCTCCTCTCCTCTCTCCTCCTCTCCTCTCCTCTCCCTCTCTCCTCTCCTCCTTTCCTGTCTCCTCCTCTCCTCCTTTCCTGTCTCCTCTCCTCTCTCCTCCTCTCCTCTCCTCTCCCTCTCTCCTCTCCTCTTCTCCTCTCTCCTCCTCTCCTCCTTTCCTGTCTCCTCTCCTCTCTCCTCCTCTCCTCCCCTCTCCCTCTCTCCTCCTCCTCTACTCACCTTTCTCCTCCTCTCCTCTCTCCACCTCTGCTCTCCTCCTCTCCTCTCTCCTCCTCTCCTCTCCTCTCCCTCTCTCCTCTCCCTCTCTCCTCTACTCCTCTCCCTCTCTCCTCCTCTACTCACCTTTCTCCTCCTCTCCTCTCTCCACCTCTGCTCTCCTCTCCTTTCCTCTCTCCTCCTCTCCACTTCTCCTCTCCTCCTCTCCTCTCTCCTCCTCCTCTCCTCTCTTTCGACACCTTTCACCATTTGTTGCTTCGGGTGAGCTCCCATTCTTCCTATCTGGGCTTTTACAGCCAGTGTTTGTGGGGTAATTAAATGTGTAAGCAAGGATGTCTCAGAGTGGAGCACACTCATGTCCTTAATTATTATCCTGACACAAGGCTGACTGGGTCACATTGTGAAGCAGGAATTCAAGCCAAATCTCCCTTGCCTTAACCAAGGAACACTGAACCCATCCCCACCCCCAAGATTATAGCCTCCCTGGCTGAAAGGTCTAATGTTTAATAAAATTCAACATTTAAAAAAAAATAATCCTCTCTATAATGTTTAGTCCCATAATGTCTGTTAGCCCACAATATGATGTATTTACTGATTAACGCAAGGCTATTGTGCCAGAAAAAAGCAGAAATAATCTTTGTAGTTAACAAGATTTGCATAATGATATTTTTAAATAAACTTCTGGCAGCAAAGCAAATTGCTTCCAACAAAGCCTATTATTTTCTTATGTTTTGCATGCTAGTCATCAAAGCTAAACATTAGTAGCTAACTCTAGTAAGCAGTGGGTCTTCTGCATGTTAATTAAAAGTAGGTTAATGATTGGGAGCAGGTTTATAAGACTCAGGGATACCATTTTTGCTGCCTGCCATCATCAAGCTGATGCATACTCCTGTACCTGATTTACATTTACAATGAAAGTGCTCTCAACCACAAAAGCTGTCAGGATTGTGAGCTGAAAGTGTGTTCAGCACTGAATACTACAGTTTCCTTATTCATCCCACAGCCAGTGCCAAATTAACACAAGATTAAAGCGTTGCCTTTAACAATAAAAATGATCAGACACGATATTAATATGGAGCCATTCTGGGGAATAATTGGATGTATTGTTGGGGAAGGGAACATCAATGCTTAGTTCTTGTTCCTTCAGCTTTGTTTACCTCACATCAATGATTTCCATTCACTTCTTCCTCTCTCGCACTCCCGAAAAGACTGGTTCATGTTAAAGTGAAGTTCGGATTTTGATTAAAATGTCACTAACGCACAGCGATCAGGGGAATATTCCTTGCTCTGTTTGCAACGTCACTGATACAATCAGGTGAGGAGGGGTCAGATGGCTCCCTTCTTTCCCCTTCCTCGTTTGACCCCAACAAATCCAACATACTTGCCGATTCTGTGAGTGTTTCACTGTTTACATGCTGTGACAATAAAAGACACAGTCAGACAGGTTGTCTTGAATTTTTAAGAAATAAAAGAGGATAGCTTTTAGTGTACTTAACCCTGTCCAAGAAAAATAATAAAAACGCTCCGACTTTCACCCGCACACATACACACTTGAAGTTCACCCAAACACATAGAGATTGCAGAGTGAGGAAGATAGATTAAGTAACTTAGAGTCCAGTAAAGGAGTGTACGGCTCTTGAAGGTTGATGACTTGGCTGGTTTCGGGATGAATTCACTGGTCCTGCTGCTTTCGGTGTGAAGGTGGCTTTTAAAGATGTCGCCGGACAATTGATCTGTTTTTCTGGAGACAGCAGCGCTGGGTTGAGCTCTTTTTAAAATTTCTTCTGTGGCACCTGAATAGTCAAGGTCAGGAGACAGGATTCAAAACTTGCCAGTTGAATGGAGAGAAGGAAAGAGAGAGTAAGGGAGGGAGAAGGAACCCACTCAGGGTCTTGTCCCTACCGTTGTTTAGTTGTGTGCCCTATTCTGCAGAGAAATCAGGGGCTTAAACACACAAAGGTTTGGCTTGTCACATGACCTTCTCTCTCCAACTGCCCAGTGACCCAAATACAGTCATGGAACTCAGAAGAAGAGTCATATTTAACCCGAAACATTAGCCTTGTTTCTCTCTCCACAGATGCCACCAGACCTGCTGAGTTTTTCCAGAACTTTTTATTTAATTTCAGGCCTCCAGCATCTCCAATATTTTACTTTTATTTCACCGTATGAATTTAAAACTAGTTGCTTAATGAACAAGGAAACCCAACCTTTAAACAAGTTTTCAGGTTTTCAGAGGCTTGATTCAGAGAGTATAATAACAGGCCATCTTACAGTGCTGACTTTGCCTGCACTGGAGTGCTGCTTTGGGCTGCAGTAGAGTTTGAGTTTAAGTTGGAGTTTGGTGACTGAGGGAATTTAAGGGTTAATTTCTATCTAAAGTCTAGTCTTTCTTCAATTTAGTAATTAACTAAAAGTTGCTGTTTGGGTTGGAAGAAGGTGATTTTTAGGCCAGCTTTAAAACAGGGTTTTATACAGGCTCTGCTTGCAGCTACAGATAGTTAATTAGATAACTGGCTTAAACAGGTTTTCAGAGGCTAGGTTCAGGGAGTATAAAAACAGGCCATCTTACAGTGCTGACTTTGCCTGCACTGGAGTGCTGCTTTGGGCTGTAGTAGAGTGCTTAAGTTGGAGTTTGGTGACTGAGGGAGTTTGGTGAGGAGGGAACGAGGTGATCCTTTGAGTACTTTGAATACGGCTGGGTAAGTATTTACTTTTATCGCTTGTAGTTTTCATCGTTTGTAAGGACTATATTCTGTAGCAATGAGGAGCAGGGAAGAAGGGTCCTAGAGTAATTGATTTGATATTATTTGATATTAAGTATCTTCCAAAAGCTTTAATTTAATTGAAAGGGGTAATTCATGGCAGGAGAGCTCAAAGCTGTGGTGTGCTCCTCCTGATCAATGTGGGAAGCCAGGAACATTTCCAGTTCCCCGGGGCCAACATGTATGCGGGAAGTGTCTCCAACTGCAGCTCCTGGTAGCTCGGGTTTCAGAGCTGGAGGGGCAGCTGGGGACACTGTGGAGCATCCACAAGGCAGAGAGTATCGTGGATAGCACGTATAGAGAGGTGGCCACACCGCAGGCTAAGAGTCCACAGGCAGGAAGGGAATGGGTGACCACCAGGCAGAGCAAGAGGACTAGGCAGGCAGAACAGGAATATCCTGTGGCTATTCCCCTGCAAAACAGATATACCACTTTGGATACTGTTGGGGTGAATGGCCTCTCCAGGGAAAGCAGCAACAGCCACATTCGTTGCACCGTGGCTGGCTCTGCTACACAGGGGAGGAGTAAAAAGTGTGGGAATGCAATAGTTATAGGGGATTTAATTTTAAGGGGAATGGACAGGTGTTTCTGTGGCCGCAAACGAGACTCCAGGATGGTATGTCGCCTCCCTGGTGCTAGGGTCAAGGACGTCTCAGAGCGGCTAGAGGACATTCTGAAGGGGGAGGGTGAACAGCCAGTGGTCGTGGTACACATTGGTACAAGCGACATAGGTAAGAAAAAAAGGGATGAGGTCCTAAAAGCAGAATATAGGGAGTTAGGAAGTAAGTTGAAAAGTAGGACCTCAGAGGTAGTGATCTCAGGATTACTACCAGTGTCATGTGCTACTCAGAGTAGAAATAGGATATATTGGATGAATACGTGGCTGAAGAGATGCTGTGAAGGGGAGGGTTTCAGATTCCTGGGACATTGGGACCGGTTCTGGGGGAGGTGGGACCAGTACAAACAGGACAGGTTACAGCTGGGCAGGACCAGAACTGATATCCCAGGGGGAACATTTGCTGGAGTGGTTGGGGAGGGTTTAAACTAAAATGCCAGGGGGATGGGAACCTATGCAAGGGATCAGAGGAGGGGGAATCAAGGATAAGAACAAAAGACAGAAAGGGGAACAAGAAAAGTGATAGGCAGAGAAATCAAGGGCCAAAATCAAACAGGGCCTCAGTGAAAAATAGGGGAACAACAAGTAATATTAAAAAGACGAGCCTTAAGGCTTTGTGCATTTATGCGAGGAGTATTCGCAATGATGCGGATGAATTAACCACGCAAATAGATGTAAACAGGTACGATATAGTCGGGATTACGGAGACATGGCTGCAGGGTGACCAGGAATGGGAACTGAACTTCCAGAGGTATTCAGTATTTAGGAAGGACAGACAAGAAGGAAAAGGCGGTGGAGTTGCATTGCTGGTTAAAGAGGAAATTAACGCAATAGTGATATTGATAATAAAGATATTAGTTCCGAAAATGTGAAATCTGTATGGGTAGAGCTGAGAAACACTAAGGGGCAAAAAACGCTAGTGAGGGTTGCACATAGACCCCCAAACTGTAGTGATGATGTTGGGAATGGCATTAAACAGGAAATTAGAGACACATGCAATAAAGGAACATCTGTAATTATGGGTGACTTTAATCTGCATATAGATTGGGCAAATCAAATTAGTAAAATACCGTAGAGGAGGAATTCCTGGAGTGTACACAGGATAGTTTTCTGGACCAATACGTTGAGGAACCAACTAGAGAACAGGCCAACCTAGACTGGGTATTGTATAATGAGAAAGGAATAATTGGCAACCTAGTTGTGCGAGGCCCCTTGGGGATGAGCGACCATAATATGATAGAATTCTTCATCAAGATGGAGAGAGAAGTAGTTGATTCTGAGACGAGGGTCCTGAATCTTAATAAAGGAAACTACGATGGTATGAGGCGCGAGTTGGCTATGGTGGATTGGGAAAGGTTACTTAAAGGGATGACAGTGGATAGGCAATGGCAAACATTCAAAGAGCGCATGGGTGAACTGCAACAATTGTTTGTTCCTGTCCATAAGACATAGGAGCAGAAATTAGGCCAATCGGCCCATTGAGTCTGCTCCGCCATTCAATCATGGCTGATAAGTTTCTCAACCCCATTCTCCCGCCTTCTTCCCGTAACCTTTGATCCCCTTACCAATCAAGAACCTATCTATCTCGGTATAAGACCGCAAAAGTAAAACAGGAAAGGTGGCCAAACCATGTTTTACAAGGGAGATTAGAGATAGTATTAGATCCAAGAAAGAGGCATACAAATTGACTAGAAAAAACAACAGACCTGAGGATTGGGAACAGTTTAGAATTCAGCAAAGGAGGACCAAGGGATTGATTAAGAAGGGGAAAATAGAGTACGAGAGTAAGCTTGCGGGGAACATAAAAACTGACTGTAAAAGTTTGTATTGGTATGTGAAGAGGAAAAGATTGGTGAAGACAAATATAGGTCCCTTACAGTCTGAAACAGGGGAATTTACAATGGGAAAGAAAGAAATGGCTGACCAACTAAATACATACTTTGGTTCTGTCTTCACAAAGGAGGACACAAATAACATACCAGAAATGTTGGGGAACACAGGGTTTAGTGAGAGGGAGGGACTGAAAGAAATCAGTATTAGTAGGGAAATGGTGTTGGAGAAATCGATGGGGTTGAAGGCCGATAAATCCCCAGGACCTGATCATCTACATCCCAGAGTAGTTAAGGAAGTGGGCCGAGAAATAGTGGGTGCATTAGTGGTCATCTCTGAAACAGTTCCTACAGATTGGAGGGTAGCTAATGTAACCCCACTATTTCAAAAGAGAGGTAGAGAGAAAACAGGGAATTATAGACCAGTCAGCCTGACGCCAGTAGCGGGGAAAATTCTAGAGTTCAATATAAAAGATTTAAGCAGTGGCAGAATTGGACAGAGTCAGCATGGATTTATGAAAGGGTAACCATGCTTGGCAAATCTACTGGAATTTTTTGAGGATGTAACTAGTAGAGTTGATGAGGGGGAACCAGTGGATGTGGTTTATTTGAACTTTCAGAAGGCTTTAGACAGAGTCCCACATAAGAAATTAGCGTGTAAAATTAAATGGGATTGGGGGTAGTGTGTTGAGATGGATAGAAAACTGGTTGGCAGACAGGAAACAAAGAGTAGGAATAAACGGGTCTTTTTCCGAATGGCAGGCAGTGACTAGTGGGGTACCACAGGGATCAGTGCTGGGACGCCAGCTATTCACAATATATATTAATGATTTAGATGAGGGAACTAAATGTAATATCTCCAAATTTGCAGATGACACAAAGCTGGGTGGGAGGTTGAGCTGTGAGGAGGATGCAGAGATGCTTCAGTGTGATTTGGACAAGCTGAGTAAGTGGGCAAATGCATGGCAGAGACAGTATAATGTGGATAAATGTGAGGTTATCCACTTTGGTAGCAAAAACAGGAAGGCAGATTATTATCTGAATGGCTATAAATTGAGAGAGGGGAATGTGCTACGAGACCTGGGTGTCCTTGTACACCAGTCGCTGAAGGTAAGCGTGCAGGTGCAGCAGGCGGTAAAGAAGGCTTCATAGCCAGAGGATTCGAGTACAGAAGCAGGGATAACTTGCTGCAATTATACAGGGCCTTGGTGAGACCACACCTGGAATAGTGTGTGCAGTTTTGGTCTCCTTATCTGAGGAAGGATGTTCTTGCTATAGAGGGGCTGCAGCAAAGGTTTACCAGACTGATTCCTGGGATGGTGGGACTGACATATGAGGAGAGATTGAGTCGATTAGGATTATATTCGCTGGAGTTCAGAAGAATGAGGGGGGATCTCATAGAAACCTATAAAATTCTAACAGGACCAGACAGGGTAGATGCAGGAAAGATGTTCCCAATGGTGGGGGAGTCCAGAACCAGGGGTCACAGTCTGAGGATACTGGGTAGACCATTTAGGACTAAGATGAGGAGAAATTTCTTCACCCAGAGAGTGGTGAGCCTGTGGAATTCGTTACCACAGAAAGTAGTTGAGGCCAAAACATTGTATGTTTTCAAGAAGGAGTTAGATATAGCTCTTGGGGCAAAAGGGATCAAAGGGTATGGGGAGAAAGCGGGAGCAGGCTATTGAGTTGGATGATCAGCCATGATCATAATGAATGGGGGAGCAGGCTCGAGGGGCTGAATGGCCTACTCTTGCTTCTAGTTTCTATGTTTCTATGTTAAATACCTTTTAACAGAAAAATGATCGCCCAAGCTCAATAAATCAATCTTGCTTGGATCAGCCTTCCTTTTAGCTGAAAGCATTACCAGCTGATATTTGACTGTGGGTGGGTGTTTTTGAATGGATCTTTGATGCTCGAGGTTTTCATTTTGATTTTCTGCCTGCGTTGAGCTCTTTCAGGCCTCTGATTGTTCTGGTTTTGCGCATCAGGGCCCTGTGAGCGGTGTTCTGGAACGCATCTTTGAATTAATGCTCCCTCTTCTTCAGTTCTCTAACTTTTGGTGATTATTTGCTGAGCTACAGCAAAATGCCGAGATTTTTTACTATGGGTGGGACACGGAGACAGGCCCTAAGTTACCTCAGCTGGGGCAGGGATTGAACACTGTATTAATCCGATCCACATGGTAACCACGTAGTCAAATGAGCACACTGGCAGCCCACCCACGCACCCCCCGCCTACCGACCCCGCACCGTGCACAACAATGATGTTAAAAAATAACCTCTCACTCCCTGATTGCATGGCAGGTAAATGGATGTGAAATAAAGGTAAGAGAAGACCATCAGGCCTACCCATACTCACACTATCTGTTAGCTCATCTACCAATATCCCCACTCACTGACTGGAGTCATAGTTAGCAAAAAGGAAGATGCTTCTGTTTAAAAACAAAAAGCTAAAAGCTACTGCGGATGCTGGAAATCCAAAACAAAAACAAAAACAAAAACAGAATTACCTGGAAAAACTCAGCAGGTCTGGCAGCATCGGCGGAGAAGAAATCAGTTAACGTTTCGAGCCTTCATGGCCCTTTGGCAGAACTGAAGCATAGTTAGGAGAAGGGAGAAATATAAACTGGTTTAAGGTGGGGGGGTGGGGGGGTGCGGGGGGGGAGAGAGACGTTGAGGGTGTGGTGATTGTGGAGATAAGCAGTGATAGGAGCAGATAATCAAAAGATGTCACAGACAAAAGGGTCAAAGAGGTGTTGAAGGTGGTGATATTTGTCTAAGAAAAGTGCTAATTAAGAATGGAAGACAGGATATTCAAAGTACAGCTCTAATGGGGGTGGGGTGGACAGATTAACAAGGTTTTAGTTTTAGATTTAAAAATAATGGAAATAGGTGGGGAAAGAAGAATCTATATAAATTATTGAAAAAAAAGGTGGTGGGGGGAGAAACGGGGTGGGGATGGGGTGGGGGGGGTGGTGGAGTTTAAGATCTAAAGTTGTTGAATTCAATATTCAGCCCGGAAGGCTGTAAAGTGCCTAGTCGGAAGATGAGGTGCTGTTCCTCCAGTTTGCGTTGGGCTTCACTGGAACAATGCAGCAAGCCAAGGACAGACATGTGGGCAAGAGAACAGGGTGGAGTGTTAAAATGGCAAGCGACAGGGAGGTTTGGGTCTTTCTTGCAGACAGACTGCAGGTGTTCCGCAAAACGGTCGCCCAGTTTGCGTTTGGTCTCTCCAATGTAGAGGAGACCGCATTGGGAGCAACGAATGCAGTAGACTAAGTTAGGGGAAATGCAAGTGAAATGCTGCTTCACTTGAAAGGAGTGTTTGAGCCCTTGGACGGTGAGGAGAGAGGAAGTGAAGGGGCAGGTGTTGCATCTTCTGCGTGGGCATGGGGAGGTGCCATAAGTGGGGGTTGAGGAGTAGGGGGTCATCACCCCCTTAATTAGCACTTTTCTTAGACAAATATCACCACCTTCAACACCTCTTTGACCCTTTTGTCTGTGACATCTTTTGATTATCTGCTCCTATCACTGCTTATCTCCACAATCACCACACCCTCAACGTCTCTCTCCCCCCCCGCCCCCCACCACCTTAAACCAGTTTATATTTCTCCCTTCTCCTAACTATGCTTCAGTTCTGCCGAAGGGCCATGAAGGCTCGAAACGTTAACTGATTTCTTCTCCGCCGATGCTGGTAGATGCTTCTGTTTGTTGGGGGTCAGCCATCTCCACCCCAGGACATCCCTGCAGGAGTTCCTCAGGGTAGCGTCCTTGGCCCAACCATCTTCAGCTGCTTCATCAATGACCTTCCTTTCATCATAAGGTCAGAATTGGGGATGTTCACTGATGATTGCACAATGTTCAGCACCATTTGCGACTCCTCAGATACCGAAGCAGTCCATGTCCAAATGCAGCAAGACCTGGACAATATCTAGGCTTGGGCTGACAAGTGGCAAATAACATTCGTGCTACACAAGTGTCAGGCAAGGACCATCTCCAGCAAGAGAGAATCCAACCATCGCCCCTTGACATTCAATGGCATTACCATCACTGAATGCCCCACTGTCAACATCCTGGGGGTTACCATTGACCAGAAACTGAACTGGTCTGGCCATAAAAATACTGTGGTTACAAGAGATGGTCAAAGGCTGGGAATTCTGCGGTGAATAACTCGCCTCCTGACTCACCAAATCCTGTCCACCATCTACAAGGCACAAGTCAGGAGTGTGATGGAATACTCCCCATTTTCCTGGATGAGTGCAACTCCAACAACGCCCAAGAGGCTCAACAGCATCCAGGACCAAGCAGCCTGTTTGATTGGCACCCCATTCACCAACTCAAACACTTACTCTCTCCATGACCAACTCACAGTGGCTACAAAATGCACTGCAGGAACTTCAAAGTTCTTTCAACAGCTCCTTCCAAATCCATGACCTCTACTATCTAGAAGGACAAGGGCAGCAGATAGATGGGAATGCCACCACCTGCAATTTCCCCTCCAAGTCACTCACCACCCTGACTTGGAAATATATCACGGATCCTTCACTGTCACTGGGTCAAAATTCTGGAACTCCCTTCCTAACAGCACTGTGGGTGTACCTACACCACATGGACTGCAGCGGCTCAAGAAGGCAGCTCACCATCACCTTCTCAAGGGCAACTAGGGATGAGCAATCGAGACTGGCCCAGTCAGTGTCACTCACATCATGCCCTGAATTTGGTTCCCAATGAGCCATTTTACATCCCAAAATCATACCAATTTCTCACGTGGCGTGTCAGAATAACTTCTGTCGATGTGGCCCATGCCAAGGGCCAGGATTTTCGAACAAGCCCAGCTAGTCAATTAAATTGTCACTTCCAGCCCGGACAATATGCTCAAGTTCCTTGGGGTGGGACTCATAACCTTTTGACTCAAAGCCAAGGGTGCTAGCTACTGAGCAGTGGATGACACAGGCTGCAATGTCCCCTGTGTGCCTCATATCCAGAACTGTACATAGTGCTGAAGGGGGAGTGTCCAGTGCATTGTACAATTATTCCCATCCTCAAGTTGTACATCAAGGACCATTTGCTTTTTTGTTCACTACCGCTACACATTGTTCTGATGGATTTCAGGGTCTTCAGGCAGCTAGGCCCCTGTGGATAGGCAATAGCATCACCCGTAGGGGCAACCATTGTTGCTGGGAGGCACTTACATGGGACATTCAGTGCTAAAAATGGAGGGCTCCCCCTGGAACCTGCTGGGAGGCCACCAGGTTTCACTGGGCAATCTCCCCACGCAGTGGCAGGTTCACCCCGCCACTGGCAACATGCCCATGGAGGTAGGAGAAGGCCACATAAATGGCTAAATTGGGCTCCTGGCAGGAGTCTTCCTCCCACTGGCAAAGTGGCATGGTGGCAGGGAGTTGATGGGCATGCCACCCCGAGGCCTCTCCTCACCATTTAGCCAGCTTTCCCACACCCCAGCCCATCACCAAAGGGCTGATAAAATTCCGGCCACTATTTCCTTTAGGACTGACTGGGGGCATGGTCTAAAAATTAGAGCCAGACTCTTCAGGAGTGAAAATCGGAAAACCCCTTCTACACAAGGGGCGGTAGAAGGTTGGAACTCTCTCCTGCAAACAGCAATGAGGCTCGATCAATTGTTCATTTTAAATCTGTCATTGATAAACTTTTGTTAATTAAAGGGATTATGGGGCGTAGACCACAAGGCCATAAGACATAGGAGCAGAAATTAGGCCATTCGGCCCATCGGGTCTGCTCCGCCATTCGACCATGGCTGATAAGTTTCTCAACCCCATTCTGCCCGTAACCTTTGATCCCCTTACCAATCAAGAACCTATCTATCTCAGTCTTAAATACACTCAATGACCTGGCCTCCACAGCCTCCTGTGGCAATGAATTCCATAGATTCACCACTCTCTGGCTAAAGAAGTTTCTCCTCATCTCTGTTCTAAAAGGTCTTCCCTTTACTCTGAGGCTGTGCCCTCGGGTCCTAGTCTCTCCTACTAATGGAAGCATCTTCCCCACGTCCACTCTATCCAGGCCTTTCAGTATTCTGTAAGTTTCAATCAGATCCCCCCTCATCCTTCTAAACTCCATCCAGTATAGACCCAGAGTCTTCAAACGTTCCTCATATGTTAAGCCTTTCATTCCTGGGATTGTTCTCATGAACCTCCTCTGGACCCTCTCCAGGGCCAGCACATCCTTCCTGAGATACGGGGCCCAAAATTGCTCACAATATTCTAAATGTGGTCTGACCAGAGCCTTATAAAGCCTCAGCAGCACATCCCTGCTTTTATATTCTAGTCCTCTCGAAATAAATGCCAACATTGCATTTGCCTTCCTAACTACCAACTCAACTTGCAAGTTAACCTTAAGAGAATCCTGGACTAGGACTCCCAAGTCCCTTTGCACTCCAGATTTCTGAATTCTCTCCCCATTTAGAAAATAGTCTATGCCTCTATTCTTCCTACCAAAGTGCATGACCTCACACTTCCCCACGTTGTGTTCCATCTGCCATTTCTTTGCCCATTCTCCTAACCTGTCTAAATCCTTCTGCAGCCTCCTTGCCTCCTCAATACTACCTGTCCCTCTACCTCTCTTTGTATCATCTGCAAACTTAGCCAGGATGCCCTCAGTTTCTTCATCTAGATCATTAATGTATAAAGTGAAAAGTTGTGGTCCCAACACTGACCTCTGCGGAACTCCACTAATCACTGGCAGCCATCCTGAGAAGGACCCCTTACCCCCACTCTCTGCCTCCTGCCAGACAGCCAATCTTCTAACCATGCTAGTACCTTGCCTCTAACACCATGGGCTCATCTTACTGAGCAGCCTCCTGTGCGGCACCTTGTCAAAGGCCTTCTGGAAGTCCAAGTAGATAACATCCATTGGCTCTCCTTTGTCTAACCTACTCGTTAGCTCCTCAAAGAATGCTAACCAACTTGTCAGGCATGACCCCTTGATGAAACCATGCTGACTTTGCCCGATTTTACCATGCACTTGCAAGTATTCTGAAATCTCATCCTTAATAATGGACTCTAAAATCTTACCAACGACCAAGGTCAGGCTAATCGGCCTGTAATTTCCCGTCTTTTGCCTCACTCCCTTCTTAAACAGGGGGGTTACATTAGCGATTTTCCAGTCCTGTGGGACCCTCCCTGACTCCAGTGATTCCTGAAAGATCACCACTAATGCCTCCATTATCTCTTCAGCTATCTCCTTCAGAACTCTGGGGTGTAATCCATCTGGTCCAGGTGATTTATCCACCTTCAGACCTTTCAGTTTTCCTAGCACCTCCTTCTTGGTAATGGCCACCATACTCACCTCTGCCCCCCGACTCTCTTGAACTTTGGGGATGTTACTCGTGTCTTCCACCGTGAAGACTGCCGCAAAGTACCTATTCAGTTCCTCCGCCATTTCTTTGTTCCCCACTACTACTTCTCCAGCGTCATTTTCCAGCGGCACAATGTCCACTTTTGCCTCTCTCTTACCCTTTATGTATCTAAGAAAACTCTTGCAATCTTCTTTTATATTACTGGCTAGTTTACCCTCATATTTAATCTTCTCCCTCCTTATTTCTTTTTTAGTTGTCCTCTGTTGGTCTTTGTAGGCTTCCCAATCCCCTGGCTTCTTACTGCTCTTCGCCGCATTGTATGCTTTCTCTTTAGCTTTTATGCTGTCCCTGACTTCCCTTGTCAGCCATGGTTGCCTCGTCCTCCCATTAGTAAGCTTCTTCTTCCTAGGGATGAATCTTTGCTGTGTCTCCCAAATTACTCCCAGAAACTCCTGCCATTGCTGTTCCACTGTCTTTCCTGCTAGGCTCATCTCCCAGTCAATTCTGGCCAGCTCCTCCCTCATGCCTCTGTTGTTACCTTTATTCAACTGTAATACCGTTACATCTGATTCCAGCTTTTTCCTCTCAAATTGCAGGGTAAATTCTATCATATTATGGTCACTTCCTCCTAAGGGTTCCTTCACCTTAAGCTCCCTTATCAAATCTGCCTCATTACACATCACTAAATCTAGAATTGCCTGTTCCCTAGTGGGCTCCACCACAAGCTGCTCCAAAAAGCCATCTCATAGACATTCCACAAATTCCTTTTCTTGGGATCCACTACCAACCTGATTTTCCCAGTCTACCTGCATATTGAAATCCCCCATGATCACTGTAACCTTGCCTTTCTTACACACCTTTTCTATCTCCTGGTGTATCTTGTGCCCCACATCCTGACTACTGTTTGGAGGCCTGTACATAACTCCCATTATGGTTTTTTTACCTTTGCGGTTCCTCAACTCTACCCACACAGATTCTACATCATCTGACCCTACGTCGTTTCTTGCTATCGATTTAATTTCATTTCTTACTAACAAAGCAACCCCACCCCCTCTGCCAACCTGCCTATCTTTTCAATAGGATGTATACCCTTGGATATTTAGCTCCCAGTCCTGATCCCCTTGCAGCCATGTCTCCGTGATGCCCACCACATCATACCTGCCAATTTCAATCTGCGCCACAAGCTCATTTACCTTATTTCGTATACTGCGTGCATTCAGATACAACACCTTCAGTCCTGTATTTCCCGTCCCCTTTCTCATTGTCGTCCCTTTATCTGATGTGCTTGAAGTTAGATTCCTAGCCCTTTCCAAACACTCTGTCCTATTTAGTATTCTGGAGAATTTAATAGCCTCTCCTGGGCTCTCCTTTCTTTTCAGTTTTTTCATAATTTTCCATGAAGTTGAATCCACCCCCCCCCACACGCTAACCTGCTGCTTTGTTTCCCATTAGTTATACTTCTTGGAGTTTTACCCTTCCCTTCCCCCCCACTTTCTAATTTAAAGTCCTGTTGATCACCCTATTTACCCTTTTCACTAGAACATTGGTTCCAGATCGGTTCAGGTGGAGACTATCCCAACGGTACAGATCCCTCCTGTTCCAATACTGATGCCAGTCCCCCACGAAATGGAACCCCTCTTTCCCGCACCACTCCTTTAGCCACGTGTTTACTTCCCTTATTCTCGCGTCCCTATGCCAATTTGCACGTGGCTCGGGTAGTAGTCCGGAGATTATAACCCTTGAGGACCTGTTATTTAATTTGGTTCCTAGTTCCTGATAATCCCCAAACAGGTCCCCTTTCCTAGTCTTACCTATGTTATTTGTCCCGATGTGGACCACAACAACTGGATCCTCCCCCTCCCTCTCCAAAATCCTTTCAAGCCGGTCAGAGATGTCCCTCACCCTGGCACCGGGCAGGCAACATACCGTGCGGGACTCTCGATCCTGCTTACAAAGGATGCTATCAATTCCCCTAATTATAGAATCCCATACAACTACCACTTGTCTTTTTGCTCCCCCCTCTTGATTGGCCTCCTGTGCCACGGTGCCGTGATCAGCTGGCTCATCCTCCCTACAGCCCTGTTCCTCATCCACACAGGGAGCAAGTACCTCGTACCTGTTGGACAAGGTCAAGAGCTGAGGCTCCTCTGTTCCTGAACACAGGATCCCTCTACCTGCCTCACTTGCAGTCACACCCTGCTGACCCTGACCACTGACCGGACTTGAGGTACTTAATCTACCGGGTGTGACCGCCTCCTGAAACAAAGCGTCCAGGTAACTCTCCCGCTCCCGGATGTGCCGCAGCGTCCGGAGCTCGGACTCCAGCTCATCAATTCTGAGCCGCAGTTCCTCCAGCAACCAACACTTGCTGCAGATGTGGTCACTGCGGCTCGCAATGGGATTTGCCAGCTCTCACAACATACAGCTACAGCACATCACCTGCCCAGCCATCTCTACTTAGATAATTCATTTATTAATTAGCTTTGCAGTGTGTTTTTTTTCAAATTTGGTGCAGATTTCCTCGCGCTCTTTTATCCTGTGTCTCCGCTCTCCTCGCGCTCTTTTATCCTGTGTCTCCGCTCTCCTCACTCTCTTTTATCCTGTGTCTCCGCCGCTCTCCTCGCGCTCTTTTATCCAACCGGGAATCTTCCTGACTCCCCCTCCCTACCCAGATCAAGGATGAAAATCCAGGACTTTGCTTTCGGCCTCCCCTCAGCTCCGTGAGCTTCAGCCACTTCACTGCGTGGGCAGCGAACCCTTCAGATCCTGATTCCCGGTTCATTCATTCCTGGATCCGACCTCAACTCCACTAACAACTGGGCAAGAGGATGAGGCGATTACCTCCGTCCGTCTGGGTGAGGGAGGGGGATTGTGGGGCGGTGGGGGGGAGAGGGGTGGAGAGGGAGGGGCAACGCCAATCAGAGTATCTGCCCCTAACTGGAATCCAGGGACAAAATTAAATTTTCCTGAGGGCAGTAAACAGGATTGTCCACCCATTAAATACCCTGCGTGATTTTCCTTCTCATTTGCTTCAAAAGCCTCTGAATAAGAAATGCATTGGATTAAGAAAAAGTGGCGCACATTCCAGTGGTATCTGTAGCACCCAAATAAACTGTGTGAAATACTTGACGTCAAAGTTTTGTGGCGAGACACTTTTCAGAAAGTGGCTAATCGGGCAAGAGATTAACAGCGGAAACTGCAATGGGATGAATCATCCAAACGTCACCTTCAATCACCGTTAAATCACTGTTAAATGCACAGCTCATTCACAATGAGCAAGTTGGTGACTGGAAGATCACATGAACTATCTGATGCCGATTTGTCATTTAAACCAGCTGGAGAAAAAAAGTACCAGCGCTGGGAATCTGAAATAGAAACAGAAAACGTTGGGAAATTCATAGCAGGTCACAGACAAGTTAAAAATAAGACTAATCCGGGTTCAGCCGAGGCCACTAAGATGGAAATAACAGACTCCATGGACATTATTTCAAAGAGGAGCAGGGGAGTTATCCCAGGTGTTCTGGTCAATATTTATTCATCAACTGACATCGTCGTACCTAATAAGGATCTGTTCACTATCAGGTAGCTGTTTGTGGGAGCTTGCCATGTACAAATTGGGTGTCATGGTCCCTATCCTTAACCCTCTCATTCCAGATGAATCTACATTGTGTTGTTACCTTTACATCCCACTCCTCTAAAATATAAAGGCCAGCATTCCATTAGACGCCACTGGAGATGGAGATGGGACGATAATTGGCCGGGTTGGATTTGTCCTGCTTTTTTGTGTACAGGACATATCTGGGCAATTTTCCACATTGTCAGGTAGATGCCAATGTTGTAACTCTTTCGGGTCGCAGCCGATTAAATTGAATTAACATAACCAGGGACAAAGTAAAAAGCAGCCCCTTAAAGGGAAACTGCAAAGATGAAAGACAAAATTCAGAGGAAACTTACAAACATCAAACCAAAATGTGATCAAATGCCAGTGTTGTAGCTGCACTGGAACGGTTTGGATAAGGGCTCACCTCCCCCTGGAGCACAGGTTTTCAGTGCTATTGCCGGAATATTGTCAGGGCCCAACAGCCTTTGCCGTATCCAGTGCCTTCAGTCGTTTCTTGATATTATACATCCAACTGTAACCCACCCATTTTCGGGGGTTAAAATCCACTCCTAGGCCGCTCCTGCACATCCCCCTCCCATCGCCCACCCCAGCACCCACCGTGCACCTGGCAGCAAGTCCTGTCACTCCTGCGCTGTCAGCGGGCTGCCTATTTTTTTTTACATTTTCCAACTTTTCCTGCCTGGGAACAGGTGGGAAGTTGACTGACAAGATTCGAAGAAGGACCGAGGCAGAACTTTACCTTCGGCGGGCGGGTGGGCAGGCGCTTTGCCCAAACCCCCAACCGAGCGTAAAATCGCGCGAGTGACGTCGGGTGAGCGTCCCGATGCCATTGCGCGCTCGAGCGACATTTCGCTTGGCGGGCGCGCGCAGCAGGCGAAAGCGCACCCGCCGACAACTAAGCCCATTAAACAGCCCCAATTGTCAGCGATTTTTTTCGTGGCCCTCACGGCTGGTGGGTCGGCCAGGCGACCTCTACATTTTTCATGAAACCACATCCAAGGACAGGATGAAATCTCTGTTGGGAAATAAAATGCAAAGGAATATCTGGGGACAGCATTTTTTATGAGGTATGATTTCAGGTGCTGCACGAACATTGTTTTTGCAGCTTTTTTACGCTTTATTTCATTATTTGCAGGTCCTCAGCTCCCTGAGGCAGCCGTGTGTCTTCAGGGAGCTCTCTCGCAGCGCTCACCCACGCCCACAGTGATGTCATCGCCCGCCCTCTTCTCACCCCTAACCCGGGCAGCGCTGAGCTTCTCAGCGCGTTTCACGCTGCCTGGCTGTTACTTGGCCAGCCGGCGTGAAGTCGTGGTCAGAGGCCGATCGCAGTGGGGGGCCGTTTCCCGATCGCTCCTGGGCCCGCCGATTGCTCGCACCCGATGAGGGAAAAATTCAGGCCCTGGGGTCAAAGTGCCTCAGCTCACTCTGCCGTTCATCTGCCCAAAACTGGCCTGCAGTTAAAATCAGGGCTTTCTTGTCTGCCATCTCGTGTTTGATTCAGCACATTGCACAGCTGTACAGCAAATGTGTAATGGCATAATGTTACCACAATGTGGTGCTGATGTGCTACTAAAGTTGGGCTTATTCACGTTTTAAATAGATCAAAACCATTCTGAAGCAGGATCTTTCCTACTTAATGAATATTCTTGTTTTAAGTATCTCCCAGTCTAGCCCTGGCTCATCAATCTCAGTGCCTCCCATTGACTAGCAAGCTAGCTTTGAAATCACTGCTTCTCCTGCAATGGGGAGGGATGTGCCACTCTTTATCTTTGAATGTTAGAAATTATCGACCTGTGCATTGACTTCTTTCTGCGAAAGATTTGTAATCCTCAAGGTAAAGCATGTTTGTAAATAGGAACGGGAATACACTAATCAGCCCCTCAACCCTGCCTATGCTCTCTGCAAGTTAACGTCCCTACCTATCGATCTCAGTCTTCAACATTTCAATGGACCCACATCCACAGTCTTTCAGGGAAGAAAATTTTAGATTTCTACCACCCATTATCTGAATCCGTGCTTCTTGATTTCGCTCCTGGATGATCCAAATATAATTTTAAGTCTATGGCCCCCCCTGTACTTCACTGCCCCACCAGAAGAAATAGTTTAAATGCATCTGCCCTATCAAAGGCTTGTGATCAGATCACCCCGCCTTCTCCTATAC
This sequence comes from Cetorhinus maximus, assembly GCF_964194155.1. NCBI lineage: Eukaryota > Metazoa > Chordata > Chondrichthyes > Lamniformes > Cetorhinidae > Cetorhinus > Cetorhinus maximus. The sequence continues at coordinate 226,007,297 of NC_135879.1, read as the reverse complement.
GCAAGGTGTCACATTGTCCTGGTGAATCGGCAGGTTTCATCCACGTCAAGGCCAATATATCCTTCCTGAGGCGCAGTGCCTAAAACTGAGCACAGTTCTCCGGAGGATGTCTGACCAACAAGGACTCTGTACAAATGACGCATCACTCCCTGCCCCCTGTACCCCGGGGAAATTAAACATTTTTCTGAGTCTGCGACTTGTACATAGCACAGTCCTTCCCTGCCTCAACAATGTAATCTTAGCTCCAACTGCGGGGCCCTGCCCTGCTTGCATTGAGTGACACGTTCCACTTCCTAACTCAGTCATTCTATGATCTCTCTGAATGAGGTTGCTAATTGCGCTTCCCCCCCACCCACCCCCGTGACATTTGGGGCTGACTGGAAACTACAAGCTGAACTGAAATTAACTTAGCTTCACGTTGGAATTTCGCAGCCAGCAGGAAGCGAGTCTCATTGATCTGAAGTCACAGGAACATAGGAGCAGGAGTAGGCCATTTACTCCCGCCTCATTGACCCCACTTTGACCCTTATCCCTTAATACCCTCAATCCCACAGTTCCTAGAGCTGAAGGGACAGGCAGCAGCCAGTCAGTCCCTCCTTCCTCATTAACCTGACACGAGCGTTTGGGGATAAGTCCACATGTCAACACTTGCAGACAAAAAATCAGCACAGTCTGGCCCCGTCTTCCTTCAACACTGCTCTTCCCACTAATAGGAGAGTCATTCCGGCTGCTTGTCATGACAGTGGGAATTGATGTCAATTCCAGTAGCTCTCAAACAATGTTGAGGAGGGATATTTGCATCGTATTGATGGCAGGTAATGGCGGCCTTGAATGAGGAACAGCCCAGCCATTGCCCCTTCGACCACAGTGCCATCACGGACTCCCCTGTCATCAAACACGCCGGGGTTATGTTAGAATTTGCCTGAGACCCCGTCAAAGATAATCACACCAGAATTTGGATTTGTGTTAACATCAGGGGTTAGTCAGAACAATGAAACATGTAGACATGTCAGCAACTGTCAGGTGCAAGTGTTGGGTATTGGCCAGGACAATAGAAGCAGGACCACCTCACTATCTGGAGGTTTTTTTATATATATTTGATCACCGGATGTGGGCATCACTGGCTACACATTTATTGCTTGTTCACAGGGCATTTAAGAATCAACCACATTGCTGTGGGACTGGAGTCACATGTAGACCAGACCAGGTGAGGACAGCAGATTTCCTTCCCTAAAGGGCATTAATGAACCAGAGGTTGTTTTTAAACACCCATCTTAATTCCAGATTTTTGTTGAATTCAAATTCTTGTGCTTGTGATAGGATTTGAACCCAGGTCCGCAGAGCACTAATCCTGGGTCACCAGTCCAGTGACAATACCATCACGCCACTGCATAGTGCCAGCCTGTTCCTTTTATAATATTAACTCCTTAATAGTCCTTAACTCCTTAACACCATCTCAGGGAGATCAGGGGTCAGGGGTTAGGGGGTTGTGTAATGTTACTGAGCTAGTTATCCAGACTAATGCTCTGGGGACATGAGTTCAAATCCCACAAGGGTAGCTGAATTTAAATTCAATTAATAAATCTGGAATATAAAGTTAGTCTCAGTAATGGGGGCCATGAAGCTATCATTGATTCTTGTAAAAACCCACCTGGTTCACTAATTCCCCTTTAGGGAAAAAAATCTGCTTTCCGTACCCAGCCTGACCTAGATATGACGCTGGGCCCACAGCCATGTGGTTGACTCTTAACTGCCCTCTGAAATGGCTGAACAAGCCACTCAGTTCTTGAGGCAATTAGGGATGGGCAACAAATGCTGACCTTGCCAGTGACACCCACATCCCATGAAATGAATGAAGGAAAACAAGGTGGTCATTATGTCCGGTCAGGAGATCTGGATGAGAAGGAACTCGGTCAATATACTTTCTGGGCATCACATAACATAACTCACAAAGAAAGGGCCTTTTAGAGCCCAGAACTCACCGGGCAGTTGGAAGTTCAATGTCTATAGAGGCCAAGTTTGATCAATTTGGGGGCTGCAGGAAACTGGGTTGTATGAGTCGGTGATATAAGCGTAACATTGATTGTACTATTGGTGTCTGAGTAGTAAGCTTGAATTTGGGCAACACGCTCTAGCCTGAATCGCGAGGCATCGTTTAATTAAGTTTAAGAGATTTCCTAACAGGTTACCATTGATCAGAAGCTGAACTGAACTAGTCGTGTCAACATAGACGTCTGCTACACAGGAGGCCATTCGGCCCATCATGTCCGCGCCAGTCAACAAAGATCTGACTACACTAATCCCATTTTCCAGCGCTGGGCCCATAACCCTGGAGGCTATGGCAACACAAGTGAATATCTAAATACTCCTTAAATGTTACAAGAGTTTCTGACTCAACCACCCTTTCAGGCAGTGAGTTCCAGACTCCCACAACCCTCTGGGTGAAAACATTTCTCCTCAACCCTCCTCTTAGCCTTCTACCTCTTACCTTAAATCTATGCCTCCTGGTTATTGACCCCTTGACTAATGGAAAAAGTGCCTTCCTATCCACCCTATCTATGCCCCTCATAATCTGATACACCTCTATCAGGTCCCCTCATAACTTTTGCTGCATCAAGGAAAACAACCCCAGCCTATCCAATCTTTCCTCCATAGATCAGACCCTCCAGCCCAGGCAGCATCCTGGTAAATCTCCTCTGCACCCTCTCCAGTGCCTACAAGAGCTGGCCAGAGGCTGGGGTGTCCTATCACCACAGGGATTTTAGCGATTCACAAACACCATCTCAGAGAAAGGCAAAAAGAAAGATGCAGCTTCACATGAAAACGCCCTGAGAACAAAAAATAATAAGCGCGTGGAGGGAGCCTGAGGTGGGAAACCAGAGAGGACAGCATTGCAGGCTCATTTCTGTTCCAGGCTCCCTTTAGTGCCCGGGAAGACTGAATTTACTCTTTGCAGTGATTGACGAAGTGACTGTGTTCCTGACTGTCTCAGTGAGACTCTGCACTTTGTCTGCTGAAGAGGCTTCCACTCAAATGTCTTTGGGTCGCAAAAGTCTCCCGGTCTCTTTCCATTTCTGTGTTAGACTGGGCTCTGTTGCTGCTTTGTCTGCTTTTCCTGCCCGGGTTCATGTTGGTGACTCTCGGTCTGCCCTCCTCTAACACATGCAGTCTCGCCTTTCCTGCTCACCGCTTTGAAATCCCGTCAGCTCACGGCATCAAAGTCGGAGGTTTCACATCCGCACCTCAGTCAACATGTAAAGCCCGTACCTGGGGATTTTTTAGCACACGTGTAGCTGCCGGTAAGATATGAACCACAATACTGCAGCAAAACACATCAGGCTGATATTATAACTTGTCAGGCAGCCTTTAGCTGTTAAGAGCCATTTCAACCTCTCCCTTTACTTCCCTAGAAATTCCCATGGTTTGAAAATTTCACTCAATGCTAACTCTCCAGATAGACGTCAATTTCTTTACCATCTACCACCAACCGTGCCCAGGGATTTCCATCATTTCTCAAAACACGATTTTCTTTTGTGTTCCTTGATATGTTAATTTCATGATCCATTTTCACCTTCGTAATTATTGCTCTTTGCTCCTCACCTCTGCTGTGCTGTCAGACTCCCGCTCCCTACCCCACTATACTGATGCTGGTACCTAGTGGATGACCCTTCCCTAACTCTCATTTTTCCCTTATGATCTTATTCACCCACAGTGGCTCTCATTAGTGTTCAATTTGTTCTAGCTTGTTGGCCGAATATATAGTGGATCTTGACTTGTTTGCACTTTCATATACCTTCCATATCTCTCTGCCCCTCAATAGACTTGAATTCAGAGCCCAGCATGGAATCCAAACGTTTGCCAATGGTCCTGCCCACTTGGATGCCATTCCCTTTATCCACATCAGATGTTCTCTATCGTCTGTGGCCCATTCCCCCATTGCATCCAGGTCAAATTGTAATCCATAGAACCATAGAACACTACAGCACAGAAAACAGGCCATTCGGCCTTTCTAGTCTGTGCCGAAATATTATTCCGCTAGTCCCATTGACCTGCACCTAGTCCATAACCCTCCAGACCTCTCCCATCCATGTATCTATCTAATTTATTCTTAAAACTTAAGAGTGAGCCCGCATTTACCACGTCAGATGGTAGCTCGTTCCACACTCTCACCACTCTCTGAGTGAAGAAGTTCCCCCTAACGTTCCCCCTAAACCTTTCCCCTTTCATCCTAAAGCCATGTCCTCTCGTGTTTATTTCTCCTAATCTAAGTGGAAAGAGCCTACTCGCATTTACTCTGTCTATACCCCTCACAATTTTGTAAACTTCTATCAAATCTCCCCTCATTCTTCTATGCTCGAAGGAATAAAGTCCTAACCTGTTTAATCTTTCCCTGTAACTCAACTCCTTAAGACCCGGCAGCATCTTAGTAAATCTTCTCTGCACTCTCTCAATCTTACTGATATCCTTCCTGTAGTTAGGCGACCAGAACTGCACACAATACTCCAAAGTTGGCCTCACCAATGTCTTATACAACCTCACCATAACATCCCAACTCCTATACTCAATACTTTGATTTATGAAGGCCAGTATGCCAAAAGCTTTCTTTACAACCCTGTCTACCTTCTTACCTTATGGATTATAAATCCAGCATAGATCTTTGTGGGGAGAATTTACTCCCCTTCGGGCGGGCTAGCCGGGAGTGGGCGCGGGCGGGCACGCAGCTGAATGCTGCCCGCAATCGGCTGCGCGCCGCCATTTTACGTGGGCGAGCCAATTAAGGCCCATCCAGCGTGACGCGCACCCAGAAGCGCTGAGTGCTCCCTGTGAGGACAGGGGGAGTAGGCTGAGTCAGGGCCTGCGCTCTCTCGGGCATGTGCACGTGTAAGAGTGCAGAAATACCCGTGAGGCGCAGAGCTGCCTCAGGGAGATTAGTTTGATTATGAAAAATTGAAATCAAGAAAAATAAAATTATTCAGACATGTCCCCTCATGTGACAATGTCACATGAGCTGGGACATGTCAATGAACTTTAATAAAAAATTTTATTAGACTTATAAACCCTTCATGAAACCTCATCCCGCCCGTGGATGAGGTTCTATGATAAATGCGAAGGCCGCCTGGGCTCTTCGCCTGCCCATCAACCTTAACGTTGGACAGGCAGCTCTGTTAATGGTTTTAATGAGGGAGTTAATGGCCTTAACAGGCCTTTGAAAGTTTGGCAGGTGCGCAGCCAACTCTGGTGCGCGCCCGCCGAACTGGTGATCGGAATGACGTGTGGTGATGTCGGGACGCACGCCCAATGTCACCGTCCGCCATTTAACACGTCAGTGTGTGGGGCCCGTCCTCGCACACCGACCAGAAGATTTTTTGATGGACTTACCGACAGTATTTCCAAAGACTTGATCCAGATCATTGATATGAATTGTGAAGAGCAACTGCCTGAAAATATCCCCTGGAGGTTCCCATGTAAAGGTGCTAGAATTAATGACAATACTCTACCTATGAAAATACAACCAATTTCCTATAGAATCATAGAACGGTTACTGCACAGAAGAGGCCATTCGGCCTGTCATGTTCGTGCTGGCTCTCTGCAAGAGCAACTCAGCTAGTCCCACGTCCCTGCCCTTCCCCCGCAGCCCTGCAAATTCTTTCTCTTCAGATAATGATCCAATTCTCTTTTGAAAACCCCAATTGAATCTGCCTCCGCCACACTTTCAGACAGTGCGTTCCAGATCCTAACCACTCACTGCAGGAAAACGTTTTTCCTCATTTACCATTGCTTCTTTTGCCAATCACCAGTGTCCTCTGGTTCTCAACCCTTCCACCAATGGGAACAGTTTCTCCCTGTCTACTCGATCCAGACCCCTCCTCATGATTTTGAACACCTCTCCCAAATCTCCTCTCAATCTTCTCTTCTCTAAGGAAAACAATCCCAAATTCTCCAATCTATTCATGTAACTGAAGTTCCTCATCCTGGAACCTTTCTCATGAATCTTTTCTGCACTCTCGCTAATGCCTTCACGTCTTTTCTACAGTGTGTTGCCCAGAACTATACACAACACTAGGGGGAGATAGTGTAGTGGTAATCTCACTAGGCTAGTCATTTCCAGGATGATACTCTGGGCATATGGGTTCAAGTTCCATCAGAGCTGATATATTCATTAAATCTGGAATTGAAAGCTAGCTTTAGTAATTGTGATTATGAAACTGTCATTGATTGTTGTGAAAAACCACCTGGATCACTAATATCCTTTGGGGAAGGAAATCTGCCATCCTTACCTAGTCTGCCCAAGAGGGACTCCAGGCCCACAGCAATGTGGTTGACTCTGAAATGGCCTAGAAAGGCACTTAGCAATGGGCAACAAGTGCTGGCCTTGCCTGTGACACACATGTCCCATGAAAGAATAAAGGAAATAAGACTCCAGTAGATTTGTACAGGTTTATCAGACCTTTCTCATCTTTGTACTGCTATGCCTCTATTTATAAATATAGAATTATAAATAAATGCCCTTACGTAACAACTTATTATGGAGCATCTTGTCGAAAATCTAAAAATTCAGTTATACCATGCGTTCTGGGACACCTTCATTCAACAACCTAGTGACCTGCTCTAAGAATACAACCAAGTAAAATCATAGAACGAGAATGAAGAGCACTGAAGGAGGCCATTTGGCCCTACGTGCCTGTGCTGGCCCTTTTGTAGAGCTATCCAATTGCTCTCACTTCCCTGGTCTTTCCCTATAGCCTTGTGAGCTTTTTTCCTTTAATTATTTATCCAATGATCTTTTGAAAGTTACAGCTGAACCTGTGCCTGCCACCCTTCAGGCTGTGCAAGATCACAGCAGCTTGCTGTGTCAAAAATGTTTCCTCATGTCACATTTGGTTCTTTTGCCAATTACTTTAAATTTGTGCCCTCTGGTTACACACTTTTCTGTCACTGGAATAGCTTCCCATCATTTATTCCATTAAAACAATGCATGATTTTGAATGTCTCTATTAAGTCTCCCCTTAACCATCTCTTCTCTAAGGAGAGATCTCCCCCACCTTCCTTATTCTCCCCACTGCCACCCCTGATCCCTGGCCGAATTCTAGTAAATCTCTTCTGCACCCTCTCCAAGGCCTTGGCATACTTACTAAGGTGCAGTGGCCAGAACTGAACACAATACTCTTGCTGAGCCCTTACCAGTGTTTTATAAAGGTTTATCATGATTTCATTGCTTTTTCATTCTATGCCTCTATTTATAGAGCCAAGGATCTTGTATGTTCTTTTTTAACAACTTCTCAACTTGTTTTTTTTTATTCATTTATGGGATGTGGATGTCACTGGCTAGGCCAGCATTTATTGCCCATTCCTAACTGCCCTTGAGAAGGTGGGGTGCCCTCCTAACTTCAAAGGTTTGTGTGCGTGCATCACCAGGTCTCTCTGTTCCTGCGTGACTTCTGCCATTTAGTTCATTTCACCCTCGCTGCATTATACTTTATGTGCCCTGTGTCTGCCCGTTTCACCAGTCTGCCCATACCCTGCTCAAGTCTGTTTGTTATCCTCCTCAGAGTTTTCATTTCTCCCTCCGGCTGCTTGCTCAGACTCGGTCTCCTGTTCGACGTCCAGCTGAATTTCAAACCCCACGTTTGGTCAATTATCAAGCTGCCCACTCCCATCTCCAGAATATAAAAACAAAAAGCTAAAAGCTACTGCGGATGCTGGAAATCCAAAACAAAATAAAAACAGAATTACCTGGAAAAACTCAGCAAGTCTGGCAGCATCAGTGGAGAAGAAATCAGTCAACGTTTCGAGCCCTCATGGCCCTTCAGCAGAACTGAAGCATAGTTTCAACAAGGGAGAAATATAAATTGGTTTAAGGTGGGTGGGGGGGAAGAGACACATTGAGGGTGTGGTGTGAGCAGATAATCAAAAGATGTCAGAGACAAAAGGGTCAAAGAGGTGTTGAAGGTGGTGGTCTTTGTCTGAGAAAAGTGCTAATTAAGAATGCAAGACAGGATATTCAAAGTACAGCTCTAGTGGGGGTGGGGTGGAAAGACTAAAGGTTTTAGTTTTAGATTTAAAAATAATGGAAATAGGTGGGGAAAGAAGAATCTATATAAATTATTGAAAAAAAAGGTGGGTGGGGGGGGGAAAAGAAACGGGGTGGGGATGGGGGGAGGGGGAGTTTAAGATCTAAAGTTGTTGAATTCAATATTCAGCCCAGAAGGCTGTAAAGTGCCTAGTCGGAAGATGAGGTGCTGTTCCTCCAGTTTGCGTTGGGCTTCACTGGAACAATGCAGCAAGCCAAGGACAGACATGTGGGCAAGAGAACAGGGTGGAGTGTTAAAATGGCAAGCGACAGGGAGGTTTGGGTCTTTCTTGCGGACAGACCGCAGGTGTTCTGCAAAACGGTCGCCCAGTTTGCGTTTGGTCTCTCCAATGTAGAGGAGACCGCATTGGGAGCAACGAATGCAGTAGACTAAGTTAGGGGAAATGCAAGTGAAATGCTGCTTCACTTGAAAGGAGTGTTTGGGCCCTTGGACGGTGAGGAGAGAGGAAGTGAAGGGGCAGGTGTTGCATCTTCTGCGTGGGCATGGGGAGGTGCCATAAGTGGGGGTTGAGGAGTAGGGGGTGATGGAGGAGTGGACCAGGGTGTCCCGGAGGGAACGATCCCTACGGAATGCCGTCAAGGGGGGTGAAGGGAAGATGTGTTTGGTGGTGGCATCATGCTGGAGTTGGCGGAAATGGCGGAGGATGATCCTTTGAATGCGGAGGCTGGTGGGGTGATAAGTGAGGACAAGGGGGACCCTATCATGTTTCCGGGAAGGAGGAGAAGGCGTGAGGGAGGATGCGCGGGATATGGGCCGGACACGGTTGAGGGCCCTGTCAACGACCGTGGATGGAAAACCTCGGTTAAGGAAGAAGGAGGACATGTCAGAGGAGCTGTTTTTGAAGGTAGCGTCATCAGAACAGATGCGACGGAGGCGAAGGAACTGAGAGAATGGGATGGAGTCTTTACAGGAAGCGGGGTGTGAGGAGCTGTAGTCGAGGTAGCTGTGGGAGTCGGTAGGCTTGTAATGGATATTGGTGGACAGTCTATCATCAGAAATTGAGACAGAGAGGTCAAGGAAGGGAAGAGAAGTGTCAGAGATGGACCATGTGAAGATGATGGAGGGGTGGAGATTGGAAGCAAAATTAATAAATTTTTCCAGGTCCCGACGAGAGCATGAAGCAGCACCGAAGTAATCATCGATGTACCGGAGAAAGAGTTGTGGGAGGGGGCCGGAGTAGGACTGGAACAAGGAATGTTCCACATACCCCATAAAGAGACAGGCATAGCTGGGGCCCATGCGGGTACCCATAGCCACACCTTTTATTTGGAGGAAGTGAGAGGAGTTAAAGGAGAAATTGTTCAGTGTGAGAACAAGTTCAGCCAGACGGAGGAGAGTAGTGGTCCAGAATGTTGGGCTGCCTCTTCCCGACCTCACTCCTTGCCTTGCTGAAGCCTTCGTCTACACCTTGGTCCCTTACGGTCTCCCCAGTCCCTCTCCACGTTATTCTGAACCCTTCCGCCCAATATCCTCTGTTACAGCTCAGAAACCTGCCTCTGATGAGCATAAGTAATTGCAGAGATGTTACAGTGTGCAGTCTGGTGATGTGTACTGTCACAGTGCACAGCAGGGAGAACTTACAAATGAATTCTATTTTTTTGTGCATGGAAATAACACAAATTATAAATTATACAAAACAAGTGAAAACAGGCATCAATAATACTTGCCCACGATCAACATACCTGTAATCACTGAGTGTGCTGAGATAATTATTATCTTACCTTCTGTGTACAGAGAATAATTACGCAGTCTCCATTGCTAATTACAATGATAACCCTATGTGAATGTTCATTTAATGATTTGTGTAATACCAAGAGTTCTAGAACAATTGAGAGAAGCTTTTCTGTGGGAGTTTGCAGACTCATTAAGCAATATAATATCCCACTTATCCTCATTATCAACACTTGGCTCAGTATCTTCATTTCACCTTGTAGTTCAACAAGGCCCAAGCCAGTGACATATAATAGAGTTATTCCAAACCAAAGGAAATTTTGTTTTACTCATTTACGGGATGTGGGTGTTGCTGGTTGGGCCACCATTTATTGCCCATCCCTAATTACCTTTGACAAGGTGGTGGTGAGCTGCCTTCTTGAACCACTGCAGTCCCTGTGGTGTAGGTATACCTACAGTGCTGTTAGGAAGGGAGTTCCAGGATTTTGACCCAGCGACAATGAAGGAAAGGGGATATATTTCCAAACCAGGATGGTGAGTGGCTTGGAGGGGAAATGCCAGGTGGTGGTGTTTTCATTTATCTGCTGCCTTTGTCCTTCTAGATGGTAGTGGTCATCAGTTTGGAAGGTGCTGCCTAAGGAGCCTTGGTGCAGCACTTAGAAGCTTAAAGACATTGCACTAGAAGCAATGTACTCTTTGAGCTTGTAACATGGTGTCAGAAGTGGTGCTGAGATTGAGTTTTGAAAAGCTGGAGAGAGACCAAGCTACTGAAGGAGGAACACCGAAATGTTCAAAGCTGAATGTTGAAAGTCACTGATGAGGAAAAACAAACAAAATAAACAGGCTGCAAGTAAATCACTGGGTGAATCAAAAATGGCTGTGTTAATTTTCCTCTCCTGGCCCCTGTTGAAATGAAAGGCGATATGTGGCAGAGCTGGCAGACTTTCCACTTGCAATGGCAAAACTACAAGATTTCAACAGATTTAATTCACAAGTCTGAACCAGTACAAATATCAACTCATCCAGCACTGTTGGGGAGAGACGGCTACAAATTGTGTTCCACCCAGAGAAAACAGACAGCAGAAATCTTGAAAACTTTGAAGACACGCTTTGAACCTCAAGTGAACATAACATATGAATATTTTGCATTCAACACCAGGGTTCAAGGTGAAAAAGAATCCATTGATCAGTATGTGACAGCAGTGACACAGCTCTAAAAGATGATCCCATTAAAGATAGAACTATCTTCGGCATAAGAGATCCTGCAGTGAGAGCACGCCTACTGAGGGAGCAGACACTTACTCTCAAGAGTAGGACCGTAACCAGGAAAGTTGCCCAGGGGCCACTGATAGGACCATTGCTTTTCTTGATATACATTAGTAACCTAGACTTGAGTATGCAGGGTGTAATTGCAAAATTTGCAGATGACGTAAAACTTGGACATTTTGTGAATGGTGAAAAGGACAGTGAGGGGAGATGATGACGTAGTGGTATTGTCGCTGTACTAGTAATCCAGAGACCCAGGGCAATGCTCTGGGGACTGGGTTTAAATCCCACCACAGCAGATGGTGGAATTTGAATTGAATAAAAATCTGGAATTAAAAGTCTAATGATGACCATGGAGCCATTGCTGATATTTTTTGTAAAAACCCACCTGATTCACTAAAGTCCTTGGTCTGGCCTACATGTGACTCCAGACCCACAGCAATGTGGTTGACTCTGAATGTGGCCCCTGAAATGGACTAGCAAACCATTCAGTTCTCAAGGCCAATTAGGGATGGGCAATAAATGCTGGCCTAGCCAGTGACATCCACATCCCATGAAAGAATTAAAAAAAGATAGACTTCAATAGAAGCTGGTGGAATGACATTGGTTGGTTGGGTTGGGGGTGAGGAGAGAATGTGGGGACAGTGGGAAGCAGTCTATGTCCAAATGCAGCAAGACCTGGACAATATCCAGGCTTGGGCTGACAAGTGGCAAGTAACATTCGCACCACACAAGTGCCAGTGCCAGGCAATGACCATCTCCAACAAGAAAGAATCTAACCATTGTCCCTTGAATGCTCAATGGCATTACCATCACTGAATCCCCAGCTATCAACATCCTGGGGGGTTACCATTGATCAGAAACTGAACTGGACTAGCCATATAAACACTGTGGATACAAAAGCAGGTCAGAGGCTAGGAATCCTGTGAAGAGAAACCCACCCCCTGACTCCCCAAAGTCTGTCCACCATCTACAAGGCACAAGTCATGAGTGTGATGGAATGCTCCCCTCTTGCCTGGATGAGTGCAACTCCCACAACACTCAAGAAGCTTGACACCATCCAGGATAAAGCAGTCCGCTTGATTGGCACCACATCCACAAATATTCACTCCCTCCATCACCGATGCACATTAGCAGCAGTATGTACCATCTACAAGATGCACTGCAGGAATTCACCAAGGCTCCTTAGACAGCACCTTCCAAACCTATGATCACTAACATCTAGAAGGACAAGAGCAGCAGATAGATGGGAACACCACCACCTCAAGTTTCCCCTCCAAGTCACTCACCTTCCTGACTTGGAAATATATCGCCGTTCCTTCACTGTCACTGGGTCAAAATCCTGGAAACTCCCTTCCTAACAGCACTGTGAGCTACAGCAGTTCAAGAAGGCAGCTCACCACCACCTTCTCAAGGGCAACTAGGGATGGGCAATAAGTGCTGGCCCAGCCAGCGAAGCCCACATCCCATGAATGAATAAAAAAAAATATGGCAATTGAAACTTAATGCAGAGAAGTGTGTAGTGACCCACTTTGCAATTTGCAACTGCTGCTGGCGAAACGTCCTCTGTATAGTCTGTTAAATTTGTTCACTGGAAAAGTATTTCCGTTCATGATGGCTAAAATAAACAAAATGTAACAAGGTTAACAAGGCGGAGTCTAAAAGCAGCAAAACATCCCCAAAAATTAGTTATGGTTAGAACAACATTTAACTCTATTGAAGCGTGAATTTGCGATCAGAGGGAGCTTTATTATGTTCTCAAGCATAGTGGCATTTTAAAGCCAATTAATTATTTTAAAAATGCATTCACTTGTTTTGCGGGCAAATGCTGCAGCTAAGATTCCTGTGAACAGTAAATTAAACATATTCTGAGATGGATGTCCCCTTACCTTCCATAGTGCAAAGAATTGTCTAATCCAGGCGATTGGATTCTTTGGGGAAGAATTTGGGGCGTGATCTAGTTAGAATCATAGAACGATACAGCAGAGACAAAGGCCATTAGGCCCATAATTACTGTGCTGGCTGTTTGGTAGAAATATTCCATCAGTCCCTGCTGCAATACTTTCCCTTCAAGTGTTTATCCAGTGCTCTTTTGGAAGTAACTGTTGCATCTCTTTCCACCACCCCTTCAGGCAGTGCATTCCAGGTCACGATTCACTGCTAAAAGAATGTTTCCTCATGTCACCTCTGGTTTTGTGGCCATCGTCTTAAACCTGAGACCTCCTGATGACTGACTTTTCTGCCAGTGGAAACTGGATCTCCCTTATTTACTCCATCATAAGCATTCATGATTATGAACTCCTCTATCAAGTCTCCTCCTAACTAAATCTACTCTAAGGAGAGGTTGAAAATACGGAGAGGATTGCTCTCTCTTGGGCATGTCCATCTCCTGAGGTGATGAAATAAAAACAGAAAATACAGGGAAAACTCAGCAGGTCTGACTGCATTTGTGGAGTGGGAAACAGAGTTAACATTTTGAGCCCATATGGACTCGAAATGTTAGCTCTGTTTCTCTCTCCACAGATGCTGTCGGACCTGCTGAGTTTTTCCATCATTTTCTGTTATTATTTCTGATTTCCAGCATCCACAGCATTTTGCTTTTATCCTGAGTTGATGAGACTAGGGAGGTGGGACTGGCAGGGCAATGCCATAAGTTCTGCTGGTTTCTCCCCAGTTGCCATGTTGCTGTATGAAGCGGGAATACACTGTGCGCCAGGACTGAATGCAGCCACAAGTGCAGCCCAACAGTTAACTGAACATTGCTTCCCTCACAGCAGTTGGTTGCCGAGTGACGTTGCTGCTTTTTCAAGGGGGGTGGTTTTAGATTTGGGGCCTGCCAGTCAAATCTATCCTGGTCGATCGCATCCAATGCGCTGCAGCAATTTTCCTTCCCTCACCAGCTGTGAAAACGAGCCAGGGCACCAGACTGTGCCAAAATGGTAATGCCACCAGCTCAAAAAACATCCACCAGTTGATCCCAGGACTTTGGAAGTGGGTTAACATCAAGACCAGCTGGCGAATGGCACCCGCGCCCACTTGCACCTCCATTTGCTTCTGTGCTTTTTGGCGGGGCTGGTTGAACAGGCTGAATGTTAGCCAGGAATTAAAGGTGCCACGATATCGTTTGTGCCCACCTTAAACTGGCAGCTGGGACTTCAGTTTATCATCTTATCTACACCTATCCAAAAATGCAGCAGTCCTTCAGCACCAGCAGCCTACACTGTGCGTCCAAGGCCTGGACTAAAGTTTGAAATCATGCCCCTTTTTGACTCAGAGGACAACTGAGCCACTCTGGCACTGATCATCAAGTTCCCAGGGTATTAACAAAAACATTCTTTACCCAGATGACTGAAAGCGTCTACTCCCAGCTAACTTTAGGACGCTAATTAACTGTAATCAGTTTAGGCGCCTCATGGTTCTGTGGTTCTGTATCAAGTTCTCTTTAATCTAAAACCAGTCACTTTTTTAAAAACACTGGAAGGAAAAGGTTTAACCACCAAATTACAGTAGCTGTTGTTCCAACCATCTCAAGCTTTAATCCAACTGCAGAGGAATTGTATCAAAAGTACACGGACCACAATGACAAAGAGACTATCTCGAACCATTCAAGGTGCTGAAGCAGGGAAAACACACTGAGTCCAACAATGCTGCTCCTTCCAGAGACTGTGCGCATTCTGTCCCAGCTATTTACTCACCCGAGGTTCAGCATAAGTGGTCACTGATTCTCAACGGCAAGGGAATGCTGAAATAAATATTGTTTCCAAATGCTCGCTATAGATTGCTGTTTGGCTGTCCCTCACGGAGGGCAACTGACCCCTCAGCTCCATTGCTTCAGGAGCCAATCATGACTTGCGGAATACTTGAACTATAATGATCCCTGCAATCTTCAAATCTAATCCTGAGCAGGTATCTATCGATGTCTTCCCTGATGGAGTTAATTGACACATCATGAGCTAAATCCCCTGGGAGTAAGTTCCCTGGATTTTCTGTTCATAGAACTTGTAAGTTGCTGCACAGACATATGCCATTTAGCCCATTACAGCTTCCCATTGCTATCTGGCAACATCAGTGGAGAGAGGAACAGAGTTAACGTTTTGAGTCCGTATGACTCTTCTTTGAAGAAGAGTCATACGGACTCAAAACATTAACTCTGTTTCTCTCTTCACAGAGGCTGCCAGACCTGCTGAGCTTTTCCAGCATTTTCTGTTTTTATTTCAGATTTCCAGCATCCGCGGTATTTTGCTTTTAACCCATTGCTACCTACTGTAGTTCTACTTCCTAGCCTTCTCATCACATTCCTTTATACAGTTTCTCTTTTAACAGTTATCCACTGATATTTTAAATCATTCCCCGTCTCAATCACCTCTTTTAGTAAAGCTTTCCGCAGCCCAGTGATCCTCTGTGTGAAAAGGTTCCTTCTAATTTCCCCATTGTTGTCCCAGTGCTAACCCCTGATCTATGTGGCCTTGTTACCAATCTGTCAATCAACGGAAACAATCTTTTGTCTCAAAAAACCTGACATTGAGGATTGAAGGAGGGAGTAGACTCCATCAGAGTCCATCAATGGGAAAATATCCCCTGAGTAAATTAATGCTCCAAAATCTTTGTGAATGGCGTAGAAATGCAGATCATGGGCTACTAAAGGGAGTGAGAGAGCCACGAAGGGGCAGCATAGGCAGAAACCAATTCATTAAAAATGTGACACCTAAGTGAATGCAAATGAACTGAGGATGGGTAAGCATTAAAAAGAACAGCCAAAAGAAGTCATATCTAGAAGGTGGTTCCAGGTAGTTGGAAAATTAAAGGAGAACACCTGTCAAAAAAAAGTAACTCCAAAAAAAGTTGAATATTGCTGAAAAGAGCGACATGATGCCGAAGATTTTTGTCTTGCACTTATCAGGACAAACACAAGAATACCAAATTGCAAACAATCACGACAATTTATACTACAGAAGGGTGCTGATTTATTTGCAAGTTGACTCTAATTGGCCAAGGCATTGGCGTGGAGAAAGCATCAAGGAACTTTAGGCTCTCCAAGCTCCCAGGTCATTCAAATAGGTGCAAGGCTTCAACATATTCCTTTTGTTTGCAGAAAACAGGTCCCTGTGCATGAATGTATGCCACTTAAAGCTAGCATAAGTAAGCCATGTTATGAGCTTGACTGATTATCTTAAATTGGTTGTTAGTATAGCTATTAGCACACTCAAGATTGTTCAGTAAGTGCTGCCCAATCGCAGAATCACATCTAACAGTAGACATTTTGTTTTGGGCTTTCTTGGGTTGAGTACAGACTGTACTCTGCCTGAACAACTGAAGGAACATGCTGTTTGACTCAATCAACCAATCATTGGGACATATGGCCTACATACCTGGCATCGCACCAGCAATGAAATTCATACACGACATTGCTCAATTGTGTGGTAGGCAGAATGTCATTTTGGACTGACGGCAGGACCCATTCACATTCCCACTGCATAGGAACATAGGAATATAAGAGCAGAGTAGGCTATTTGGCCCTCCGAGCCTGCTGCATCATTCAATAAGATCATGGCTGATCTGTGCACTGTGAAATGGCTTCCTTAACCTGTGTTCAAATGTTTGAGATACTTTGCCTTTCCAGGGTAATTTCAGGTAGACGGGGTCCACTGAACCTGGCTCGATTTGGATACCTCCTCCCTGCCAACCCAAAACATGCCAATGCCTTGCTGCACTGCCATTTAATGTCCTGACCACCGCCACCCTCATGCCAGCCCAACCATTGCACCATTTGAGTAGCCGACTGTCACTACCCTCTTCCCCACCCCAACCCCGCTGCCAACCCTTTCCTTGCCACCACCGGACCATCCAGTTCCTGCTGCTCCCCTCCCTTCTGCCACTGAGTTAGACAAAGACAAAACCTCACCTCAGATCCAAAGAATGAAAAACCTCACCTGGTGCATGCCACCTTTAAGCTATTGGGAAACAGAAGGCACAAGATTCCCATGTGCCGCTAACTTAACCTTACAGGTAGGATTAATTTGATAACGTTTAATTTGTTGAGCGTGTATGCTATGTAAATGTATGGTACATAGGTTCCTGGCACCAGGTGGCATGATGCTTACTCCGCCGCTAACACTCCATCTACTTTACTTCAGGAACTCAACCTAATGTCAGGGAACTGAAATGTTGACAGCTGCTTAATTATGACTGCCCGTCCACCTCATTTCCTGCTCCCAGGGGAACCTTTAAATTCCACCCAATAGGGTAATTGCAGCACAGAAGAAGGTCATTTGGCCCATCGAGTCCATGCTGGCTCTCTGCAGAGCAATCCAGTCAGTCACATTTCCTACTGCCCTATCCCCCTAACCCAGCCCATTCGCCTTTTTGACTATTTTCTGCACCATTTCATGATATTTATGTACCTGGACACTCATGTATCTTTTTACCTCCACTAGCTTTTCACCATTTAATATGTTTTATCATTGCTAGCTAAAAAAAAAATGATGTTATTTACAATGTGCATGTAACTCCATGCAAGACTATTGGCTTCTAAATGGTAAATTAGTGAAGGCAATTTTGAAGTGTCATTGATCGGCAAAGTCTTTGAACTCAGTGAATGTCTAATATGGTTGGTTGCCTGAATTCATTGAGTTGTTCACAATAACTCAGATTGACTTCATCGGGCTGATGGCTATGTTTGCTTTTATGATCACAAAGGACATCATTTCAAAGTAATCGTAGAAAGATTTTATTGTTCCACATGAACAAACCTGGAGCGGGCATTTGCCACGTCTGGTTATTTTACCCTACAATGTCATTGGGTCCTTTGTTTATCAATACCATTTCGCCTGACACACTGTGCATCACTGCATAACTCTCTTGAATGTCTCTTATCACCCCTACACAGTAGACTTTCTTTAGCATTAAACCATAACAAGATGCCCAGTGTGTAGTTTCTGTAGGATTTATGGTCTCACCAATTTTGGCACAAAAATGCCTCTTGAACATTAAGTATCCTGAGTTCGATAAGCGCCAGCCAATTGGCACAAGTGAGGTGGAGCAGTCTCTGGCTAAACCTAATTTGCATTCATTCACTCGGCACCCATGCCAATGTGGGCACAACCAAGGCCAGCCTTGCAAAAACTTTAACATCAAGTTCAATCAACCACCATTATAAGGGCCCCTTTTAACTCATGGGGCAACTATTCATCTGGAAGTCCGGATCTGGGGCATAATTTAGTCTCCACTTCCACCCCTGAAACAACCATGGTTGGGATGGAAAAGGTTTTTCCCACTTCAGTATGTGTCCCCACCCTTCCGCCACCATGTGCTTCACTAGGGAGTGAAGGATTTTTAGGACCAACATAATTTTCTCATTCATCAACAAAGGAACCCACATGAAGAAGGAAAAGGACTTAGGAATTTGCAGACTGCCCTCCCACAACTATCTAGTTCATCTCCTTTTCTTCTGGTATTGCATCATCCAATGATAATTGAGGTGTCGACTAACCATAGTAATAAGTCTCTACCAATTAGTCTACAACAGACCCAGACACAGAAAACCCAGTGATAGTGATCTTTGGGAATCATCAATAGAAAATCACCTGTTTCTCCAAGAATGCTACACTTTGCCACATGTCATGTCTCAAACTACACCATATCCCAAAATATTATTTCCTAAACTAAACCTATCTATTTTGCATTTGAGCGAATTAAGACTAACTGCTCCCTAGCAACCCTGTTCTGTAGACTAACCGCTCATTCACTGAATAATTGCAGGGAATTTTGTCTACTGTGAGGAAGTCCTAGTGTTCAGGATGCAAAGCGGGTGTCATGGCCGTGTATGTAGGAAGCTGGTGGAAGCTGAAAGGGAATTTTTATCAAGGTTGTCCATTTCATGGCCCACAGGCATGGGAGCCGGTCAATAATGGGGAGTGGGCAGGGGAGGTCCTTACGCCTGAGAAGCAGGCAGCATATTTGAAGGAGACTGGAAGGGAGGCCAGACAAGGGTGATGGTAGCATAATGGCAGCAGCTAGAGGATGTGAGACCCATTGTAACTTGGAGCGTGCACCTCTGAGGGCCTCTCACTCCTCTGAATCTGCACGTGTAAGATGCGCCTTAGACAGACACCTCAATCTTTATGCTCTGATGTGTTCGCCAAGGTTGCCCAGCCTCCAGCACGTTACTCCCATGTTTTATTTATTCTCATCCTCCCTGTGCTGCAACACTGCTGCTCGCAATGGCTGTCACTGACCTGCCTCTGAGCACCCGCCCCCCCGCTGTAGCTGGTGTGGCTCTGTAGCTCCGTTCTTCCTGTGCGCCCCCGGGAAAAAAAAATCTAAAAACCCTCAGAAACGACCCATTCATTGGCACAATTGCATGCCCGGCGCTGACAAGCAGGGTCTTCACCCGGCAGCCTGGCCGCTTCTCGGAAAGTTTAACCGCAGTAGGAACATGTCGGGCATCCCTCCCGAGGCGTGCCCCCGCCATTTTGCCAACCCACCCACCTCCAAGGCCGCCACGCTGGGTGCTCAAAGATTCCACCCATTGGTTTCTGCAGATTAGGTTTGAATTTAACCCCCTTCAAGTGTTAGCCCTGTCCTCCATGTTAGCCCTGTCCCCCGGATCAACCATTCTGAACAAGTGGCGCCAGCCTCCCACGCAGCCATGTATTTTTTTTATTAATTCACAGGATGTGGGCTTTGCTGGCTGGGCCAGCATTTATTGCCCATCCCCAATTGCCCTTGTTCGGGGGCATTTAAGAGTCAACCACATTGGATCCAGAGTCATATGTAAGCCAGCAAATTTCCTTCCTTAAAGGGCATCGGTAAACCAGGTGGATTTTCAAGGTCATCATCAGACTTTTAATTCCAGATTTTTAAAAATGAATTCAAATTCCACCATCTGCCAGGATTTGAACCCGGGACCCCAGAGCATTAAGCTGGGATCTCGGGATTACTAGTCCAGCAACAATACCACCACTACACTGTCACCATTGCCTCCCCTGCTTTGCATCCTCATAGGAATCACAATTGCTCCCACTATTTCAGTGAGCAAGTAGTCTACAGAACAGGGTTGCTAGGGAGCGGTTAATGTTAATTCATTCAAATGCAAAATAGATAGATTTAGTTTAGGAAATAATATTTTGGGATACGGTGTAGAAATAATTTGTCATGGTCCTTTTAGAGTCCTAAAAATAGCAACCTCTCTACCTTCTCTTTTCCATGTAAACATGGTCAATTTATATAATCGCTCTCCTATAACCCAATCCTTCTGATTTCCCTCTTCTTTATCCCTTCAATAGCTGTGATACCTTTCTGTGATATCCTTCAGAACTGTACAGAATAGGTTAAGTGCGGTCATACCAAGTAGCTGCATTACCTCACTATTTTGGCTAAATACTAAAGCTTTTGATACATGCCAGTGTTTAATTTGCCTCACTCACTGTGATACCTTCACGTTAGTGGCACTCAGGAGCCCCAACTCTCCCTCTCATTTTTCATACACAATTCTCCTCTTTTCGTTTAAATGATATCCCCTTCTTGGATTTTTTTTTTTGTTTGTCTCCGCATGAAGCCTGCATTTCATCTGCCACCTGTTTCTCCAATTCCCAAGAATCTTCAAACCCTCTGGTAGCTGAGTGGGGGAATTAACACTGCTGGAACATCACAGAATGGAACTGTTCTGATCGCAGAGCATAGCCAAATGGTGAAACTGTTCTTTTTGAATGCATTTACTATTTTGCTACATCAGAGAAATATTAATCTCGCTGGTCTGCTCAGCAATCAATTCGATGAGACAAGCTTTTTTATGACGAAACTATTTTCACATTGCATTGCCATAGGAGATGTTTTACTAGCTATGATAAGCAGTCACTTTACTGGCCTGAAGACCAAGCATTATAGTTATTCATAGCTTTTATATCTTCACACTGATATTTTAGGAGTATCGGTGCACCAGTTACTGCCGCGTGTTTGACAAGGCTATATTTTCTTCAACCACATCTGACCCCTGTTTGAACTCCTTTCGCTACTGTCAGCAACCTCCAAGCACTCAGTAATTTTTTGTCGCTTTTTTAAGGTCAAATCAACCCTAAACTTCCACTGAGCTGCCTTTCAACTAAGGCCGCAAACCAAACTGTCTCATGGGTGTTTCTGTTCCAGAAATTATCATAAGTCACAGCTTTCCGGAAGTTTCCTTGGCTGTATGCAGAATACAGTTGTTGGCCCCTTTAGAGTAGGCAGTTTAACAACTGGGCTAAAATACCACGCAGAGTAATTTGGTACAGATGGCTTAACAAATACACTATCAGAGGAAATGAAACCCTCTGACATAATATAATCAGTAATATTATGGGAGGTTTATTGCAGGAACTCCTCATCCGTGAGGGAATAATTCTGAGACTGTCAGGCACAACATTCTAATATTATGGTGAGTAATTCCTATCTATTTCAGCTTTACAACAGCTCCTGAAGTGTATGAAACACTGAAATATAGTACAACCTGCGCCCGGCATTTATCTTTCTGATTGGCCCACGGTGTATAAATACAGGCCAACCTATCTTTCTCAGGGTGTATATCTACATGCTTAAAATGCACTTTAGGAGTTTGTAGGTGTCAGTGAATAGCTCATTGCAATCAGTCCAATTCTCCTGCCCTTATATATCTTTATGATCCTTGGCCTTCAAGTTGTTGTTGAGATCTGGTTAGGGACTAATAGCGTTTTGTTTAAAGTAGGCAAAGTTTGAAATTGTGAAGAAAGTCACATGATTCCACAGATTTTGAACAAACAAAAATAAACCTTACTGTACAAGGTCAGAGAGATAAAACAAGTTACAATATCAATCTTATACCCTAACATTCAGGGTAAGTATGAGGTACATGTGAATTAACAGGGAAACTGTGGTCGAACTCACTACACTAGAGGCACTGGCAATAATCTTTCAATGTCCCCTGGATTCGGAGGAGGTGCTGGAGAACTGGAGAATTGCAAACATTACGCCCTTGTTCAAAAATGGTTGTAAAGATCTGCCCTGCAATTACAGACCAGTCAGTTTAACTTCGGTGGTGGGGAAGCTTCTAGAAACAATCATTCCGGATAGAATTATAGTCACATGGAAAAATGTAGATTGATTCGGAAGAGTCATCATGGATTTGTTAAAGGGAAATCCTGTCTGACTAACTCGCTGGAGTTTTTTGAAGAGATAACAGGAATGGCTGATGAGGGCGAGGCCGTTGATGTGGTGTATATGGACTTCCAAAAGTGGTTCGATACAGTGTCACACAACAGACTTGTGAGGAAAGTTATAAGACATGGAATAAAAGGGACAGTAGCAACGTGGATACAAAATTGGCTGAGGGATAGGAAACAGAGAGAAATGGTCAGTGGGTATTTTTTGGGCTGGAAGAAGGTTTGTAATGGAGTTCCCCAGTTCTAATCTGCTTAGAGTGTGAGTTCAAATCCATAATGGCATTTTGAGAATGTAAATTCGGCTTCTTTTAAAACAATTGGAAACAAAAACCTGGCATGGAACCAATGGAATGTTGTAAAAACGCAGCTGGTTCATACAATATCCTTTAGGGAAAAAAAACCTGATGCCCTTACCTGGTCTGGGCCTGTATATGAGGCTCAGGTCCCAGACAAATGCAATTGATTCTTAACTGCTGTCTGATGTGGCCCAGAAAATTATTAGAACAACTGAGGATGGGCAATAAGTGTCAGCATTGTCACAGTGAATAGGCCGGGTGTTTGTGCTGAGGGCCGGCCCAGTGCACTTGGAGTCAGTATTGGGACCTTTGCTTTTCCTGGTATTTATTAATGATCTAGATCTTGGTGTGCAGGGGACAATTTCAAAGTTTGCAGCCGACACAAAGCTTGGGGGAATTGTAAACCCGGAGGAGGACAGTGGAGAATTTCAAAAGGACATTGACACATTGGTGGTGTGGGCAGATAGGTGACAGGTGAATTTCAATGTGAAGAAATGTGAGGTGATACACTTTGGTACAAAGAACATGAAGAGACAGTATAAAATAAAGGGTAATATTCTCTAAAGGGTGTGCAGGATCAGAGGGACCTGGGTGTATATGTACACAAGTCATTAAAGGTAGAAGGACAGGTAGAGAGAGCTATTTCTAAAGCATACAGTATTCTAGGCTTCATTAATAGGGGCATAGAGTACAAGAGCAGGGAGCTTATGATGAACTTACATAAGACGCTGGTTAGATCGCAGCTGGAGTATTGTGTGCAGTTCTGGGTGCCACACTATAGGAAGGATGTGAACTCATTGGAGAGAGTGCAGAAGAGGTTTACGAGAATGGCTCCAGGGACGAGGCATTTCAGTTATGAGGAAAGATTGGAGAAGTTGGGATTGTTTTCCTTGGAGAGGAGAAGGCTAAGAGAAGACTTGATGGAAATTTTCAAAATCATGAGATGCCTGGGCAGAGTAAATAGGGAGAAACTGTTCCCGCTTGCAAATGGATTGTGTACCAAAGGGCACAGTTTTAAAATGTTTTGCAAAAGAGACAAATGCGAGGTGAGAAAAAGTTTTTTTCACACAGCAAGTAGTTAGGGTTTGGAATGCACTTTCTGGAAGTGTGGTGGAGGCAGGTTTGATTGAGGCTTTCAAGAGGGCGTTGGATGATTATTTAAATAGAAACAATGTGCAGAGTTACGGGGGAAAGGCAGGAGATTGGCACTAAGTTAAAATGTTCAAAGAGCCGGTGCAGACACAATGAGACGTATAGCCTCCTTCTGCACCGTAATAATTCTGTGATCCTGTGACTACACAACAAATGACAGATGCAACCAAAACAGATTCCATGGATTCCTCAACAACCCACCCAGATGTTAGTCGCACTCTGAGTCAACCAATCTCACTGAAACTCCATCTCTCTCAAGAGGGTTTCCAATCTTCACCATCGAAGATCTCGCTTTGAAATTTTCTCCAAAAGTCGCTCCAACTCGAGCAACTTCAACTGTGGCCCACCTCACAGGATTTCAATGTTGCCTTCCAAGATTCTGTTCCCCTGGATTCCCGAGCACACCCAAATAACAACATATGAACACAATTTCAGCTCTTTGGCCATGCCAAGCAGAACACTACTGCCCTAAGGGGTACCTTTGCCCAGTGGCCTGCAGCATGGAGTCACCAACCTTCTGCTGCCTTCTTGGATCCTCAGGGCTTCTCTTTAGCCCTCTTCAATTACCAAACTCGGGCATCATCAACATTGGTCTGCCTCACAGGGTTTCAATCTTGCCTTCTAAGAATCCTTTCCCCTGGATTCCCGAGTATACATTCAAACAACGACACAATATCAGATCTTTGGCTGCACCAAGTAGAACCCTACTGCTCCAAAGGGGTACCTTTGCCCCAACAACCCTCTTTACTTTAAGTCTACTTCCCACAGCACTTTCTCTAACTTGGAGCCTGTTTCTCTGCTCTTTTCTTTTAACTGAACTTAACTGGGACCTGTTTCTATACCCTGTCTTTGTCCCTTATCTGGGACTTCCTTTGGGGCCTCTCCCTGTCCCCCTCCCTTTCTCCTCCCTGGTGCACTTGCTGGCCACGGAGCTCCCTCCACCCGGTCACTTGACCCAGGTTTTCGCGCCCTTATTCTTCTGCACAGGCGCACTGGGCCGGCCCTCAGCACAAACACCCGGCCTATGCACTGTGACAATGCTGACACTTATTGCCCATCCTCAGTTGTTCTGAGAAGGCAACCCAGCAATTTTCTGGGCCACATCAGACAGCGGTTAAGAATCAATTGCATTTGCCTGGGACCTGAGACTCATATACAGGCCCAGACCAGGAAAGAGCATCAGGTTTTTTTCCCCTAAAGGATATTGTATGAACCAGTTGTGTTTTTACAACATTCCAACAGTTTCATGCCAGTTTTTTGTTTCCAATTGTTTTAAAAGAAACCGAATTTACATTCTCAAAATGTCATTGTGGATTGAACTCACACTCTAAACAGATTATCAATCCCGGCTGTGGATTACTCGTCCACTCTGTGCTACTGTCCTTCATCTTGCTGGTTGGGTAACAGTGGAAAAGAGAAAGCCCCCAGTGTTGTAGTATAAAGGATTATTAGCTATTATGCCTCAAAACTGATATACATCATCAGTGGTGTCAGATCACCAGTGTCTAGAATTCAGGGAGAGATGCTTCTGGAAGGATCAGGCCTCATGGTTATCTATTCCTGGATGTAGCTGTGTATAGTTAATAAATGTTTGGCGGTATGTTTGGCTGCCTTCTTTCTGGTAGTCTCTATTAAGCACTCCCTGGGACCTTTTCTGATGCTACTTGATGGCGGCAGTGGTAAACTTACAGAACAGCAAGGATCCCTGATGAAACTGCTGATGGCAGGAAAGTGAAAGCCATCAAGACTAAAGCAGCGAGGGAGCAGCTGCAGCAAAGAATCGCAAGTAAAAGTGCCAACAGAGTCCCAAGTCGATTAAAGTCACGGACAATCACAGAAAAAGCCTTATCTCTATCCGACTTCTTGGACCATGTGGAAGGCCCCAACCAAGCAGCACACTAGAAAAACTGGTGCTGCAGATTCAACAGGTATAGGTCTGCTTCAGGGTTAGCACAGAAACCTGATAAAGAGCAGGCCAGCACACTCCCCCATTCCATTGGCAACAGTGCAGATAACATTTTAGTAATACGTGTTTTAATGAGGACACGGCAATGTACGAAGAGGTTATTAAAACCTTCGATTCATATTTCAGTCTTCAGGGGTACATTATTATAGAACTGGCGAAGTTTAACAGGCGCATCAAGGAATCCGGATAAAGCACTGACTTTTTCATTAATGGCCTGCATGATTTAGCTGATGGTTGTGAAAATGGGGCTCTAAAGGATGAATTCATCCAAGACCGCATTGTGGTGGGCGTGCTCGATAAAGCCTTGTCTGATTTTTTGTAGTCCAGGAAAGAGCTAGCATTGTCCAAGGCAGCTCAATGAGTGAGACAGAGCCGAGCTATGGAAACGGAACTGAGTTTTAAATCTGGGTGATGGAGCACCTTTGTAGAGTCAGACTACTGACTCAGTCCAGTTTGTGAGCAATAGTGGTACCAGCACACCCACTAAAAAGCAGACCCAGGACAAAGAGAGGGTGATTGCCACCATTATCCAGTGCTCCCATTGTGGCACAGAAAAAATGCCATGGAAGACTGTCCCGCTAAACACATAGAGTGTAATTCTTGCAGGAGGCAGGGCCATTTTAAAATGGTATGCTGCAACAGAAGGCCTCCTGTCCCAAAATTTCAAGAGAGACATATCAGATCAAGCAGTATCCATGAAATAGAAGATATGGAGGAACTCAAAGTGCCTTTCTTGGGTGAAGTTGTAAAATCCAAGGAGACCTTTTGGAGTGAAGACATTATAATCATTGGCCACAAAACCAATTTAAAGTTGGACACGGGGAGCAGATGAGTCCATTCTTTTGGACACTGTACAGTGGCTGAAGCCTGAGTTTCTCAAACCATCTACCACTAGACCTCATGGCCCAGGGGGCACTCCACTGAAGGTGCAAGGGCAGATGACTACCACACTTGAGGAAAAGGTGGATGAAGAAGGAGACCAGACTACCACTGGTGACAGTGACCAGCCAGAGGAGGAAATTCTAGACCTACACTACTTTTTGAAGAGAGTGTGGATGAGGATGATAACCAAGATATTACTAATGAGTGCGACCAGAACATTATTGATGAATATGACCAGGACGCCAATCCAATTCTGGTAAAGACACCGAGGACATCGAATAACCTGATGCAGACCTTAAGAGAAACCTTAACAGATGCTGACCAAGTCTCATTCCTTCAAGAATGAGCAGCCAGCAGGACAACCTAGAAAGGGGGTATAAAAAAGAAGAAAAAGAGAACATCTGTTTATCACCTTTATACTGTACACCAGAGACAGGAATCGCTGTCTACTGTGTTCCAGGAGGAACATAAACAACATACATCCTACACATCCTGAGAGCTGAGAACACAGTTGCAGTGGAGATTGGCACCACTGGTGCAAGAGACTGTTGGAGGGAGGTGGGGGCCGTAGAGGGGAGTGGTGGGCGGGGTTAGGGGATGGTGCGGGGGAGTAGGATATGTCAATAGTTAAAGAGTAGTTTAAAGAGTACAATGAAAGACTTGTGGGGAGATGTAATATAAAGAGTGAATAGCTATTATGCTAATAGCTAATATACATCATCAGTGATGTCAGATGACAAGTGTCTAGAACTCAGAGAGAGATGCTCCTGAAAGGATCCTCATGCATATCTATCCCTGTACATAGTTGTACATAGCTAGCAAATGTTTGGAAGTTCCTGGATGTCTTGTTTCCAGTAGTGTCTGTTAAACACTGCAGATCATTATATCCCAGTTCAGTTTCTGGTCAATGGTAACTCCTGGGATGTTGATAGTGGGTGTTTCAGCAATGGCAATGCCATTGAATGTCAAGGGGCGATGGTTAGATTCTCTATTGTTGGAGATGGTCATTGCATGGCATTTGTGTGACGTGAATGTTACTTGCCTTTTCTCAACCCAGGCCTGAAGGTTGTCCAGGTCTTGCTGCACATGGGCATGGACTGCTTCAGTAGCATGCTGAACATTGTGCAATCATCAGCGAACATCCCCGCTTCTGACCTTATGATGGAGGAAGGTCATTGATGAAGCAGCTGAAGATGGTTGGGTCTAGGACTCTACACCAAGGAACGCCTGCTGCGATATCCCGGAGCTGATTGACCTCCAACAACCACAACCATCTTCCTTTGTGCTAGGCATGACTCCAACCAGTGAAGCGATTTCCCCCTGATTCCCATTGAATTCAGTTTTGCTAGAGCTCTCTGATGCCACAATTGGACAAATGCTGCCTTGATGTCAATGGCAGTCACTCTCACCTCACCTCTAGAGTTCAGTTCTTTTGTCCATGGGGCATTGGTGGAACCAAAACTGAGTGTCAATGAGCAGGTTCTTGCTGTGTAAGTGTCACTTGATAGCGCTGTCATTGACACCTTCCAATTCTTTGCTGATGATTGTGAGTAGGCTGTGGGGGTGGTAATTGGGGGATTGAGGGGGGCGGGTGGGGAGGTAGGTGGGGCGGGAAGAGCTGGTGGTGTAGTGGTAACGTTGCTGGACTAATAACCCAAACTAATGCTCTGCGGACATGAATTGAAATCCCACTGTGGCGGCTGGAGGAATTTAAATTCAATTAATTAAATCCGAAACCGAAAGCTGGTCTCGGTAATGGTAACCATGGCAACTATCATCAATTGTTGTAAAAACCAACCTGGTTCACTAATGTCCTTTAAGGAAGTAAACGTGCCTTTCTTACCCACATGCGGCTCCAGACCCACAGCAATGTGGTTGACTCTTAACTGCCCTCTGAGATGGCCTCAGTTCAAGGGCAATTAAGGATGGGCAACAAATGCTGGCCCAGGCCTGTGACACCCACATCCCATGAAGAAATAAAACAAAAATTGGTTGGATTGGATTCCTCCTGCTTTTTGTGGACAAATTCCTGAAGTGCATTTTTTTTTATCTACAACCTTCTTGACTCAGAGTTAAGACTGGTACCAGCTAAACCATGGCTTAGAGCTTTGAATATGAATTCATTAGTTCAGGACAAAGCAAACTCGGTGAATAGAACACAACTGAGAATTGACTGGACCTTCGCACGGGACTTGATAGGAATATTTTGTTTCCTCAAATTTTTAAAAATAAACTTCGGGTTTTGAAAATTCCGAGGGTTCTTTTTGAATCATAACGACTGCCATGGCAACCTCAAGTGAATACTGTGGTATTCCTCATGACTGTTTGTCCTAAATTTCCCTGTGCAGAGCACTGTTTGGTAATAGGCAGGTCCTGTTCTGCTCAGTAATTAAATTCAGAGCAAATAGACTTCGACTGCAATGTGCCTGAAGTCATTGCACAGATTTAGAGCCACATAGTCATAGAGTTATTCAACACAGAAACAGGCCCTTCGGCCCATCGTGTCCATCAAGCACCTATCTATTCTAATCCCATTCTCCAGTACTTGGCCCGTAGCCGTGTATGCTATGGTGTTTCAAGTGCTCATCTAAATACTTCTTAAATGTTGTGAGGGTACCTGCCTCTACCACCCCCTCAGGCAGTGTGTTCCAGATTTCAACCACCCTCTGGGTGAAATAGGTTTTCCTCAAATCCCCTCTAAACCTCCTGCCCCTTACCTTAAATGGATGCCCCCTGGTTATTAACAGCTAAGGGGAAGATTTTCTCCCTGTCTACCCTATCTATGCCCCTCATAATTTTGTACATCTCTATCAGGTCCCCCTTAGCCTACTCTGCTCTAAGGAAAACAACCCTAGCCTATCCAATCTCTCTTCATAACTGAAACGCTCCAGCCCAGGCAACATCCTGGTGAACCTTCTCTGCACCCTCTCCAGTGCAATCACATCCTTCCTATAATGCGGTGACCAGAACTGCACACAGTACTCTAGCTGTGGCCTAACTAGTGTTTTATACAGCTCCAACATAACCTCCCTGATCTTGTATTCTATGCCTCGGCTAATAAAGGCAAATATCCCATATGCCTTCTTAACCACCTTATCTAGCTGTGCTGCTGCCTTCAGGGATCTATGGACATGTACACCAAGGTCCCTCTGATCCTCTGTACTTGCTAGGGTCCTACCATTCATTGTGATTTCGCTTAGTGTGTTAGTCCTCCCAAAATGCATCACCTCACACTTCTCAGGATTAAATTCCATTTGGCACTGCTTTGCTCATCTCACCAGCCCATCTATATCGTCCTGTAATCTAAGGCTTTCCTCCTCACTATTTACAACACCACCAGTTGTCGTGTCATCTGCAAACTTACTGATCATACCTCCTATATTCACATCTAAATGATTAATGTACACTACAAACAGCAAGGGTCCCAGCACCGATCCCTGCGGTACACCACTCATCACAGGCTTCCAATTGCAAAATCAACCTTCGACCATCACCCTCTGCCTCCTGCCACTAAAACAATTTTGGATTCAATTTGCCAAATTGCCCTGGATCCCATGGGCTCTTACCTTCTTGACCATTCTCCCATGTGGGACCTTGTCAAAAGCCTTACTGAAGTCCATGTAGACAACATCAACTGCACGACCCTCATCTACACAACTAGTCACCTCCTCGAAAAATTCAATCAAATTTGATAGGCATGATCTCCCTCTGACAAAGCCATGCTGACTATCCCTGATTAATCCCTGCCTCTCCAAGTGGAAATTAATCCTGTCCCTAAGAATTTTTTCCAATAGTTTCCCTATCACTGATGTTAGACTCACTGGCCTGGAATTACCTGGTTTATCCCTAAAACCCTTCTTGAATAATGGTACCACATTCGCTGTCCTCCAGTCCTCTGGCACCTCTCCTGTGGCCAGAGAGGATTTGAAAATCAGTGTCAGAGCCCCTGCAATCTCCTCCCTTGCTTCACACAGCAGCCTGGAATACATCTCATCTGGGCCTGTGGATTTATCCACTTTTAAGCCCGCTAAAACAGCTAATACCTCCTCCCTTTCAATGCTAATTTGTTCAAGTATATCACAGCCCCCCTCCCTGATTTCTGCACCTAAATCGCCCTTCTCCATAGTGAACACAGATGAAAAGTAATAATTTAAAACCTCAGCTACGTCCTCCGGCTCCACGCACAGATTGCCACTCTGGTCCCTAATGGGCCCTACTCTTTCCCTGGTTACCCTCTTACCCTTAATATATTTATAAAATGCCTTGGGATTTTCCTTTATCTTGCCTGCCAGTGTTTTTTCATGCCCCCACTTCGCTCTCCTAATTACTTTTTTAAACACCCCCCTACACTTTCTATACTCCTTTAGGGCTTCTGCTGTTTTCAGCTTTCTGTATCTGCCATAAGCCTCCTTTTTTTCCCTTATCCTATCCTCTGTATCCTTTGACAACCAGGGTTCCTTGGGCTTGTTGGTTCTACCCTTCACCTTTACGGCAACATGTTGGCCCTGAGCTCTGACTGTTTCCTTTTTGAATGACTCCCACTGGTCTGATGTAGACTTTCCTACAAGTAGCTGCTCTCAGTCCACTTTGGCCAGATCCTGTCTTATCATATTGAAATCAGCCTTCCCCCAACTCAGGACCTTTATTTCCAGTCCATCTTTGTCCTTTTCCATAACTACCTTAAATCTTACAGAGTTATGGTCACTATCCCCGAAATGCTCCCCCACTGACACTTCTACTACTTGCCCAGCTTCATTCCCTAAGATTAAGCCCAATACCACCCCATCTCTTGTCGGACTTTCTGCATGCTGGCCCAAAAAGCTCTCCTGGATGCACTTTAAGGATTCTGCCCCCTCTAAGCCTTTCACACTAAGACTATCCTAGTTAATATTGGGGAAGTTGAAATCCTCTACTATTATTACCCTATTATTTTTGCACTTCTCTGAGATTTGCCTCCATGTCTGCTCCTCTATCTCCCCCTAACTGTTTGGAGGCCTATAATACACTCCCAGCAAAGTGATTGCCCCCTTTTTGTTTTTCAGTTCTACCCATATGGCCTCATTTGAGCAAACCTTCTAAGATACCATCCCACCTTACTGCAGTAATTGACTCCTTGATCAACAGTGCACTGTCACCTCCTCTTTTACACCACCCCCTGTATTCTATACCCTGGAATACTGAGCTGCCGGTCCTGCCCTTCCCTCAATTTGTTTTTATGAGGCCTTTTTTTAAAAATAACTCTTTGCTTCCTAAATGATTCTTCCAACCACGCTGAGAGATTGCCGAGCTGGTAAATGGAATGCTTTCCAATATTACACAGCCAAACCTCGATTTTAACCTGAGCCAGGAGTGCAATGTATCAGGACAACAGGACACTTGTCTGGGGTCCATTCTAGCTCCTGGGACTTTCTGTTGTCGAGCAGACTTCTACCCAAAGCCATTGTCAGGGACCCAAGGGAACGGTCCCAGCACTAAGTTGTTGTGGTTGGGGGGCTGGAGGGCAGGGTGAAACCTGGGGCAAGGAAGGGCCTGGGAGGAATGCTCAGAATCATGTGACTGGGTATTCTCTGATCCTGAATTCAGTCTATTGCACAGCTTTCCCTGGTGTCTTTGGTACAGGGCATCACAACATCGATCCCAGGTTAAAATCCCATTGGAGTCTTGAATGAAATATTTGGACTCTGACATTTCAATTCTCATCAAGGACCCCAGCTCCCCTGGTGAACAGCCTTTATAAGGTCCCTAAAAATGGGAACAGAGATGAAGGTTTTGGAAACACAGGGGGTAATTAATGCCTGAGCCCCATTTTAATCCTTTGCCCACAGCATTTCCAATGGGCACCCAGGGTTAAAATTGAGGCTTCATTGTCAGTTTGAGGTGATTCTAGGTTATGTGTAGTATAGATAACCCTTGCTAACCTTAATCTCCCCCCTTACCACCCAATGTGATAATGTTTCTATTCCTCACTTTAGCTGCCTTGTGACCTCTTTGAGTGGGATTGCCAATTAATGCTGTGGTTATTTTTAACTGGGAAATAAAGGTGAAGGGGCAAGGTTCATAGTACCGGGCATGACCCTGATTGTAAAGAGTGAATGGGAAGACAAGGTAGAGGAAGTCATCAAAGAAATATAAAATTTTGGCTTTTTAAAAGCCTGAAGATTGGAAGAGGAAGGAAGCGCTGAACAATGGATGGAGTTTTATTAATATAGTTATAGCAATAAATCAGTACGAGACTGCAAAATGTTTTCATTCTAAAACAGTGTGAGATTATGTAAAGACAGTGTATGGGAGCTTAGAAAGAATAAGACTATTCAAAAGAGCACTGAGCAAATCAGCATTGATAAAATAGACGGCAAAATAGTTTTCCAGTATTATAACAGTAATGAAGGTTAACAATAGATAATTGAGTTCACTCAAGGCTACAAATAGGATAGGGGAGATGGTGGTGTAGTGATATTGTCACTGGACTTTAACCCACAGGCCCAGGCTAATGCTCTGGGGACGTGGGTTCAAATTTCACCATGGCAACTCATGACATTTAAATTCAATTCATAGATCTGAAATTGAAAGATAGGGTGGAATTCTCCCATCTGGGACTAAGTCCTGTGGCAGGAATGGGGAGTGTTTCCTGCTGTGGAAGCCGACGGGAATTCCATGATTTCTTGCAACCCCGGCTTCATTAATTATGCAGCTGGGGTCTTCCCGACAAACCACGTGACAGGGGAGGCTGGGTGGCACATGCCCTGCCGTCATACCCAGACGCCATATTTAAAAGGCACCCGGACATCAACTTACTGACAAGGCCCATAGAAATGGCAGGAAGGAGACAGGGACCTCCTAAGTTCAGTGACTGGGCATCCTCCTTGACCAGGTGGGGGCCAGGAGGGACGTTCTGTACCCAGTTGATGGGAGGAGGAGGCCGAGCAGGGAGACCAGCCTTGCAGGTCACCACTGCTGTCAGTGCCCAGGGCATCCAGCGTAGGTCAACCATCGAATGCCGGAAGAGAACGAATGACCTCATCCACTCAGCGAGGGTAAGTAAGCCTCAGCTGCTCACAGTTACCAAAATGAATGAATGTGAGGAACATGGACCTCAAATGGCAACGTCAAGGTGATATCTCATAGCCCCAGTGCAGTCCATCCACTCTACAGACGGAGTGACCACTTTTGCCTCCTTTACCCTTCCACACAGAGAGCTCACAAGCTATCTGGAAAGTGGCGGGGGTAGTTGGGGAGGGGGGATGGTGGAGAGGGGTGGGTAGGGCCTCATGCACAGAGGGCACTAGCAAAGGACATGCCTCTCTGAGCTCTTATCCTTATGTGTATGTGTTCACTGCTCTGGAGGGTGCTGGCCCAGAACCCTTCTGGACATGTTAGTGCATTAATGAATGCCACACAATCCAGTGGGCTATCTGGAAGACTGGAAGTAGAGAAAGAAATGTGAAAATGCTATGTAAAAATGGATGCTAAATACAATTCCTCTCACCCCCATCTTCTTTGTTATCTTTGAGCAAGACAAGCCATAACCGGTGAGAGAGGGACAAGACGGGAGGGGGTCGGACATACTTCAAGGAAGTGACTGAGTTCAAGGAGAGGGCAGCCCAGCTGGCAGGGTGGAGTGGGGCACCTAAAGAGTCATCAGGGAGTGCATCCCCGCCAATCCTGGCTGCCCCACAGCCATGTGAGCATTCATTGGCTGAAGGTGGGACTTGCATCCCTCACTCGGGAGGAACCTGCCTCAGAGAGCTGTCAGTCCATCTGATTGTCCAGCAGCTCTGTAGTCCCAGCAGCACCAGAAGTAGTAGTGGCCACTATTGGGATGCAAGCAGTCCCCAAAGCCTAAGTCCCAGAGCCCAGGACCGGGTAAATGTGGAGGGTGTCAGGGCGGGGACGAGAGGTGAGGCCCGGACTGGTGGGCAGAGGGGTGGGTGGGGTTGTTGGTAGGCCTGGAGCGGAGGGAGCACCCGTGGGGGAGGCAGGCTTTATGAGGTGATGTCCAATGTTGAAAAGAGGCCGTTGATGGAGGCACTTTCCCCTTCCTGCCCGAGGCCTGGGCAAGGTGACTTTCCAGCCTCTCCCCACTCCCGAACTCCTCCTGCCCACCTCAAAATTGAGGCCAGACAGGAATCAGCCCTTAAGTGATCATTACTTACCCATTTTAGGGCCTCAATTGGGGCTGGCCTAGGCCTTGCCTGTCCCACCGTAAAATTATGGATAGGTCGGGTGGGTGGGCGGGCAGTGGGATTGTCATCCGAGGAATTTTACAGGCATCTCTGTATGCAAACCTGCCGGCAGGGCACAGTTAAATTATTCCCTATAGTTTGATTTCCACCCTGCCCATTGTAGACACTGCCCTAATCAAAGCTACAAACAATGTACCCACTAACTAGCTGCACTTCCTTATCCTTCTCAATTTTTCTATGCCTTTCTAGGGATAGTCAGCATGGCTTTGTCAGAGGGAGGTCATGCCTAACAAATTTGATTGAACTTTTTGAGGGGGTGACCAGGTGTGTAGATGAGGGTAGTGCAGTTGATGTAGTTTATATGGATTTCAGCAAAGCCTTTGACAAGGTCCCACATGGGAGACTTATAAAGAAGGCAAATGCACATGGGATACAGGGTAATTTGATAAGGTGGATTCAAAATTGGCTTAGTTGTAGGAGACAAAGGGTGATGACAGAAGGATGCTTTAGTGACTGGAAGCCAGTGTCCAGTGGCAGACCACAAGGATCTGTGCTGGGTCCCCTATTATTCGTCATTTATATAAATGACACAGATGACTATGTAGGGGTAGGATTAGTAAGTTTGCGGACAACACAAAGATTGGCCGGGTGGTTAACAGTGAGGTCGAGTGTCTTGGGCTACAGGAAGATATAGACAGGATGGTCAAATGGGCAGATAAGTGGCAGATGGAGTTTAACCCTGAAAAGTGTGAGGTGATACATTTTGGTAGGAATAATTTGACAAGGAAGTATGGAATGAACGGCATGGCACTAGGAAGTTCTGAGTTCTGAGCGTGTGTGTCCATAGATCTCTGAAGACGGAGGGGCATGTTAGTGGGGTGGTGAAAAAGGCATATGGGACACTTGCCTTTCTCAATCGAGGCATAGATTACAAAAGTAGGGAGGTCATGTTGGAGCTGTATAGAACCTTGGTGAGGCCACAGCTGGAGTACTGTGTGCAGTTCTGGTCACCACATTATAGGAAGAATGTGATTGCACTGGAGGGGATGCAGAGGAGATTCACCAGGATGTTGCCTGGGATGAAACATTTAAGTTATGAAGAGAGGTTGGATAAACTTGGGTTGATTTCATTGGAGCAGAGAAGACTGAGGGGCGACCTGATCGAGGTGTACAAGATTATGAGGGGCATGGACAGGGTAGATAGGGAGCAGCTGTTCCCCTTAGTTGAAGGGTCAGTCACGAGGGGACACAAGTTCAAGGTGAGGGGCAGGAGGTTTAGGGGGGATGTGAGGAAAAACTTTTGTACCCAGAGGATGGTGACGGTGTGGAATGCGCTGCCTGGGAGGGTGGTGAAGGCGGGTTGCCTCACATCCTTTAAAAAGTACCTGGATGAGCACTTGGCACGTCATAACATTCAAGGCTATGGGCCAAGTGCTGGTAAATGGGATTAGGTAAGTAGGTCAGGTGTTTCTCATGTGTCGGTACAGACTCAATGAGCCGACGGGCTTCTTCTGCACTCTGTGCTTCTGTGATTCTGCCTATGACATCATGAATCATTGTCAACAAGTTTCATAAGGAGGGCCCCAGGCTCCCCCAAAGTGTTTTGCAGGGAGTCCACATGTGAAGCTGTTCTGTCCTTGTTGCATTCATCCTTGACTCAAAGAAAAGGTTTTGCATTAAATGGGGTGAAACATCAGCTTGAGTGCTGATTGTTTTCTGAGCTGCTTTCTCAGCCCATGCTGCTCACTGATGGAACCACCAGACCACTGAATCATCCTTTTAATCTTGTCCTAAGTCTGGCCATTTGAGATCACACACATATTTGTTTCCCCTTTGGCTTCTTCCCCACATTGATTCCATCATCCAGACCATCTTTTCTGCTATCAGAATGCCACATGACTTTGTGTCCGCCTCTTCTCATCTCCTGCAGGGGCTCTAACCCATGTGTTTTATATTTGAAGGCTATCCTTCTCTAATGGCCTGTGGCCAGCTTCCCCACTTTCACCCTCTATGAATGCTAACTCATTCAAACCACAGCTGCTCACATCCTTATGCCCACTTGACAATCCATTAACTCAGCTCTTGCCCGCCTCCACTGCTTCCTTTGCCCTGTATATCAATTCCCAAACTACTTATTCTTAAGTACAATTATTTCCATATCCTCACCTCGTCCTGCCTTGACAATTTAATTCAGCATTAAAAACAGAGATTCTCCGGCAATCTTCCCTCCATGGCTTCCAACCTCATAGTCTCACGACCCCGAGTAGCCTGCTTTTATCTCCTTCCCCCACAGGACCCACCTAAATGATAGATAGACCTATCATTTCAGCCTCTCCCTGCCTCACTGAACCGATTTCTTCCTATCTCGACTCTATTTTTTTCCTCCACTTGTCTCCCTACCGCATCTGTGTCTCTTCTGATGCCCTCTGTCACTTTAACAGTTTCCAATTTCCTGGCCCTAACTGTCTCTTCCTCACCCTGACACCCAATCTCTCTACACCTCCGTTCCCCAGCAGGATGGCCTTAAAGGAGACTTATCCAGTCCCCATCCACCACCACCCTCCTCAACCTGGCTGAACTTGTTCTCACGTTGAACAACCTCTTTAACTCATCTCATTTCGTCCAAATAAATGGTGTTGCAATGGGCCCCTGCATGGGTCCCAGCTATGCCAGCCCTTTTGTGGAATATGTGGAACATTCCTTCTTCCAGTTGGACTTGGGTTCCCTCCTCCAACTCTTTCTCCAGTACATTGATGACTGTATTGATGCCATTTCCTGCTCTCTACCTGAACTGGAAAACTTCATCAAATTTACATCCAATTTCCATCCTCTCACCTTCACTTGGTCCATCACCATCCCTTTCTTGACATCCCTTTGTTTCCATTTTTGGGAAGAGGTTAGAAACAAATATTCATTATAAGCCCACAGCTAACTCGACTACAACTCCTCATTCCTCACTTCCTATAAAGACTCTATTCGATTCTCTCAGTTTCTCCACCATTGTTGCATCTATCCCAATGATGCAAGCTTCCACAATGAGGGATATGTCTTCCTTTATCTTCAACTGACAATTTACCCCCACAATGGTTAACAGGTCCCCTTGAATGTGTCCAACCCATTTTCCACACTGCTGAGGTGAAAAAATTCCGCTCTTGGGAAGAGGCTGGGAGGGGATGGGAGTTGGGGGGGGGGGGGTGGGGGGTGCCATAGATTTGGTAGGGAAGGCGGGGTGGGGGGGGGAGGGATGGTGCGGTGGTGGAGTGCCCATCACCTCCCCGACTCCTCCAATTCAGTCAGCAGTGGGGAATGTCAAAGATGGACTTCCTGCCCAAAGGACAATTGGGGCCAGTAAATGGTCAATTAAAGGACACTAAAGGGCCTCATCCCGCCGCTGTTGCTGGTGTTCTATCATTCTACCGGGGCAGTGGGAGGGGAGCTACACCACATTGGGAGGCCAGTCAGGAAAAGCTGGCAGTCTCCTTGCAGGCTGAGGTGAGGGGTCCTCCTGATCAGGCACCCTGTGGCCCACGAGAGCCCCATGGTGGAAAGGCCACCACACAGAAAAAGCCCCTTCCCTCCACATTGATCCCATCCCCCCCTTTTTGGACCTGACTTTTTGGCCCTGGCGAACCTTACACACTTGCCTCCATTGCTGCTAGGAACAGCTGGCTGCAGTACCAGCAGTGGCCACCGCTCACTGTGGCACTGCTGAGACCGAGGAGCTGCCAACCCTCTGGTTGGCCGGCAGCTCTTGGAGGCAGAATCCCTGCCCTAAAAAGGAAGGAAGCCCTGATTCTGGGTGGTTAATTGCCTGAAGCGCATAGGAATGTGTCTGGGCTTCCAGATACAGGCGTGACTGGGTTGCCTCCAGCTTTACAGCCTACCTCTGGGGCCACTGCCATGGCTTTTAAATTCAGCCCCTGCCCTCACCCCTTCCTCTCCCTCCCCTTATCTTCGCCTTCCACCCAACCAGCTACCATATTCAACAGATCATCCTCCACCATTTCGTCCCAGTTAGGCTGGCCTTCACCCAAGGGGTTACAGTGGTAACCCCATGCCATTCGCACTTAACGTTACAGCAACACTGAATTTCAGCGCCTGGGGTCGCTTCTAGGGCCCGACTGGAGACAAGTGTGGAATCTCCCAGGTAACCACTCACTGCTACATCAAGATTACCAGCGCTCTTATCTTTTTTTTTTATTCATTCATGGGATGTGGGCTTCGCTGGCCAGCATTTATTGCCCATCCCTAATTGCTCTTGGGAAGGTGGTGGTGAACAGCCTTTCTGAACCGATGCAGTCCATGTGGTGTAGGTACAGCCACAGTGCTGTTAGGGAGGGAGTCCCAGGATTTTGACCCAGTGACAGTGAAGGAACAGGGATATATTTCCAAGTCAGGATGATGTGTGGCATGAAGGGGACCTTCCAGCTGGTTTTGTTCTCATGTATCTGCCGCCCTTCTCGTTCTAGATGGTAGTGATCGTTGGTTTGGAAGATGCTGTCTAAGGAGCCTTGGTGAGTTCCTGCATTGCATCTTGTAGATGTTACACACTGCTGCTATTGTGCGCTGGTGGTGGACGGAGTGAATGTTTGTGGATGTGATGCCAATCAAGCGGGCAGTTTGTCCTGGATGGTGTCAAGCTGCTTTCGTGTTATTGAAGCTGCACTCATCCAGGAAAATGGAAAATATTCCATCACACTCCTGAGTTGTACCTTGTAGATGGTGGATAGACATTGGGGAGTCAGGAGGTGAGTTACTTGCCACACAATTCTTAGCCTCTGACCTGCTGTTGTAGCCACAGTATTTATATGTGTGGTCCAGTTCAGTTTTGGGTCAATGGTAATCCTCAGGATGTTGATAATGGAGGATTCAAAGATGGCAATGCTGTTAAATGTCAAGGGGCGATGGTTAGATTCTCTCTTGTTGGAGATGGTCATTGCCTGGTACTTATGTCCAGGATTCTCTTAAGGTTAATTTGCAGGTTGAGTCGGTAGTTAGGAAGGCAAATGCAATGTTGGCATTTATTTCAAGAGGACTAGAATATAAAAGCAGGGATGTGCTGCTGAGGCTTTATAAGGCTCTGGTCAGACCACATTTAGAATATTGTGAGCAATTTTGGGCCCCGTATCTCAGGAAGGATGTGCTGGCCCTGGAGAGGGTCCAGAGGAGGTTCACGAGAACAATCCCAGGAATGAAAGGCTTAACATATGAGGAACGTTTGAGGACTCTGGGTCTATACTCGATGGAATTGAGGGGGGATCTGATTAAAACTTACAGAATACCGAAAGGCCTGGATAGAGTGGACTTGGGGAAGATGTTTCCATTAATAGGAGAGACTAGGACCCGAGGGCATAGCCTCAGAGTAAAGGGATGACGTTTTAGAACAGAGATGAGGAGAAACTTCTTTAGCCAGAGAGTGGTGAATCTATGGAATTCATTGCCATAGAAGGCTGTGGAGGCCAGGTCATTGAGTGTATTTAAGGTTCTTGGTTGGTAAGGGGATCAAAGGTTAAGGGGAGAAGGCGGGAGAATGGGGTTGAGAAACTTATCAGCCACGATTGAATGGCGGAGCAGACTCAATGGGCTGAATGGCCTAATTTCTGCTCCTATGTCTTATGTGGCGCAAATGTTACTTGCCTCTAAGGGGGGAGGCGGTAGCGTAGTGGTATTGTCACTGCACTGGTAATCCAGAGATGCTCTGGGGACCCAGGTTTGTATCCCATGGCAGATAGTGGAATTTGAATTCAATAAAAATCTGTCCTTACCAGTCCTTACCTGGTCTGGCCTGTGTGTGACTCCAGATCAACAATGATGTGGTTGACTCTTAAATGCCTGTGAACAAGGGATGGGCAATAAATGCTGGCCTAGCCATCCTGTGAACAAATATACATTAAAAAAAAACTTGTCAGCCCAATATATTATCCAGGTCTTGCTGCATTTGGACGTGGACTGCTTCAGCATCTGAGGAGTCGCGAATGGTGTTGAACATTGTGCAATCATCAGCGAACATCCCCACTTCTGACCTTATGATGTAAGGAAGGTCATTGATGAAGCAGCTGAAGTTCGTCAGTTAGTTAACACTCCCTGAGGAACTCCTGCAGTGATGTCTTGTGACCGAGCCCAACAACCACAACCATCTTCCTTTGTTGAAGGCGTGACCCCCAACCAGTAGAGAGTTTTCCCCTGATTCCCATTGACTTCAGTTTTGTTATAACAAATGCTTCAGCCTTATCTTTTGCATTAATGTGCTGGGCTGCCCCATCATTGAGGATGGGGATATTTGTGGAGCCTCCTCTTCCAGTGAGTTGTTTAATTGTCCACCAGCATTCACTACTGGATGTGGCCAGACTGCAGAGCTTAGATCTGATCCATTGGTTGTGGGATTGCTTAGCTTTGTCTATCACTTGCTGCTTATGCTGTTTGGCACGCAAGTAGTCCTGTGTTATAGCTTCACCAGGTGGGCATTTTTAGGTATGCCTGGTGCTGCTCCTGGCATGCCTTCCTGCACTATTCATTGAACCAGGGTTGATCCTCTTGCTTGATGGTAATGGTAGAGTGAGGGATATGCGGGCCATGAGGTTACCCATTGTGGTTGAGTACAACCTGCTGCTGCTGATGGCCCACAGCACCTCATGGGTGCCCAGTCTTGAGTTGCTAGGTCTATTCGAAATCTATCCCATTTAGCATGGTGGTAGTGCCACACACCATGATGGAGAGTACCCTCAATGTGAAGACAGGATTTTGTCCCACAAGGGCAGTGCGGTGGTCACTCCTACCGACACTGTCATGGACAGATGCATCTGTGGCAGGCTGCTTGGTGAGGATGAGGCCAAGTATGTTTTTCACTCTCGTTGGTTCCCTCACCACCTGCCACAGACCCAGTCTGGCAGCTATGTCCTTTGGGGCTTGACCAGCTCGATTAGTAGTGGTGCTGCCAAGCCATTCTTGGTGATGGACATTGAAGCCCCTCACCCAGAGTACATTCTACACCCTTGCCACCCTCAGTGCTCCCTCCAAGTGGTGTTCAACATGGCGGAACACTGGCTCATTAGCTGAGGGTGCACAGTACGTGATAGTCAGCAAGAGGTTCCCTTGCCCATGTTTGAGCTGATGCCATGAGACTTCATGTGGTCCGGAGTCAATGTTGAGGACTCCCAGGGCAACTCCTTTCCAACTGTATACCACTGTGTCACCATCTCTGCTGGGTCTGTCCTGCCGGTGGGACAGGACATACCCAGGGATGGTGATGGTGATGTCTGGGACATTGTCTGTAAAGTATGATTCTGTGAGGATGACTATGTCAGGCTGTTGCTTGACTAGTCTGTGAGACAGCTCTCCCAATTTTGGCACTAGCCCTCAAATGTTAGTAAGGAGGACTGCGCAGGATCAACAAGGCTGAGTTTGCCATTGTCATTTCCGCTGCCTAGGTCGATGCCAGGTGGTCCGTCCACGTCTAGTGGTTTGAGAGGCTTGCTAGGACATTTCAGAGGGCATTTAAGACTCGACCACATTGCTGTGGGCCTGGCGTCACATTTAGGCCAGTCCGGCTAAGGACAGCAGATTTCCTTCCCTTAAGGACATTAATGAACCAGATGGGTTTGCCCGACAATTGACAATGGCTTTTATGGTCATCATTAGACTTTTAAATTCCAGATTTGTATTGAATTCAAATTCCACCATCTGCCGTGGTGGGATTCGAACCTGGGTCCCCAGAGAATTAACCCTGGGTCTCTGGATTACCAGTCCAGTGAAAGTACCACAACGCCACCACCTCCCCAAGAGGCTGGTGACTTCATGGAATATCGGACGGCCCATGGACTTTGTGGCCATGGCAGGTTTTCTGCCAGTGCAGGATGGGATCGGCTGCACACACCTCGTCTGCGAGGCACACCCCCTGGCCAACTGCTGCTTTCATCGACAGGGAGGGGTTCCACTCATTAAACATCGAGATAGTCTGTGGATTCTTCCAGTGTGTATCGGGTATCCAGGCAGCAGCCAAGGTGCTACACAGTCTGAGGCTCCCAGGTGCCGTGGCTGTTTCCACTGTGGCAGCAGCTCATTGGTTGGATCCTTGAGGATGGGATACACTCTCCGCACCTGACTCATGACGTCCATGAGAAACCCCCATACTGGTTGCCAGCGTCAGCACCCGTGTCAGGTGTCACATGGTTACACGGGCTCCCCATCAGTTCCGTTGCTAACACATGCTTGCATTCGGCTGGTTGCAGGAGCCCTGGGTCATATTGCTGCCACCCTCCTGACCAGCAGTGGGGAGCCACAACGCGATGGCTAAATTCCACCCATAGCTACAGACAAATTAGGTGGCAGCTGCCCTTGCTTCCTGCAGCATTCTGCACAAAGTCTATGATTGTAGAATTAGTTCACCCTATGTTTACCAGATTTAATCTAATAAATTAACCTGGAAAGTCTGGATTGCAACTAGAGATATATTTTATTAACAAATAAACAAATGGGCGGGCTGTTTACTAAAAACTATAAGAAACAAAGTCCCTCTTGAAAGAAAATCAGTGGGAAAATCGAAAAT
This sequence comes from Cetorhinus maximus, assembly GCF_964194155.1. Taxonomy (NCBI): domain Eukaryota; kingdom Metazoa; phylum Chordata; class Chondrichthyes; order Lamniformes; family Cetorhinidae; genus Cetorhinus; species Cetorhinus maximus. The sequence goes on along the minus strand of NC_135879.1, from coordinate 225,964,072 downwards.
GAAAAGGATTTGGCAGCACTTACCTTTTAAAAGAGAAAAGGAGGTGAAGGGTCACAACTCACAGTACCAGGCACTGTCAGAGTTGAACAGAACAGGGGAGAAGATAGAGTAGATCAGGATGCAGAGCACAGGTTACATGAGTTTAGAAGATGCAGATTGTACTGGGGGATGTGGGCGTGGGGCGTGGGGGATGCGGTGCTGCTGGTGAGAACACTGTAGGAGGTTGAGGATTACAGTTTTTAGGCGCTGTAAAGGAAGAATTTGAGAGAGTGTGCGCAGTGAGTGTGGAATGCGCTGCCCAAAAGGCTGACAGGAGCAGATTCAATGGTAGCTTTCGAAAGGAAATTGAATAGGTATTTGGAAAAGGAGAAATTGGCAGAGCTATGGGGAAGGAGCAGGGGGGTAGCAGGGCGAATCGGATATTGGTCTTTCAAAGAGCCAGCACAGGGATGATGGGTTGAATGGCCTCCTTCTGTGCTGTATAGTTCTATAAAGGTGAAATTGGACATGGGCAAGGGCGCAAATGCAGGTGGGATGGCATTTACTTCTGTTGTATTCAGTTCTCCTGACATCAGTCAGACCACATAAGGGGAGGAGCACGTTCCTGCCCTTGTCCAATTTCACCTTCTTGGAGCCTTGACTCGTTCACAATGAGAATGGCTGGAGGAATTGGTGGAAAGTGCATTAGAAACATGAGGGGACAGAGTGAGGAATGTTTAAATGAGCAATGACAATAGTGCTTTTACTAAATGAGAGATAGACAGTAAATGTTGTGAGGAAAATAGACTAAGCAGGGCACTAGAGCTGAGAGAAAAATCACAGGTTAGAAGACAAGGATTTGCACTACCGAAAGGAAGCCCGCTATTAACTCTGAGGGAAACACCAGCAGTGCTGCAGTGGCAGGGCAATGGCAGCATCCAAAAGGATGGGATTGCATCAAGAGAGGCAGAATCACCTCAGACGGCAGGAGAGAGTGGAACCTATCGAGTTATGAGGGGAGGGCCAGAGAGGCAAGGCAGAGAGGAGACTATTCCTAGCCCTCTCCTTCCGTGGGGTTAACTCCTTTGCCAACTTTTCTGTAGCAACCTCAGAAAGCAGCTGTATTGGATGGAAAAGAGGCAAATCCACCAAGCATCCAGGCCCCGTGTTCCGCCAGCATTTTTCCGTGTGATGGAGGGGCCAGTGACAGTCCCTGACCAGGGTAGGAAATGCCAGTCTATGCACAAGGCAAGAGAAGGCCTCACCGCATCTGATGATATGGAGTGAATAGAAGAATCTTAGTGTGGTGGTTCTCAACAACACCTTTAACATAATAAAACATCCCAAAACACTTCGTAGGAATGGTATCAAACAATTTGACACTGAAATGTTAGAGCAGATGATCAAAAGCTTGGTCAAAGAGATGGTCATAAGTCTTAAAGGAGAAGAGAGATGATGGGTAAAGAGAAAAGAAGAAAACATTGGAAATCGAAACGTTGGACTTGGGTAAGGAGCAGCAACTAAAACACGCATGTGAATGGACAAGGAAGGAAACTATGGTTCCAAAGGACTAGCTTTTTTTATTCATTCAAGGGATGTGGGTTTCATTGGCTGGGCTAGCATTTATTGCCACAGTTCAAGAAGGTAGCTTACCACCACCTTCTCAAGGGTAACTAGGGAAGGGCAATAAATGCTGGCCCAGCCAACGAAGTCCACATCCCATGAATGAAATTTAAAAAAGGGAATTCACCAAGGCTCCTTAGACAGAACCTTCCAAACCCATGACCACTAACACCTAGAAGGATAAGGGGCAGCAGATAGATGGGAACACCATCACACGGAAAAATGCTGGCGGGACTTAGGGCCTGGATACCTGGTGGATTTGCCATCCTGGAAGTTCCCCTCCAAGCCAGCAGCAACCAGGCAAGTGGGGAGTATTCCATCACACTCCTGACGTGTGCCTTCTAGATGGCGGACAGGCTTTGAGAAGTCAGGAGGTGAGTTACTCATCACAGGATTCCTAGCCTCTGACTTACTCTTGTAGCCACAATATTTATATGTCTGGTCCAGTTCAGTTTCTGGTCAATGGTAACCCCCAGGATGTTCTTAGTGGGGCATTTAGTGATGGTAATTCCATTGAACGTTAAGGGGCAATGGTTAAATTCTTTCTTGTTGGAGATGGTCATTGCCTGGCACTTGTGTGGCCCGAATGTTACTTGACACTTGTCAGCCCAAGTCTGGATATTGTCCAGGTCTTGCTGCATTTGGACATGGACTGCTTGAGCTTCTGAGGAGCCGTGAATGGTGCTGAACATTGTGCAATCATCAGTGAACATCCCACTTTTGATCTTATGATGGAAGGAAGGTCATTGATGAAGCAATTGAAGATGGCTGGGCCGAGGACACCACCCTGAGGAACTCCTGCAGTGATGTTCTGGAACTGAGATGACTGACCTCCAACAACCACAACCATCTTCCTTTGTGCTAGATATGACTCCACCGGTGGAGAGTTTTCCCCTGATTCTTACTGAATCCAATTTTGCTAGGGCTCCTTGATGCCACACTGTCAAATGTGGCCTTGATGTCAAGGGCAGTCACTCTCACCTCACCTCGGGAGTTCAGCTCATTTGTCCATGTTGAACCAAGGCTGTAATGAGGTCAGGAGCTGAATGGCCCTGGCGAGACCCAAACTGGGCATCAGTGAGCAGGTTATTGCCAAGCAAGTGCCGCTTGATAGCACTGTTGACAACCCCTCCCATTACTTTACTGATGATCAAGAGTAGACTGATGGGACGATAATTGGCCAGGTTGGAATGGTCCTGCTTTATGTGTTCAGGACCTACCTGGGCAATTTTCTACATAGCCAGGTAGATGCCAGTGTTGTAGCTGTACTGGAACAGCTTGGCTAGGAGAGTGGCATTCACTGAACGTTCAGCTGGTGTGCGACCACTACAAACACATCCTGCAGGTCTGGGCACAAACCCCAGGGAGTGCCCATGACTCCCACATCCTAAGCAGGTCTCAGATTCCTGACATCTTCCAGGGTCCCTAGATGCTGCAGGGTTGGGTCCTCAGGGACAAGGGCTACCCACAGAGGACGTGGCCGATGACGCCCGTGCAGTGGTCTCAGGCAGCAGCAGAACAACGTTATAATGAGACTCATGCTGCAACTCGGACTTTGGTGGAGCAAACGATAGGCATATTGAAAATGAGGTTCCGGTACCTCGACACGTCAGGTAGAGCACTGCAGTACAGTTCCCAGAGGATGCCACGCATCATTATAGCTTGCTGCGTGCTACACAACCTGGCGCTGCAATGGTGGGGGGAGGACCTGGTTGAGGAGGAGATGGAAGAGCTGCACATCCCCTCCGATGAGGAAGACATTGAAGGGGATGACGGTGGTGAGCTACTCAAAGGCGAGGATGCCAGTAATGTGGACAGTGCACTGGCCAGACAAGGCAGGCACATTCAGGAAGCCTTCACAGCCACAAGATTCATGACATCCTCACCTTGCATCTGTCGGCATGCCGGCGCTATCACCGTGGACTGAAGGCGGACTGGAGTCAATGGGAATCAGGGGGAGAACTATCCACTGGTTGAAGTCATACCTAGCGCAAAGGAAGATGGCTGTGGTTATTGGAGGTCAGTCATTTCAGCTCAGAACATCACTGCAGGAGTTCCTCAGTCATGATCTTATTGAATGGCGGCGCAGGCTCAAAGGGGTGAATGGTCTACTCCTGTTCCTATTTCTTATGTTCTTAGTGTCCTTGGCCAAGCATCTTCAGCTGCCTCATCAACGACATTCCTTCCATCATAAGGTCAGAAGTGAGAATATTTGCTGAAGATTGCTGAAACAGTCCATGTCCAAATGCAGCAAGACCTGGATATATCCAGGCTTGGGCTGACAAGTGGCAAGTAACATTTGTGCCACACAAGTGCATGGCAATGACAATCTCCAACAAGAGAAAATCTAACGATTGCCTCTTGATGTTCAATGGAATTATCATTGCTGAATCTCCCACTATCAACATCCTGGAGGCTACCATTGACCAGAAACAGAACTGGACTAGCCATATAAATACTGTGGCTACAAGGGCAGGTCAGAAGCTAGGAATCCTGCAACATGTAACTCACCTCCTGACTCCCCAAAGCCTGTCCACCATCTACAAGTAACAAGTCAGGAGTGTGATGGAATACTCCCCACTTGCCTGGATGAGTGCAGCACTCACAACACTCAAGAAGCTTGACATTGTACAGGACAAAGCATCCCACTTGATTGGCACCACATCCACAAACATTCATTCTCTCCACCACTGATGCGCAGTAGCAGCAGTGTGTACCATCTACAAGATGCACTGCAGGAATTCACCAAGGTTCTTTAGACAGCAGCTTCCAAACCCACAACCACTACCATCTAGAAGGACAAGGGCAACAGATAGATGGAACACCACCACCTCAAGGTTTGCTCCAAATCACTCACCATCCTGACTTGGAAATATATCACCGTTCCTTCACTATTGCTGGGTCAATATCCTGGAATTCCCTTCCTAACAGCACTGTGGGTGTACCTACACCATTTGGACTGCAGTGGTTCAAGAAGGCAGCTCCCCACCACCTCCTCAAGGGCAACTGGGGATGGGCAATAAATGCTGGCCCAGCCAGTGAAGCCCACATCCCGTGAATGAATAAAAAAGAGTGGAAACCCTTGCAGTTGACATAGTTGACTGCTTGTTGCCACGAAGACCTAAACGCTATGTGAATGCAGTTGATGGTACCCTGCACCTGTGGGAAACCTGAGATCTGTACAAATCCCAGTGCTTTTGCTTCCTGGCTTTCCTGATCCCGGTTGAAATGCACAAAGTTCTGTGTCTTCGCAAAAGTGGCATCCGTGACCTCCTGGGTACATTTGTGCATGGAGGCTTGCGAGATCCTGCACATGCACAGGTCACCTGTGGAGCCCTGGAAGGAGCCAGGAGCCACTGGCATAAAAATTGAGCACCACGGTCACTTTCACAGTCACTGGCAGTGGATGCCCTCCATGTCCCCGTGGCGCCAAATCCTGCAGCAGATGGCATATGTGACCAACCAGTTCCCTAGACATGTGCAGTCTTCAGCGACACTGGTTCTCAGTCATCTGCAGGATTAACAGGGGCTGTCTATAGACCCTGAGTCTAGCGAGGCGCGTATGAGTGACAGCTCTCTGTGGATCTTCAGCTGCGTGCGCATCAGGCCCTGCCACCCCGCTCCTCCCTTTGCCAAACCAGGTGCCTCCGCCAACTTCTTCTTCTTCTTCTTCTTCTTCTCTGCTCCCTGTGAGCATGAGGCGTGAGGCGTACCGCTAAATCACCAGGCGCCATGCTCCTGATGTTCACCTCCTGCAAGATCAAAGATAGAGGGAGGTTAGCACATGTGTCCTAAGAACCTCTCTTGGCTAGGTCTGAAGGAGAGTGCTGGACACCGCCTGGATGGCCAGTGTGTAGTGTGCTTCATGGCTGTCCGAAAACCCTCCCACCTCCGTCCCACTCCACTTGACCGATTGGCTGCAGCTTCAGCCACTGGACTGCATGCTGTGCTCTCAGCTCAGGCGCAGGCATTCTCCTAACCCGCACTGCAAGGCTGCACTGTTAGCTTGAACCATGATGGATACTGGTCCAAACCTTAATAAAGACAGAACAAGGGACTGTGAGCACCTCCACCAGTGACTGCTCCATGGCCATCTTTCGCAAGGGAATTCTACAGCTTGCCCAGCCGGCCAATTGTTCTGCTGCCCCCCCTAAAATGTACATTAATTTGCAGCCTGCACTTGATGGGTGGAAAGTTCTGGAGTGTTTTGTGGCACTTTCATGCTTTTGCGTTGCTTGAGTGGGCAGAAAAGCTTCAGAGGCCTAACTCCAAGCCTGTCAATGGAGCGGCTGCTGAACAGTCTTAGCTGCGGAAGAATGCTCACTTTTAACAAGCTTTCCCAAGTGTGTGGGCACTTCCCTCACCATTCCGCGATCCCCCCCCCCAACCCCTCCACCCCGCCCCCAGTGTGTGCTCGTGTACTTCCTTCAGTCTGTGCTGCCTTGCCCCAGCAACCCCCTGCCTCACCCGTACTAGACCCATTGCCCCGGTACCACACTGAAAGCCAGCCAGGATAAAGCAGCTTGCCTATACACCCCTGTCCAACCTCCCCACACCCACCACCCCACCACCACCACCGAATGCGAAGCGCAACTTTCTTGACATCCTCCAGGCCACCCTCGCCAGCGCTGCGCAAGGTTTTGTGCACTCACCTCCGAGTTCCCCTCGAAGTTCAGCTCGCCACTTGCACACCTTCAAAAGGGGAGGCAATGGCACTGTAGTATTGTCACTGGATTAGTATTCCAGAGACCCAGAGTAATGCTCTGAGGACCTGGGCTGGTATCCCACCATAACAGATGGTGAAATATGAATTCAATAAAAACCTGGAATTAAAAGAAGTCTGATGATGATCACGAAACCATTGCTAATTGTCATAAAAACCCATCTGGTTCACTAATGTCCGTTAGCGAAGGAAATCTGCTGCCCTTACCTGGTCTGGCCAACATGTGACTCCAGATCCACAGCAATGTGATTGACTCTTAAATGCCCTCTGAACAAGGGCAATAAGGGATGGGGAATAAATGCTGGCCTAGCCAGTGACGCTCACATCCCATGAATGAATTTTTTTAAAAGGCAGTCGTTCTGAAGACATGCCGACATGGGCAGTAAATTTGACGGGGGGGGGGATGATTCCGACGGGCGGGGTTTATAATGAGATGCTGAAGTATTGAAATTAGGTTCCCGATGTGCAGCGGCGGGGAATGCGGACTGCCATTGACGGTTGGAGCGGACGATCGCAAACTGGTTTCAAGATGGCATGAAATTGACTTTTGGCCTTCTCGCCATATTGTTCTGCTCACGCCCTCTATGACACTCGCCACCAACAGGACCAGACAGTTCTGCCCTAAGTTGACATCAACAATATTATTTCATGGATTTTTCTAATTCCCCATTGATGCTGTATGTTATGTATGAAATGTATAGATTGTTTAACATAGGGTCAGTGCACAGACCATGTATATGTGAGGGAGCGAATATGCCTCTCTTACCATTTTTCCAATTCCTATATGTGGGTGACCAGAGGTACGTGTACCTTTAACACTTCATTTCATTCCACATGGAGGAAAATGCACTAGAAATAAAATAATCCTTAATTTACAAGTACATGTTCCTGCGTTTTTAGTTTTTTGCCACAAGCAGTTTGGCTATAAGGTAAATGCGTAAAGCTAAGTTTGATGTACAGGTGACCTTGCACAATTCAGCATTGGCGAGACTTGTCTATTTTTCCCAAGTTCTGCAAAGGCTGACTTGTGCGGTGAAATTGTTATGCTTTACAATAAATTGGGACTTCAGCATTGAGCCAACTTAGGCTAATTGATGAGTTACAAGATGCCGACTTGTCTAAGTACATCTGTAGTATGGTATGAGATTACCTCTTGTTTCCAAGATTGCTAGCTTCTACAATCACTTGAAAAATCAAGGAACCAAGCATCAAAGTGGAACTGCTATTTCAGAGAATATCTATGCAATAGGTAAAAATGACAATTATTTGCAACTTCCATTTACCATTGCAACAGCTAACCTTCTTACCACAGCAACATATACACAGTCAGATTCACGTTCTTGGGCATTGACACATGAGCAGCCTATACACCTCAAAAATAATTCCACCCAGACAAAGTTGCCATCTCCCAAAAAAGTCAATAGACGATATCCTATTCTTTAGTATGGAATAGCAAAGACCACACACAATCGAACCATCAACCTTGACATGGAGGAAAGAGAACAGGGCTTTTGGAGCCAACCCTGCATTTTCCACAGCAGATACTACTTCCTTATCAGTTACTGATGTCATTGTACTTATTGCAGAGGATATCTATGCAATGGCAGTTCCACTTTGATGCTTGGTTCTTCCATTTCACAAGTGATTGTAGAAGCTCGCAACCTTGGAAACGAGAGGCAACCTCATACCAAATTTAGGAGTACGAAGCATAGAATTATGCACTTGCTATCTGCGTGACAGGTCTGTTTGCACCATGGACAAGTTTCAGTAATTTTCCACTAAAACCTTCTAAAGAAAAGCAGCCATACCCAAAGCGGCCCCAAAGCTAAACAACATCAACTAAATGAAGTAACTGAAGCACATTTATACTCATGTGTCGATCAGTGTCCAAGATTCCCAAAAGTGTACAGCAGTGAATGATCACCCACCTCTAGTGTGAAAGCTCAGCATTTTCTATTCCCTCCTCGCATAGTATGCGAACATCTTCAACTAAAAGGGGGTATAGGTAGAAATCATTAGGTAGAATGCCACACAGCACGGGGGCAGAGTAGCATAAAAGCCATGCCCTGCGCTCATCCACTTTCCAGTATACCATATGCTGTTTGATCGACCTTGGAAGATAAGAGATTAAGTCTCGTGGCTCTATACTGAGTAACCTCTGATCAACTATGTCAATACATTTATTAATGCTGAATATGTTCAGGTGATACTTTGGCTCAAACTAGAACTTAAGTAGCTGCCTCACAACTCCAAGAAGGACATCATGCATGTAGTCAATGGCAGCCCCTTGTATCAAATCATAGTTTTCCAGGGTTGAAAACCAAGAAGGACGCTTTATTCCTTGCTCTGGCTTTCCAGTTGCTCCAGCTTAAATTGCATATTGCACGGTTTCTCTGTGATTCCTGCAAGGCCCATCAACTTTCTCATGGTCAAAAGGAAATAACCTGGCATACCAGCTTCGGCAAATTGTCCGGGTTGTCTGTAAGCTTGTTTTCTTTCATGGGATGTGGGTATCACTGGCAAGGCCACTTTTTGTTGCCCATCCCTAATTGCCCTTTAACTGAGTGGCTTGCTGGGTCATTTCAGAGGGCAGTTAAGAGTCAGCCATACGGCTATGGGTCTGGGGTCACATGTAGGCCAGACCAGGTAAGGACAGCAGATTTCCTTCCCCAAAGGACATTAATGCCCTGTGTCCCCGGAGCATTAGCTGGGACTTCTGGACTACTAGTCTAGTGACATTATCTCCCCTGATTAGGGCAACTGAACTCACCATTGAATTATGTCATGTTCATGATGCTAGATTTTGCAGGCAAATCACAGGTTCCACATAGAGGAGGTACCTTTACATTGATTCCACCTCTGCAATGATTACAGCTCATGTCAGAACCAACTCGGTGCAATTATTCGAGTGAATCACGAAATGGCTTCAGGTTCATGCATGGTTTTCCTTCGTGAAACCAGAGACCACCAAGGATGATATCATCTAGGCTCATGCTCTTGCACTAGGAAGTTCATTCGAATAACCCAGAAGCTCCCTTTGCTCGACATGAATAGCCTGTGCCCCGTGTGAAAGAAATGTGATTTGGGTTGAAAACATCACTGGTACAGAGCACCATCATAGATGTCACGTATGGTCTGAGACTTTCATCCTAGCAGTGAAGTTGTGAAGGAGAACCTGTTTAAAATTAGGTCTTTTGAATAGGTTCTCCAGCAGTTCTTCTGCTGGGACTTCAATAAAGAATGGCAGCTGCTCACCATTTTCATACACCTTCCCACAGCCTGCATTTGTGCACTGACAGAAATCATTAGTGTCGCCTATGTACATGTCATAACAATGGCAAAACCTATTGAAACTTGAGAGGAGATTTCAGTCCAATGAAGTGGTTTATGTTAGAGATGTTATTGCAATAGTTCAGGGAAGGACATAATTGTTCAATCAAGCGTGGCAAATCAGCCAGACATTTTCCAGAAAGTCCATGCCTGAGCGCAAATATTAATGTCAATAATGCACTTCCTGAGACTGTAATAGGGGCTCCTGCCTAGAGATGGAAAATCCCGCCCATTGTCTTTTGGCACAGCAGCAATTATTGACGGTTCTTTAAAGCTGAACCCTTACCACCTTCATAAACAAGCTTTTTAGCTGCGGTATCCATCTCTTCTCCATGAAGTGTGCACTGTGTCCCAAATGTTTCCCTAGTGGGTGATTGCGGGGAGGAATAGTGCTCTTCCAACTCTGCCTTGTATGCCACAAGAGAATCTATCAGCCTGCAAGTAAAGGGCATGAGTCAATATAATCCATTCATAACATAAAAAGAGGCACCCAGAATAACATGATTGTGCCTGTGGGCAATATGGTCAATGTCAGCTAACCTTTTTAAGTTCACTGCCATTACAGTCATCGGGCAGGCTGGCGGATCACCACAAACGCTGGATAGGCCAGGACGCACTCTCCCCTTCCTTCACAGCTCCTAGTTCACAATGTGGGAAGTCACCAATGTTCTGCCATCGCATTTTCTGCATTCATGGGCATGCTGCTGGCAACCAGTGAACCTGGCAATGTTGAGACTGAATCAGCAGCCATGGCAGTGGGTCCAGTTCACAGTACCTCTAGCTCCATGATTCACAGAGCCAAGGGAAGCCCGGCAAGGCAGGGAAGTGCTGAGCACATTACGATAAGTGCCACTCTCCAGCCTTGGCACCACGGTTGTGTTGCTGTGTGCAGTGTCAACATCATGACTGTGGGGGTTCAGTCCACCAAAATCACAACCACCTTGTTCACGTGAATTAAGAGACACTTCCTTATGTTTGTGCAGATCTAGGCGTAAGCCTATGTCTTGGCCTGAAGTGCCAGTTGTAGGCCGACTGGCATCAAGTGCACGGGCAGCAGCTTGAATAAGCCTTTCTTTGCACTTCCTGGAGATTCAGCACCTCATTGTTTTCGGTGCAGTAGGAAGCTGATCTTCATGTGTGAAATATTCATTAAAAAATCCTCGTGGCTTCCTTTTGGACGTGCTTCTTCAGCTATTGAGCCAGGCAAATCAAATGAATGCACCATAAGCATGGCCTATACCATAAGGGACGCGGAATTGCCTCCTGAGGCTGACTTTTGATCACGAGATTTCACCATTTAATATGGCTTGCCACCCTCGACCTTGCCTGGGGAACCCTCGATCAGCCCCTCTCGCTTTCATCTGCTGCCATTTTGCCCTGCCTTTAACTAGCTTTGCATGCTGGTATACACAGAGGCTTTTCAAACATTCCCATCCCGCCCGCAATGATGTCTGGCGCCAGCAGATCCGGAACATCCCGACCTTTGAACCCGGCAAAACTGATCTTAAAGGGAGGGGAGCTGTAGCTGCATGGCTGAAGTAAATGACAGTGCAATATGATATATTGAAAAAAAATGCACACACATTCTGACTGCAAATATCAGGGGCTTTCAGCCAGAGCATCTACTGCACTTTGGAACTAGACTAAACCAAGTGTCGGCAGCCTGGCACAGCCAGAGAGCTGAGCAGCAGCAAATCACTTTGATTCCTGTGACTGTTCACTTTTAATGAGCAAAGTGTGTTAAGATGGGAAGAGGGTGTGTTAAGGGACAGAAATAAGAACATAGGATATAGGAGCAGGAATAGGCCATTCTGCCAATCGAGCCCGCTCCGCCATTCAAACAGTCCTTGGCTCTATGCCATCTTCCCGCAGTGTCCGCATGTTGTTTTTATTCATTCACAGGATGTGGGCCAGCATTTATTGCCCATCCCTAGTTGCCCTTGAGGAGGTGGTGGAGAGCTGACTTCTTGAGCCGCTGCAGTCCATGTGGTGTAGGTACACCCACAGTGCTGTTAGGAAGGGAGTTCCAGGATTTTGACCCAGCGACAGTGAAGGGACAGCGATATATTTCCAAGTCAGGATGATGAGTGACTTGGAGGTGAAATTGCAGGTGGTGGTGTTTCCATCTACCTGCTGCCCTTGTCCTTCAATATACTAGTGGTCGTGGGTTTGGAAGGTGCTGTCGAAGGAGCCTTGGTAAATTCCTGCAGTGCATCTTATAGATGGTGCACACTGCTGCTACTATGCGTTGGTGGTGGAGGGAATGAATTACAAAATCACAGAATTACACAGTGCAGAAGGAGCCCTTCAGCTCATTGAGTCTGCACCGACACGTGAGAAACACCTGATCTATCTACCTAATCCCATTTACCAGCATTTGGCCCATAGCCTTGAACGTTATGACGTGCCAAGTGCTCATCCAGGTAATTTTTAAAGGATGTGAGGCAACCCGCCTCCACCAACCTCCCAGGCAGCGCATTCCAGACCGTCACCACCCTCTGGGTAAAAAAGTTTTTCCTCACATCCCCCCTAAACCTCCTGCCCCTCACCTTGAACTTGTGTCCCCTTGTGACTGACCCTTCAACTAAGGGGAACAGCTGCTCCCTATCCACCCTGTCCATGCTCCTCATAATCTTGTACACCTCGATCAGGTGGACCCTCAATCTTCTCTGCTCCAATGAAAACAACCCAAGTCTATCCACCCTCTCTTCATAACTTAAATGTTTCATCCCAGGCAACATCCTGGTGAATCTCCTCTGCACCCCCTCCAGTGCAATCACATTCTTCCTATAATGTGGTGACCAGAACTGCACACAGTAGTCTTCCTATAATGTGGCCTCACCAAAGTTCTATACAACTCCAACATGACCTCCCTACTTTTGTAATCTATGCCTCGATTGAGAAAGGCAAGTGTCCCATATGCCTTTTTCACCACCCCACTAACATGCCCCTCCGCCTTCAGAGATCTATGGACACACACGCCAAGGTCCCTTTGTTCCTCAGAGCTTCCTAGTGTCATGCCATTCATTGAATACTTCCTTGTCAAATTACTCCTTCCAAAGTGTATCACCTCACACTTTTCAGGGTTAAATTCCATCTGCCACTTATCTGCCCATTTGACCTTCCCGTCTATATCTTCCTGTAGCCCAAGACACTCAACCTCACTGTTAACCACCCGGCCAATCTTTGTGTCATCCGCAAACTTACTAATCCTACACCCCACATAGTCATCTATGTTGTTTATATAAATTACGAATATTGGGGGACCGAGCACAGATCCCTGTGGTACGCCACTGGACACTGGCTTCCAGTCACTAAAGCATCCTTCTGTCATCACCCTCTGTCTCCTCCAACTAAGCCTATTTTGAATCCACCTCATCAAATTACCCTGTATCCCATGTGCATTTGCCTTCTTTATAAGTCTCCCATGTGGGACCTTGTCAAAGGCTTTGCTGAAATCTATATAAACTACATCAACTACACTACCCTCATCTATACACCTGGTCACCTCCTCAAAAAATTCAATCAAATTTGTTAAGCATGACCTCCCTCTGACAAAGCTATGCTGACTATCCCTGATCAAACCTTGCCTCTCCATGTGGAGATAGATTCTCTCCTTCAGAATTTTCTCCAATATGTTTGTGGATGTGGTGCCAATCAAGCGGGCTGCTTTGTGCTGGACAGTGTGAAGCTTCTTGAAGGTTGTGGGAGCTGCACTCATCCAGGCAAGTGGGGAGTATTCCATCACGCTCCTGACTTGCGCCTTGTAGATGGTGGACTGGCTTTGGGGAGTCAGAAAGTAAGTTACTCATTGCACGATTCCCAGCCTCTGACCTGTTCTTGTAGATTCAGTATTTATATGGCTAGTCCAGTTCAGTTTCTGGTCAATGGTAACCTCAAGGATGTTGACAGTGGAGGATTCAGTTATAGTACTGCCATTGAACATCAAGGGGCGATGGTTGGACTCTCTCTTGTTGGGGATGGTCTTTGCCTGATACTTCTGTGGTGCGAATGTTACTTGCCACTTGTCAGCCCAAGCCTGAATATTGTGCAAGTCTTGTTGCATTTGGACATGGACTGCTTCAGTATCTGAGGTGTCGCAAATGGTGAATATTGTGCAGTCATCAACGACCATCCCCACTTCTGACCTTATGATAGAAACATAGAACCATTGAAAATAGGAGCAGGAGTAGGCCATTCGGCCCTTCGAGCCTGCTCTTCCATTCATTTTGATCATGGCTGATCATCCAACTCAATAGCCTGCTCCCGCATTCTCCCCAAATCCTTTGATCGCTTTCATCCCAAGAGCTATATCTAACTCCTTCTTGAAAACATACAATGTTTTGGCCTCAACTACTTTCTGTGGTAGCAAATTCCACAGGCTCACCTCTCTCTGGGTGAAGAAATTTCTCCTCATCTCAGTCCTAAATGGCCAATCCCGTATCCTCAGACTGTGACCCCTGGTTCTGGACTTCCCCGCCATCGCGAACATCTTCCCTGCATCCATCTGCCTAGTCCTGTTAGAATTTTATCAGTTTCTATGAGATTCCCCCTCATTCCTCTGAACTCCAGTGAATATAATCCTAACTGACTCAATCTCTCCTCATATATCAGTCCTGCCATCCCAGGAATCAGTCTGGTAAACCTTCACTACACTCCCTCTATAGCAAGTACATCCTTCCTCAGATAAGGAGGCCTAAACTGCACACAATATTCCAGCTGTGGTCTCACCAAGGCCTTATACAATTGCAGCAAGACATCCCTGTTCCTGTACTCAAATCCTCTGGCTATGAAGGCCAACATACCATTTGCCTTCTTTACCGCCTGCTGCACCTGCATGCTTACCTTCAGCAACTGGTGTACGAGGACACCCAGGTCTCATTGCACATTCCCCTCTCTCAATTTATAGCCATTCAGATAATAATCTGCCTTCCTGCTTTTGTTACCAAAGTGGATAACCTCACATTTATCCACATTATACTGCATCTGCCATGCATTTGCCCACTCACTCAGCTTGTCCAAATCACACTGAAGCATCTCTGCATCCTCCTCACAACTCACCCTCCCACCCAGCTTTGTGTCATCTACAAATTTGGAGATATTACATTTAGCTCCCTCATCTAAATCATAAATATATATTGTGAATAGCTGGGGTCCCAGCACCGATCCCTGCAGAACCCCACTTGTCACTGCCTGCCATTCGGAAAAAAACCCGTTTGTTCCTACTCTTTGTTTCCTGTCTGCTAACCAGTTTACATCTATCTCAATACACTACTCCAAATCCATGTGCCTTAATTTCACATGCTAATCTCTTATGTGGGACTCTGTCGAAAGCCTTCTGAAAGTCCAAATAAACCATATCCACTGGCTTCCTCTCATCAACTCTACTAGTTACATTCTCAAAAAATTCCAGTAGATTTGTCAAGCATGATTTCCCTTTCGTAAATCCATGCTGACTCTGTCCGATTCTGCCACTGTTTTCCAAGTGCTCAGCTATTAAATCTTTTATAATGGACTCTAGAATTTTCCCCACTACCGACATCAGGCTGACTGGTCTATAATTCCCTGTTTTCTCTCTAACCCCCTTTTGATATAGTGGGATTACATTAGCTACCCTCCAATCTGTAGGAACTGTTCCAGAGTCTATAGAATCTTGGAAGATGACCACCAATGCATCCATTATTTCTAGGGCCACTTCCTTAAATATTCCAGGATGTAGATTACCAGGCCCTGGGGATTTATCGGCCTTCAATCCCATCAATTTCTCCAACACCATTTCCCTACTAATACTAATTTCTTTCAGTTCCTCCCTCTCACTAAACCCTGTATTCCCCAACATTTCTGGTATGTTATTTGTATTCTCCTTTGTGAAGACAGAACCAAAGTATGTATTTAGTATGATGGAAGGAAGGTCATTGATGAAGCAGCTGAAGATGGTTGGGTTGAGGGCACTACCCTGAAGAACTCCTGCAGTGATGTCCTGGAGCTGAGATGACTGACTTCCAACAACCACAACCATCTTCCTTTGTGCTAGGTGTAACTCCAACCAATGGAGAGTTTTCCCCCTGATTCCCAATGACTCCATTTTACTCGGGCTCCTTGATGCCACACTCGGTCAAGTGCGGCCTTGATGTCAAGGGCATCTCACCTCACCTCAGGAGTTTAGCTCTTTTATCCATGTTTGAACCAAGGCTGTAATAAGATCAGGAGCTGAGTTGTCCTGGTGGAATCCAAACTGGGTGTCAGCAAGCAGGTTCTTGATAAGCAAGTGCCGCTTGCTAATACTGTTAATGACCCCTCCATTACTTTACTGATGATAGAGAATAGACTGATGGGGCGGTAATTGGCCACTTGGCCGCATTGGCCGTTGGATTTGTTCTGATTTTTGTGAACAGGACATCCCTCCGAAATTTTCCACATAGCCGGTTAGATGCCAGTGTTGTAGCTGTACTGGAACAGCTTGGATAGGGGCGCGGCAAGTTCTGGAGCACAGGTCTTCAGTACTATAGCTTTAATATTGTGCCTTATCTAGTGCCTTCAGCCATTTCTTGATATCATGTGGAGTGAATTAAATTGGCTGAAGACTGGCATCTCTGATGCTGGGGACTTCCGGAGGAGGCCGAGGTGGATCATCCACTCAGCACTTCTGGCTGAAGATTATAGCAAATGCTTCAGCTTTATCTTTTGCATTGATGTGCTAGGCTACCCCATCATGAGGATGGGATATTTGTGGAGCCTCCTCCTCCAGTGAGTTGTTTAATTGTCCACCACCATTCACGATTGAATGTGGTAGGACTGCAGAACTTAAATCTGAACCATTGGTTGTGGGATTGCTTAGCTCTGTCTATCACTTGCTACTTATGCTGTTTAGCACACAAGTAGTCCTGTGTTATTACTTCACTAGGTTGACACCTCATTTTTAGGTAGGCCTGGTGCTGCCCCTGGCATGCCATCTTGTACTGTTCAGTGAACCAGTGTTGACCCCCTGGCTTGATGGTAATGGCAGAGTGGAGGATATGCTGGGCCATGAAGTTACAGATTGTGTTCGAGTACAATTCTGCTGCTGCTGATGTCACACAGCGCCTTATGGATGCCCAGTCTTGAGTTGCTAGATCTGTTCAAAATCTATCCCATTTAGCACGATGGTAGTGCCACGCAACACAGTGGAGGGCATCCTCAATGTGAAGACAGGATTTTGTCTCCACAACAATTGTGTGGTGGTCACTCCTACCGATACTGTCATGGACAGATGCATCTGCAGCAGGCAGATTGGTGAGGATGAGGTCAAGTATGTTTTTCCCTCTTGTTGGTTCCCCCACCACCTGCCGCAGACCCAGTCTAGCAGCTATATCCTTTAGGACTCAGCCAGCTCAGTCAAAAGGGGTGCTACCGAGCCACTCTTGGTGATGGACATTGAAGTCCCCCACCCAGAGTGCATCCTGCACCCTTGCATCCTCAGTGCTTCCTCCAGGTGGTGTTCAACATGGAGGAGCACTGATTCATCCTCTGAGGGAGGGCAGTACGTGGAAATCAGCAGGAGATTTTCTTACCCATGCTTGACCAGATGCCATGAGACTTCATAGAGTCCGGAGTTGGGGCTCTTGATTTCATTGGTAGCCAGGAATGTATCAATTTCTGTCTTGAGCATGCTCAATTATTGAGTTTGCACAGCCCTCTGGGCTAGAGAATTCCAGAGATTGACCAGCCTCTGAATGAAGAAATTCCTCCTCATCTCTGTCTTAAATAGCCTGCCTCTTATTCTGAGCCTGTGTCCTTTGGTTCTAGGCTCACCAGACAGGGGAAACATCCTATCCACATCTACCCTGTAAGGATTTTGTAAGTTTCAATGAGATCACTTCTCATCCTTTGAAACAGGCCCAGTTTCCTCAATCTCTCTTCATAAGAAAATCCCGATATCCCAGGGATCAGTCTGGTGAATCTCCATTACACTCCCTCAATGGCAAGTATATCCTTCCTTAGGAGACCAAAACTGTGCACAATACTCCAGGTGCAGTCTCACCAAGGCCCTATAAAATTGCAGCAAGACATCTTTGCTCCTGTAAAAATGAGGGGTGAGGTATGAGTGACAGCCCTTGACATCAAGGCCGCATTTGACCGGGTGTGGCATCAAGGAGCCCTAGCAAAACTGGAGTCAATGGGAATCAGGCAGAGAATTCTCCGATGATTGGAGTCATACCTGGTACCAAGGGAGATGGTTGTGGTTGTTGGAGGCCAATCATCTCAGTTCACAGGACATAACTGCAGGAGTTCCTCAGGCCAACCATCTTCAGCTGCTTCATCAATGACCTTCCTTCCATCATAAGGTCAGAAGTGGGGATGTTCGCTGATGATTGCACAATGTTCAGTGTTTGCAACTCCTCAGATACTGAAGCAGTCCATGTACAAATGCAGCAAGACTTGGACATACCCAGGCTTGGGCTGACAAGTGGCAAGTAATATTTGCACCAGACAAGTGCCAGGCAATGACCATTTGCAACAAGATAGAATCTAACCATTGCTATCTTGACATTCAATGGCATTACCACCACTGACTCCACCACTGTCAACATCCCGGGGGCTACCGTTGACTGGAAACTGAATTGGACTAGCCATATAAATACTTTGGCTACAAGAGCAAATCAGAGGCTAGGCATCCTGCAAGTAACTCATCCCCTGATTCCCCAAAGCATGTCCACCATCTACAAGGCACAAGTCAGGAGTGTGATGGAATACTCTCCATTTGCCTGAATGAGTGCAGCTCCAACAACATTCAAGAAGCTTCACAGCATCCAAGACAAAGCAGCCTGCTTAATTGGCACCCCATCCAGAAATGTTCCCTCCTTCCACTGCGGACCCACAGTAGCAGCAGTGTGTACCATCTACAAGATGCGCTGCAGGAACTCACCAAGGCTCCTTAAGCAGCACCTTCCAAACCCACGACTGCTACCATCTAGAAGGACAAGGGCAGCAGACACATGGGAACGCCACCGCCTGGAAGTTCCCCTACAAGCCATACACCAACCTGACTTGGAGTATATCGCTGTTCCTTTACTGTCACTGGGTCAAAATCCTGGAACTCCCTTCCTAACAGCACTGTGGGTGTACCTACACCACATGGACTGCAGCGGTTCAAGAAGGCAGCTCACCACCACCTTCTTAAGGGCAAATAGGGTTGGGCAATAAATGCTGACCTAGCCAGCAACACCCATATCCAGTGACTGAATAATTAAAGCAAAAATACCCTTGCGATGAAGGCCAACATACCATTGGCCTTCTTAATTGTTTGCTCCACCTGCATGCCAGCTTTTAGTGACTCATGAACAAGGGTACCCAGGTTCCTTTGGACATCAACACTTTCCAACATCTCATCATTTAAGAAATACTCTGCCTTTCTGCTTTTTCCACCATAGTGGATAACTTCCCATTTATTCACATTATATTCTATCTGCAATTTTTTTGCCCATTCACTTAGCCTGGTCAAATCCCCTTGAAGCCTCCTTGCATCCTCCTCACAACTTACATTCCCACCTAGTTTGGTGTCATCAGAAAATTTGGAAATATTACATTTGGTCCTCACATCCTAATCATTTATATAGACTGTGAATGCAATCACAAGCTATGGCCCAAGCATTGATCCTTGTGGTACCCCATTAGTAATAGCCTGCCATCCTGAGAATAGCCCATTTATTCCTACTCTGTTTTCTGTCTATTAACCAATTCTCAATTCATAACAGTATATTACCCTCAATGCCATGTGCTCTAATTTAATACTGATTTCTTTCATTTCCTCATTTTTACCAGTCCCTTGGTTCCCTAGTATTTCTGGGAGATTTTCGATATCTTCCTCAGTGAAGACAGATGCAAAGTAATTGTTTAGTTTTTCCACCATTTCCCTGTTCTCCATTATAGATTCTCCAGTCTCCGCCTGTAATGGACCCACATTTGTCCTCGCTAACCTTTTCCTTTTCACATACCTAAAGAAGCTTTTACAGTCTGCCTTTAAGTTACTCACCAGCTTGCATTCAATTCTCCTTTCCCTTTCCTTATCAGTTTCCTAGTCATCTTTGCTGGATTCTAAATTGCTCCCAATCCTCAGGCTTACCAAATCTTCTGGCAACCTTATTAATCACTTCCTTTAACTTCTTTTGTTAGCCATTGTTGATTCACTTTTCCTGTTGGTTCGAGGAATGCTTATTTGTTGTAGACCATATAATACTTCTTACAAATGCTAGAAGGCTTATCCCTGATGGTTTGTATTTGGGTAATGTATGTAAAAGTAAGAGAGTATTATATTGCCAGACCCATCTGTTGTTCATTGATACTTGAAAATACCTGGAGGACTGTGTAAATAAAGGACATGTATCTTTCTCTTATTCCAAGAGAAAAAGCAAAAGGGGGCATGGAGGAGGAGAGAACACCCAGACCAGCTGAGACACCAGGGGAACACCCGAGAGCTGAGAACTGGGGCGGTGGGGGGGTGGGGGGGAGAGGTTGGTGGAGGGAAGTGGGACAAAGTGGAGAAATCCAGGTAGAGAGAGGGTGGAGAAGGAGGAGGTAACGAGTGAGTGAGTGGGGATGGGAGGGAAGATAGCTATATGTGTGTGTGTGTGGTCAGGGGAGGAGCTGATTTTTTGCGATTGTGGGGGTGAGAGGGACTTCACTGAGTCCCATTTCACCATGGGGGCACTATACTGAAGCTTAAAAGGGTGATTTAGGTAGTCATGATCTCCTTGGTCAACAGAGGGAAAACTAATGTTCCTACCCACTTGAAGCCTAATGATGTCACCCTTTGGAAATGGCCTAGAAGCATTTACATTTCACTGCAGATCACAAAGAGTGCTATAATTACATGATCCCTTGACACAATGAACTTTCAGATGTTTTTGTCTCTCCCCTCAGCAGGTTATTACCAGACTCTCTCATCATCCGCTATGTCATTGCATCTGGATGTTAGTCATTGCTTCTGCCAAACATTCAATAGCCCCACCGGAGCCAGCCAAAAAGAGGCTTGGGGCAGGGTTTTGAGGTTGTCAGGCGGGCATGATGGACAGGCCGGAGAGCGCCTGGGAAATGGCCTACCCCCCGCGATCAGCCCCCGACCGCAATTTCACGCGGGCTGGCCAATTAACGCCCGGCCTGTGTGAAACGTACGCTGAAAGGCCCAGCACTGCTGGGTTGGGGGCAGGAGGAGAACGAGCACTGAAGTCCGTGCTGGTGCAGGGCAGCGCTCAATGAAAGCCCCCTGAAGGCAGGGAGCTGCCTCAGGGAGCTGAAGGATTTTAAGCCCTTAAATAAGAATCGCTCGCCTAACTACGTTGATGATAAAAAAAAATCCGCCCAATCATTTTTATTTTTTTTTTTTTAATTATTATCGGAAACCTCATCCCGCCCTTGGATGAGATTTCCTCAAAATTCCAAAGGCCACCTGGCTGATTCACCTGCCCGCCAACCGTAAGGTTGGACGGGCAGCGAAAAATAGCTGTTCATTAATTGATTATTGCCCTTAATAGGCCTCTTAACTGTTGGCGGGCGCGCTGCCGACTCTCACACACACCCGCCAACCAAAATATCGCGCAAGTGCGCGATGATGTCGGGGCACTCACCCAACGTCATCGCACGCCATTTCACGCCCGATCATTTGGGCGTGCGCCCGCCTGCGGGGTGTAAAATTTTGTCTTTGATGTTCTGGAATGGCGAAAACCTAACCGGCATTGAGGCATTGTTTACCATACCCGTCGAAAATGATTGGAGGGAAGGCGTAACATGCCAGGTGAAGTGGAGGGGGCAAGGGAAGTTCTTGACCAAGGTTTAGAAAATAAGCGGTTAAGGTTTTTTTTCCCATCATAATGCACAAGCCAGAACTTTTCACTCAGCATGCGGGCATGTGCCCAACACACTCGAGTGTAAAATGACGCGCGATGACGTCGGGCAAGCGTCCCGACATCATCGCACACTCGCGCGATATTTCAGTTGGTGAGAGCGCATGGGAGTGGGCAGCACGCCCACCGACAGTTAAGCAGCCTATTAAGGCCCTTAATCAATTAATTGAGTGCAATTTCTTGCTGCCTGTCCAACCGTTCAGTTGGCGTGCGGGCGAAAAGGCCAAGTGTTATGAGACAGCCTTTCAGTAAAGCCGAGTTATTTATAAATCCCAGAGGGAAACTTTCGACAACTGTCATAACCTATATTTTTAAGTGGTATGTTTGAGATGCAGATGAAACATTTTATTAATTTACACAAGTTAAATATATACACATGACTACAAATGACTACTATCATAACTTTTCACAAATTCCCAAACTAATCTCCATTAAGGCAATAGCAACCCATAGACTTGACCAGACATCAGGCAAAGTATTTTCACCTTACGAGTTTAAAATGAGGCTCCTTTCACTTTGGTTCCTGTGGAGACAGTTGGAGGCTTATAGCTGCCATCTTACATTGCCTCTGCCCTGCACACACAAAACTCCCATCCTTATACCTAGTACATCTCATTGAATGTAAATTCTCATTGTATCACCAGCCTCTTATAACAATAAAACCTCTTTCATAGTACCAATTTTATTAGTAATATAAACATATTGTTTGGTCTCTGCTAGCTAGGTGCCAGATTTCACTCGCCTTCTTGAATGCTCTATTCAAAAAGTGCAAATACACTCTACCTCTCTTACAGCTCAAAATTAGCACAAATCAAAGCACCCAGACTAGCTGGCTTTAATCCAATTAAGACACACCCACAGACTAAACCTCTATTTTAAAAGAAAAATATTTTCCAATAATATTATATACATTAATAGCTTCGTGAGGCCAAGCGGCCTTTGCATTTTTGGTGAAACCTCATCCATGGGTGGGATGAGTTTTCGACCAGTGATTAAAGAAAACGTTTACACTCCTATTTAACATGTCCCTGCTCACGTGACAGAGTTACATGAGGGGACATGCTTTCATTATTTTTCATTTCTTTATTTTGAGTGCTGAAAATCTTCAGCTCCCTGGGGCAGCTGTATGCCTGAGGGAGCTTTTACTGTGCGCACCTGCGCGCATGCAGCGCTCGCTCTCCTCCCCCCCCCCATACCCAGGCAGCGCTGCAGCACATGATTCACGCTGGTTGGCCGTTAATTGACCAGCCAGCGTGAAATCGCGGTCAGGGCCCGATCGCAGGCGGCGGTCGGTTTCCCGACAGCTCCCGGACCCGCCCGCCCGATGAGGGCAAAGTTCTGCCCATAGGAAATTGCACTGAAGTTAGGCATGTATGTTGACCGGGTGAAACGGGGCTATTGAATAGGCCCGGTGGCCTGTGCAAGAAAGTACATCTCATTTTGTCTACTCGAGCAGGTTGTAGGTCACAGCTGTTTTCTATTGCTTAAAATGCATGACCTTGAATGCATGGGCGTAGCACTAACAATGACTATTCAAATACTGGACTACTAGAAAAAAAGCCAATTGAAGTTGTGATAAGCATGGTACGAAATAGCCTTTTAGTCAAGTAAACCTCACCTACTCAATGTAAGCTGAATTATCTCGGAGGCATTCCCTTTCTTTTTCAGTCAAGGAAGGAGCTGATTGCAGTACTACAAAGTGTTTCTTCTCAGTTGAACCCTGCTGCTGCTGCTGAACGGGATGAAGGGGCGGTCACACAGGCAGCGAAGAAAGGGAAGGTTAACAGCAGTGCAAAGCCGGATGGCCCCGCTAAACAAAGGAGTGAAAGGTGAGGATCAACTCAGCCTAGGTTGGAGGTGAGCCGGCTTATGTGTACGGCAATAATAGAAGAGCTTGGTAACAGCCAGGAGGAAATGGAAAGTACCTTGACTGCTTCAACCTCCAGGCCCAGTAACCCTGTGCAGCGGATGACATACAAAGCCAGCACATCACAGCCAGCCAGTGGAAAGGAGGCGTGACCATGAGTCTAAGGCTCAAAATGTAGCCTCGTCCAATCAAAGTGAAATGATTGAGGCAACAAATTTCAGAGGCCCTCTGGCACCATCATCATTCTCAAGGTCTCATACTGACCTTCTGCTTCTGACATGGGTGGGTTATGGTCAAGGAGGTGCCCGGTAGCATCCTCACTCCCACACCACTCTACCCAGCTGCAAACAAGCCGGAGCTGAATTATCCAGCTGTGCCGGGGGGTGGGGGAGTGGGTATTTTATCCAGCTACTGGCAAACAATAAAACACCCTTGGCCCTGTCAGAATCACAGAACGAAATAGATAAGCTAAGGCAGGAGAATGAAGTTCTGCAGGCAGAACTTCAGAGACTTCAAGGCCTAATGAACAGCTGGGCCAAGGCAGGAACAGGTCCGTTGAATAGCAGACTTGGTAAGAAATTCCATGCTGCACTTCACAAATCAGTGGATTCCCCCACAGCTCCTGAATTTCTAACCCTGGGCTTCCTCCAGACAGTCATCGATGATTTTCTCTTTCCATTGTTGTTATTGTTCCTGGAAAGGTACAATTTATGCGTGACATTGTTGTTTACTTGGAGGACAATGTTTGCGATGAGAGCAGACCTGAAAGTGAAAATTTGGGAAGTACTTGGAGCACCCCCTCTTCCCCTCTCCATGATGTAAATTCAAGTCTCACTGAGAGCTCACAACATTGTACATTTTGTTTTGGGTACAACTTAAACCCTAATTCTGCAAGTCTGTACTCCCAGATTACTGACTTTAACCACCAGGCAACAGGAGACAGTCTGGTGAAGTAACTCAGGGAACTTTACTGAAGTTATAAAGTAATACTTAACAAAGCAGGGCAGTGACTTTCCAGGCACACTACCTCCCTTGGTTCCTGGTTTGGCTTAGGGCACGAGTTGGCACTCAAACTCCCCCTCTGTCACTTCTGTGGTTTTCTGGCTCTGTAAACTTTTTTTTTGGAAAAATATATTTTATTCGTTAAATACCTGAAAGGACATTACAAAACATTTCTAAATCACTATCGCAAAAAGTGCAATCATATTCAACTTTTACCCATGGATCACGAGGTATTTTAATACAATCAATGAATATTACAGTCTTTTCAATATGGTCATTACTGACAGCCAGACAGTGCAATGGTATTGGAGTTATCAACATACATCATGTTGCACTCTGAGGTGGTTCAATACAATTAGTATTCACTACATACGATCTTTGTGAGCCGTACAGCCCGAGGGGTCTTTGCAATTCCCAGCCCCTTGATGCGCTATTACAGAGAGGTATTAGACAGCAACCCTTGCTCTGTAAACATCAACTTCAAACTTGAGGCACGTGCCATGATCACTGAAAGCTGCTGCTTACTAACCCTTTCCAAATCACAACCCACAGCCTGACCAGTGGTATACCTGAACCATGATTGGTCCAGGCGGTGCATGATTAAATTCTAATTGGCTAGGTGGTGCACGGACATGGTCACTTACTGAATACTCTGAGCTCATTGTCTTGGATTTTGCTTAATTGTTGTGACTTCCTAATTAAAACAGATACATAAACAAAAATACCTGGAAAAACTCAGCAGGCCCGACAGCATCTGCGGAGAGGGACACAGTTGACCTTTCGATTCTGGATGACCCTTCATCAGAACATCCAGACTCGAAACGTCAACTGTGTCCCTCTCCGCAGATGCTGTCAGGCCTGCTGAGTTTTTCCAGGTATTTTTTGTTTTTGTTCTAGATTTCCAGCATCCGCAGTGCGTTGCTTTTAAATCAGATACACATCTTACTGTGCCTGCTGATTAAATCAGTCACTTATCAATGGCTGTTTTTCAAGGCCACCTGCTGGGTGATGTGGATATTGTGTTTGGAATGAGCTACTTTTAAAACAAATCGGAAAGTTACTTATAACTTTAAGCCAAGCAATATCGAACTAATGCAGGGAATTACACAGTCAATAACACTTAAAAATCTATACAGTGTATAAACTATGTTCATAGCAATAATCAGTGTTTAAAAGAGCGAGGTAGTGAAACATCATTGTACATTCAGTTAATACAGTCAGGAGTGGCAAGTGACAGGATATTGCTCATTCAAACTTGAACGATTGCCATTCTCGCACTGATCTTGCAGCGATCTGCAATTAACACTATCTGCCAATTAATTCTGTCGGCTTTTAGAATAACAGAGTCACATGGTATTAAAGTTTAATCAAATTATATACTTTGATTGTGTGATTATAACTAAACCAAACTAATCATTAAACATCACTTTCCCTACACATTCCCCACCTTGAAAATGCCCGCGTATTTGATGCCTCATATAATAATTGTCATGGTCCATCTCTGTCATCGGTTCGCAGTGAACAGTCAGATCACAATAATCCATTCTGTGGTCCCGTTTGCAGTGGCTATCCGAAAGCGACCTGATCCCCAGGCTTTCTGTTGGGGCTGCATTGATGAGTATCAGCAATTGTATTAGTCCCAAGCATCCTTCTGATCGACGCGAAACTGAAAGAAAAAAAGTGGAGCGTTTATTTTTGCACAGCTTTTAACTGAATGGTATGGTACCATTTCCTGTCTTTACCATTTGTTTCCCAGCAATGGTACCAAATATGTGGCTGGATTCAATTTGTCTGTTATGGAAAATGGTCCTTTCCCCTTTTGGTTCGAATTTACAACATGAGGCTGCGGAACAGGTTTAACATTTATAAGACGATGCTGTCACTCTCAACTTCTCTACCCGACACTCCCCGTTATTAAAACACTCCTTATATTTTTACACAGGCCACCAGTGCCCTGTGTCAGGACAGCCATCATGAGTTGATGTAATGAGTGTAACTCATTGAGCAAATAAAAAGACGTGGCCTGGTTTCTCTTGTAACACAACCACTGGGTGACCTTACGTGGCAGCCCTCAAGACTGTGGAAAAGGCAAAATTATCGGTGATGGCAGCCGCTGCACATACTGTTCCCAAGGGACCTCCTGGCCAGGCTGCAGGAACAGGCAGAGAGAAACCTTCACTGCGAAAGGATTTTCAAGCTGTTAAGGGTAAATACATGCATTTACCAGTAATCAGGCATATAAAGGCAAGTACATGCATTGCATGTATAGTATTCTCAGGTGGTTAAGTGAACACACTGAGTTCTGGGATTTAGTACTGAGTTATCAGTGATTACTCTAATCATTGCTAAGATTATGATGCTTTAATTGGCACCAAGAAGGGCAAAGTATCCAACACACTTGATAGAGCCTGTGGAGATCATCGTTTATTGGAAATCATGTGAATGTGTCCTTGTAATGAAATCTTGCATTTTAAGGGCAGGAGTCCCAGCATTCTACATATTTTCCCATAATTGCCTTCACCATAAAATGTAGCCAGTCACTGGAGCTTGCTTTAAAATCTTTCAGACCTGTTTGATTTGCCCATTCAAGATAAACTCTAACCTCCTTTAGAGTCATAGAGTCATAAAGGTCTACAGCACAGAAAAAGGCCCTTTGGCCCATTGAATCTGCACCAGTCAAACAAGTACCTAACTATTCTAGCCCCATTTTCCGGCATTAGGCCCATAGCCTTGTATGCCATGGCATCGCAAGTGCACATTCAAATACTTCTTAAAAGTTATGAGGGTTTCTGTCTCTACCACCCTTTCAGGCAGTGAGTTCCAGATTCCCACCACCCTCTGGGTGAAAAAATTCTTCCTCACATCCCTTCTAAACCTCCTGCCCCTTACCTTAAATTTATGCCCTGTGGTTATTGATCTCTCCACCAAGGGGAAAAGTTCCTTCCTGTCTACCCTATCTATGCCCCGCATAATTTTATACACCTCAATTATGTCCCCCCTCAATCTCCTCTTCTCCAAGGAAAATAAGCCCAGTCTATCCAATCTCTCCTCATAACTAAAACTCTCCAGCCCAGGCAACATCCTGGTAAATCTCCTCCGCACCCTCTCTAGTGCAATCACATCCTTCCTATAATGCAGATTCCAGAACTGCATGCAATACTCTAGCTGTGGCCTAACCAGCGTTTTATACCGCTCCAGCATAACCTCCCTGCTCTTATATTCTATGCCTCAGCTAATAAAGGCAAGTATCCCATATGCCTTCTTAACCACCTTATTTACCTGTCCTGCTACTTTAAGGGACTGGTGGACATGCACACCAAGGTCCCTCTGATCCTCGGTACTTCCCAGGGTCCTACCATTTATCGTGTATTCCCGTGCCTTGTTTGTCCTGCCCAAGTGCATCACCTCACGCTTATCCGGATTAAATTCCATTTGTCACTGATCAGCCCATCTGACCAGCCTGTCTATATCCTCCTGTAATCTAAGGCTATCCTCCTCACTATTTACCTCTCCACCAATTTTCATGTCATCCGCAAACCTACTGATCAACCCTCCTACATTCAAGTCTAAATCGTTTATATATACCACAAACAGCAAGGGACCCAACACTGATCCCTGTGGAACCCCACTGGACACAGGCATCCAGTCACAAAAACACCCCTCGACCATCACCATCTGCTTCCTGCCACTCAGTCAATTCTGGATCCAATTTGCCAAATTGCCTTGGATCCCTTGGACTCTTATCTTTGTTATCAGTCTCCCAAGTGGGACCTTATCAAAAGCCTTGCTGAAGTCCAAGTAGACTACGTCAAATGCATTGCCCTCATCTACCTGGTCAACCTCTTCAAAAAATTCAATCAAATTGGTCAGACATGACCTCCCCTTAACAAAACCATGCTGACTGTCCTTGATTAATCCCTGCCTCTCCAAGTGTAGCTTAATTTTGTTCCTCAGAATTGCTTCCAATAGTTTCCCCACCACTGAGGCGAGACTGACTGGCCTGTAGTTCCCTGGTTTATCCCTTCCTCCCTTCTTGAATAATAGTACCACATTGGCTGTTCTCCAGTCCTCTGGCACCTCTCCTGTGGCCATAGAGGTATTGAAAATTATTGCCAGTTCCCCTGCTATCTCCTCCCTTGCCTCATTCAACAGCCTGGGATACATTTCATCCAGGCCTGGAGATTTATTTACTTTTAAGCCTGCCAGACCACTTAGAACCTCCTCCCTTTCTATGCTAATTTCTTTAATTATATCACAGTCCTCCTGCCTGATTTCCATACCCACATCGTCCCTCTCACTTGTGAACACCACCACAAAGTATTCATTTAGAACCCTACCTACGTCTTCCGGCTCCACACACAAATTACCACTATGGTCCTTAATGGGCCCTACTCTTTCCCTAGTTATCCTCTTACTCTTAATGTACTTGTAAAATAACTTTGGATTTTCCTTTATTTTACTTGCCAAAGTTTTTTCATGCCCCCTTTTTGCTCTCCTAATTTCCTTTTTAAGTTCCTCCCTACACATTCTATACTTCTCTAGGGCTTCTGCTGTTTTGAGCCCTTGGTATCTGCCACAGGTCTCCCTTTTTCTCTTTATCCAATCCTGTATATCCCTCAACATCCAGAGTTCCCTGGATTTGTTGTTCCCACCCTTAGTCTTTACTAGAATATGTTGGCCCTGTACTCTCCCTATTTCCTTCTTGAATGAGTCCCACTGCTCTGACGCAGATTTACCTAAAAGTAGCTGCTCTGAGTCCGCTCTGGCCAAATCATATCTGAACTTATTAAAATCGGCCTTCCCTCAATTTAGAACTCTGATTGCTGGCCCATCCTTGTCATTTTCCATAACAACCTTGAATCTAACAGAGTTATGATCACTATCTGCAAAATGTTCCCCCACTGATACCTCTACCACTAGCCCGGCTTCATTCCCTAAAGTTAAGTCCAGGACCGCCCCCTCTCTTGTAGAACCTTCGATGTACTGGCTTAAAAAGCTCTCCTGGATGCATTTTAAGAATTCCGCTCCCTCTTAACCTATCACACTATGACTAACCCAGTTAATGTTGGGGAAGTTGAAATCCCCCGCTATTACTACCCTATTATTTTTACACTTCTCTGAAATTTGCCTACATATCTGCTCTTCTATTTCTCCCTGACTGTTTGGGGGCCTATAGTACACTCCCAGCAATGTGATTGCTCCTTTTTTGTTTTTAAATTCTACCCATATGACTTTATTTGAGGAGCCTTCTAAGATGTCATCCCTCCTTACTGCTGTAATTGATCCCTTGATCAATATTGCGATAGACCCTCCTCTTTTAGTTCCTTCCCTGTCTCGCCTGAAGACCCTATATCCTGGAATATTGAGCTGCCAATCCTGCCCCTCTCTCAACCATGTCTCTGTGACAGCAATGACATCATACTTCCATGTGTTAATTTGTGCCCTTAACTCATCTGCCTTATTCGTCAGATTCCTTGCATTAACATAAATACCATCCAACCATGCCAAGCTCCCTTGAGTCTTAACTGGCCTATAATTTCTATGCCTTGCTCTATCTTCTAATTTTGGCTGTGCATCTCCCCCTGCTGAACCTCCTCTCAGGATCCCATCCCCCCGCCAAGTTAGCTTAAACCCTCCCCAACAGCACTAGCAAACCTCCCCGCAAGGATGTTGGTCCCATTCTGGTTTAGGTGCAACCCGTTCGCCTTGTACAGGTCCCATCGTCCCCAGAAATGGTCCCAAATGTCCCAGAAATCTAAAACCCTCCCTCCTGCACCATCTCTCCAGCCCCGCATTCACCTGGACCAACCTTCTATTTCTATACTCACTAGCGCGTGGCACCCGAAGTAATCCAGAGATTACTGCCTTTGAGGTCCTGTTTTTTAATCTGTTTCTCAGCTCTCTAAATTCTGCTTGCAGGACCTCATCCCGCTTTCTACTTATGTTGTTGGTACCAATACGTACCACGATCTCTGTCTGTTTGCCCTCCCCCTTTAGAATGCCCTGCAGCCGTTCAGTAACATCCTTGACCTTGGCACCAGGGAGGCAACATACCATCCTGGAGTCATGTCTACGTCTGCAGAAACGCGTGCCTGTTACCCTTACTATCGAGTCTCCTGCCACTATTGCTCTTCCCCTCTTTTTCCTCCCCCCACCCCCGGTGCAGCTGAGCCACTCACAGTGCCACGAGCGTGGCTGCACTCCCCAGAGGAACCGTCACTCTCACCGTTTTCCAACACAGAGAAACGGTTCTCGAGCGAGATGCACCCTGGGGATTTCCTGACGACCTGTCTGACACCTTTTTTCTGACCGATGGTCACCCCTTCCTTCTCTGTCTTTGATTTTACCAAGTAAGTACACGGAAGGACTGAATTTTTCGTATGACGGGGTCTCACTTCCTGCCATCTGAAGAGACGGCGGGGGAGATATCCCCGTCGATTCTGAGTGCCCTGCAGCCATTTCACGCTCGAATGAACGTTAAGCAGCTGCAGGCGGGACCTTCTGCCCCCCGCTCAGGAGGAAGTCCCGCTTCTGAGATCTGCCGGCCAATCAGATTGGCCGGCAGCTCTCCAGCCCCTGCAGCAACACTGCTGCAGTGGACAGAAGAAGAAATGCAGGAGGACGTCGGAGCCTACGTCCGGGCACTGGAGGCCCAGATAAGTTCAAGGGATTCCCAGGCCGGAGAGGGTAGGGAAGGCTGGGCGGGGGTACCGGAACGCGGTTGACCGGGGGCTCGGGCAAGATGCCGGGTGGCTTGGAGGCCTCTGGGCCTTAAGGGTGGTTGGTGGGAGGGGAGGGGTGGAGGTGGAGGGGTGGTGTGGGGGGGCACTGGACTTCAGAAGGGGGCTTCTGATGGAGGCAGCCCCTCCCCGACATTCTCACCAGAGATGTACTTCTGTCCTTTTTCGGGCTTCCCCTGTGAAAGTTCAATCCTCCAGCCAGCCTAAAGATTAAGGCTGGGCGATAACAGCCCTTAGGTGGCCAATAATTGGTCATTTAAGGGACTCAACTGGGGCAAAAGCAGGTTTCCTGTAAAATCGCTGTGTGGTCAGGGTGGGCGGGAACCCGGAGGAAATCCCGTCCCTTCAATTTTACACTCCCTCCTTGCCTAAAAACCTGCAGGCGGGGGGGAAGGATAAAATTCTGGCCCATGTGTTACCCTTTCCAGGGTTCATGAGGCAGCCCCACAAGAAGGAGAGTGTGCCAGTTATGAGTGAGTCTGAGCTTGACTGCACCATTAGCAGCTGCTGCACAAACATGAGGCGGCCACGCAAGAATCACAACAATTAGAGGCAAGTCATGGGCAATTGATGCACTCGGGGAAGTAAGAACTGATGGAGATATGCGTTTTTCTGGTTCCTATGGGTTTATGGCTTTATGGCTAGAATCTTCTGGTCGGCGTGTGGGGGCGGGCCCCGCTCGCCGATGTGTAAAATGACGCACGGGTGACGTCGGGCGTGCGTCTCCGACATCACCGCGCGTCATTCAGATCTTCAGGTCGGCGGGCGCGCACCAGAGTCGGCTGCCCACCCGCCGAACTGTCAAAGGCCTATTAAGACCATTTAAATACCAATTAAATTAATTAACTGAGCTGCCCGTTCAACCTTAAGGTCGGCGGTCAGGTGAAGAGCCCAGGGGCCTTCGCATTTATCATGAAACCTCATCCACGGCCGGGGTGACGTTTCATGAAGTGTTTATATAAATTGAATAAAACTTTTCAATTAAAGTTCATTGACGTGCCCCAGCTCATGTGACACTGTCACATGAGGGGACACGTCTTAAAAATTTTTTCTTCCTTTATTAAAATTTCTGACAATGAAACTAATCTCCCTGAGGCAGGCCCCAAGTCAGCCTACTCCTCCCCACCCCCAGCCCGCACAGGGAGCGCACAGCGCTTCCGGGTACGAGTCACGCTGGGCAGGCCTTAATTGGCCCGCCCACGTAAAATGGTGGCACGCGGCTGATCGTGGATGGTGATTGGCTGCTTACCCACCCACGCCTGCGCCCGCTCCCACTCAGACCCCACCCAACAGGGAGAAAATTCTTCCCTATGTATTTTATGGTTTTCTCAAGCATGTACAGTGGAAAAGTTTTCTGGACTGTAAATAATTAACAAAATTCAGATATTACTTAAGTAGTTATTTTCCTTGTGCTTTTCAATGTATCAGGTTGCTGATCGTTTTTGATGTCAATGATCGCTTTTGATCCCTTCGAGCACTTTCGATTGCATTTGATGTCGAAAATGGCAACGAAGCTGCTGATTGCATGAAAACCTCGTCCCAAATTACATTTGATGTCAAATGGCTGCTGCTCATTTTTGAGTTAATTGAGTGCATTTCAACGTAAAAATGATGTCAAAATGTTCTGGCTGGGCTGGTCCTATCCCATATTCCTTCACTGGCCCATTTCAAAACTCTGAATTGTTCAAAAATTTCCACCTGATTAGACGGCAGTTGAACCTGAGAACAAAGCCCAGAAGCAACATAAACAAATAATGAATGAATCAGTGGCAGAAGAGGTTTAATACGGCCAAATGTAAAGAGGAGTGCAGGCAGGAAAAGTACTGCAGGAATGATGTCAAAAAAAATACAGCGTGAAGATGAAAGTTGAGCAATACAGCCAAAAGAATAAAATATGAGTCAGAGGTAGTTGTGCTTATCGGGTTCAAGGCTCTGGTCATGCAGCTTAAGTAATGTAACCAGTTCTGATCACTGAAACAGAGGAACCAATGTCTGGAATTGAGACAGAGAAGGGTTACGTAACCGATCTTTGGTGTCAGTGACTGAGTCATTTGGAATAAATGGAGATTGCAGCTTTCAGAGGGAAGGGCTAAACGTTGACCTTGTAAAGGAATGCAAAGCGGCACAGGCACAGGAGTGAGTCAATCAACTCCTCATTCCTGTTCCACTATTTTGTTTGATCAAGGCTGATCTGTGCCTCCACTCTACTTACCTGCCTCTTCAGGACGTCTTGATCTCACAAAATCTATCGATCGCAGTGTTAAAAAATTCAACTGACCCAGCATCCTCAGCCTTCTAGGAGAAAGAGTAGCAAATTTCCACTGCCCAGTGTGTGAAAAAGTGCTTCCGAAATTCACTCCTAAAATGCCTAGCTGTAATATGCCCCCCTAGCAGAGGGAAAAATTCCATTGTGTCTACTCTATTAAATTCCTTTATCATTTTAAATACCTTGATTAGATCGCCCCTTAGCCTTCTAAATGCAATATCAATAAATGCAATCCCTCCACATCCAATAAATCCTTGCTGAGCTCTGGTGTAGTAGTCCAGGTGGGGCTTGACCAAGTATCTGTACAACAGAAGCCTAACTTCTTCCCCTTTGTATTCTAGCATTTTCTCAACATTTTTCTATTAGCCTTTTTTATTCATTTCTGGGCCATAGCCACAAGAATATTAAGAGTAACAGAACAAAGGTGGGTAGATGGAGTTAAAATGCAGATCAACTGTTGGCATGAAAGCATGCTTTATATCAAATAATGATTTATTGCTGAAGAAGGAGACATGTCTAAGCATTTTGTCTTGCACTTATCTGGACACTCGCCAGAATACCAATATAAGGAAGAAAACAACAATTTTATAACCAAGACGCTGAAGGAGGAAGACCTTCATGGGGTTCATCCTCTCTTTCTAATCCAACTTGCAAGTTTTTGAACCCCATTTGCTGATTGTAAAATCTACTACGCGATGTGTTGCAACCTTGGACTACCTAGCCAAGGTCAAAGCTGACCTGTTGTTTCTGCAGGAGTGTGCGATACCGCACCTCAGCTCCTACAGGCAATGGTCACGATGGTGGTCCCATGGGCCATCGATCTGGTCGGGCGGAAACGACTCTCGTTCCTCCGGCCTGGGTATTCTGCTGCGGGGAGGCAACTTCACCGTCTCCGAGGTTAAGGAGGTGGTGGGCGGGCGACTCCTCGTAGCAGACGTAATGTACAAGAACGCTCCACTCCGGTTAATTAACGTGTATGGCCCGGCACAAGGGGCTGAGCGGCTGGAGGTTTTTCAGCAGCTCCCACTGCTGCTGGCGACCTCCAGGCCGGTCATTCTGGGCGGTGACTTCAACTGCATCATCGATGCGGCTGGACGATCCGGCAGGGCCGGCAGCAGATTGGACGCTACGTCCAGATCCCTGATGGAAACAGTTAAGGATGCCAAGCTGCACGACGTCTTCAGCAACCCTGCAGACGGAGCGCAGCGTAGATACACCTGGTCGCGGCCAGACGGGTCCATTCGTTCCAGGATAGACTTCCTGTTTGTGTCCCGTGCATTCACAGTCAGATCCACCGAGGTCAAGCCGGTGTTCTTCTCTGACCACTGCCTCCTACTGGCGGACTGCCACTTGGAGAAGGACCTGAGGGTGGGCAGGGGGGCATGGAAGCTAAATGTGCAACTGCTGACCCCAGAGAACATTGAGGAGCTCAAGAGGGATTACAAAGGTTGGAGAACCGTGAAACCCCTCTTTGAGTCCCTGACACACTGGTGGGAAGCGATCAAGGGAAGCATCAAGAGGTTTTTCATCCTCAAAGGCACCCAGAAAGCTAGAAAGGAACAGAGGGAAATGTCCCGACTCCAGAAAAAGATGCAGAATCTGCTCCGGCTGCAGTCGATGGGGGTCGATGTCAAGGAGGAGCTCCAAGAGGTGAAGGGCCAGCAAGCCTCGCACTTTGCCTCGGAGGCCTCCAAGATCATCTTCCGTTCCAGAGTCCGCTCCGTGGAGCAGGATGAGACGTGCTCACGTTTCTTCTTCCAAAAGGTACACAGAGAGCGCTCTGTGATCAGCAGCCTGAAGGAAGAAGACGGCTCAGTAAAGTCATCACGGTCCGACATTCTGAGGATCAGCAAATCCTTTTATGCCGGATTGTATGACGTGAAGCCCATGGACAGCACGGCCTCCCAGTCCTGCCTGTCCTCTATCACGGAGGTCTTAGACGACAGTACGCGGGAGAGCCTGGACAAACCGCTAACTCCTGATGAACTGACTAAGGCCCTTGAGTCCTTGGAGAAGAGTAAAACTCCCGGAAGCGACGGCTTGCCGGCGGAGTTGTATTCGGCTCTGTGGGACTTGATCGGCCCAGACCTGCTAGGAGTGTACGAGAGTATGCTCCTGGCCGGTAGTATGTCAGAATCCATGAGGAAAGGCATCATCACCCTCATCTACAAGCACAAGGGGGAAAGGGAGGAAATTAGAAATTGGCGACCCATTTCACTGTTGAATGTGGACTATAAGATTCTGTCCAAGGTCATCGCCAATCGGGTCAAATCCGCTCTGGAATTGGTGATTCACCCTGACCAGACCTGCTCTGTGCCAGGCAGGAAGATCTCTGACAGCCTGGCGCTGCTCAGGGATACGATTGCCTATGTACAGGACAGGGGTGTGGATACCTGCC
This sequence comes from Cetorhinus maximus, assembly GCF_964194155.1. Classification (NCBI taxonomy): domain Eukaryota; kingdom Metazoa; phylum Chordata; class Chondrichthyes; order Lamniformes; family Cetorhinidae; genus Cetorhinus; species Cetorhinus maximus. The sequence continues at coordinate 225,928,265 of NC_135879.1, read as the reverse complement.
TCATCAGCTTGGATCAGGAGAAGGCCTTTGACAGAATATCGCACACCTACATGGGGGATGTGCTCCCCAAAATGGGGTTTGGGGAGGGAATTCGAAATTGGATCCAACTGCTCTACACTAACATCAGTAGCGCAGTCTCAATCAATGGGTGGGAAACAGATAGCTTTCCGATTAAATCTGGAGTCAGGCAGGGCTGTCCTCTCTCGCCTGTCCTTTTCGTGTGTTGCATAGAACCCTTTGCCGAGTCCATCAGGAAGGATCCGGGCATAAGAGGAGTGACGATCCCAGGCAGTGGAGGCACTCAGGTAAAAGCCTCCCTGTACATGGACGACGTCGCCGTCTTCTGCTCGGATCCCCTGTCGGTGCGCAGACTGATGCACATCTGCGACCAGTTCGAACTGGCCTCGGGAGCCAAGGTAAATCGTGGGAAGAGCGAGGCCATGTTCTTTGGGAACTGGGCTGACCGATCCTTTGTCCCCTTCACTGTCAGGGCTGACGGCCTGAAGGTGCTGGGGATATGGTTCGGAGGGACCGGGGCATGCGTTAGAAACTGGAAGGAGCGAGTGGCTATGGTGAAAAGGAAACTGGGCATGTGGGAGCGACGCTCCCTCTCCATTGCGGGTAAGAACCTGGTCATCAGGTATGAGGTACTCTCGCTGTTGCTGTACGTGGCGCAGGTCTGGCCCATTCCAGACTCCTGCGCGACGGCGATCACTCGAGCCATCTTCCGCTTTATCTGGAGGTCGAAAATGGATCGTGTCCGCAGGGACGCGATGTACAAGCCTCTAGATAAAGGGGGAAAAAACGTGCCCAACATCGCCCTCATACTGATGGCCACCTTTGTGTGTGGCTGCATCAAGCGGTGCGTAGACCCTCAGTACGCAAACACCAAGTGTCACTACGTGCTGAGGTTCTACCTGTCCCCGGTGTTGCGAAGGATGGGTCTGGCCACGCTGCCGCGGAACGCTCCAAGTAGTTGGACCGTGCCGTACCACCTGTCCCTGGTGGAAAAATTTATGCAGAAAAACACCTTTGACCACAAGTCCATCAGGCAGTGGTCAGCACGTAACGTCCTAGAGGCCCTGAGGGGAAAGGAGAGGGTGGACCCTGTGGGATGGTTCCCCGAGCAGACTGTCAAAGTCATTTGGCAGAATGCCTCATCGCCAGAACTTTCCAACAAGCACCAAGACGTAGCTTGGCTGGTGGTGAGAAAGGCCCTCCCCGTCAGATCATTCCTACACGCCAGGAGTCTCACCCCCTCTGCACGTTGCCCTCGAGGTGGCTGTGGTGGGGAAGAGACCGTTGTTCACCTCCTTGTGGATTGTGCCTTTGCAAAGAAAGTCTGGAGAGAGATGCAGTGGTTGCTGTCGAGGTTCATCCCGAGCAGTTCTGTGACACAGGACTCTGTGCTCTACGGGCTGTTCCCAGGGACACACACCGAGACAAACATCAACTGCAGCTGGAGGATCATCAACTCGGTGAAAGACGCGCTTTGGTCTGCCCGAAACTTGTTGGTCTTCCAGCACAAAGAGTTGTCCCCGACCGATTGTTGCGGACTGGCACAATCCAAAATCCAGGACTACGTGCTGAGGGACGCACTAAAGCTTGGGGCAGCTGCCGCAAAGGCGCAATGGGGAAGGGTCGCTGTCTAAGACCTTTCTACCACAGCGCACCGAGAGACTGGGAACTGTTTAGAGCCCCTCGGGCTGTACAGATCAAAATGAAAGGCTGTAAATGATTGTAATATTGTTTGTACTGATGCACCTGGTGATACATTTTGTAAAAGTTTAACCTGGATTGTACCCTTGTAATGTTGTTTTTGAAATGGTTTGGAATGTGATTGAAGATATTTTATGAATAAAGTATATTTTTACAAAAAAAAACCCAGGCGCTGCAGACAGAGACTTCTTAAAGGAACTATAACCCGCACTGCTGTCTCCAGAAGAACAGACAAATCATCTGTCTACATGTCTACATACTGTCTACATCCTTAAATCACTTTGACAAGGGAAAGCAGCAGGACCACAGAATTCAGTCTGAAGCCAGCCAAGTCACCAACCTCCACAAACTGTACACCCTTCAGTTTTTATCAGACTCTAATTTGCTTAATCTATGCGAACTTTGAGAGTGTGTTTCTGTGTGTGTGAACTTTGAGAGAGCGTGAGCGTGTGTGTGACCTTTGGGAGAGTGTGTGTGTGTGCGTGTAAACTTTGAGAGGGTGTGTGTGTGTGTGTGTAAACTTTGAGAGAGTGTGTGTGTGTACAAAAGTCAAATTATATTTTATTATTTTTGCTTAAACCAAGTTAAGTACAATAAAAGCTATCCTCTTATGTTTGTTAAAACTCAAGTAAACCTGTCTGATTGTGTCTTTTATGATCACAGCGCGTAGATTGTTAAATACTGAATTGGCAAGTATATCCTTTTGAAAAAAACCTGTTGAGGTCAAACGAGGAGTGGGAAAAGGGAGGGGAGCCACCCTACCACTCCTCACCTGATTGTAACACCATAATCAAATTGTATCAGGCTCAAGGTGCTGAATGGCCTACTCCTGCTCCTAAGAAGATCAACGTCTCAGCCCTAAAAGAGCCCAATTAGAAAGGAATCCCAAGTGCAGCTCACGACCAATCTCGAAAACCTTCAATTCCAGAAGGTTTGGGATCAAATAAAGTCAGCAGTACCAGACTCCTTGTATCAGGCTCAAGGGGCTGAATGGCCTTCTCCTGCTCCTAAGAAGATCAACGTCTCAGCCCTAAAAGAGCCCAATTAGAAAGGAATCCCAAGTGCAGCTCACAACCAATCTCGAAAACCTTCAATTCCAGAAGGTTTAAAGTCAGCTGTACCAGACTCCTATGCCAAGACCATTAGGCTCAAGCACAATCATCACCAGGACCGGTTCGACAAAAATTATACTCAAATATGTCACCTCCTGGAACAAACGAACAGCCTTCGTCGCCTGGGAAAATAACCCAAGGTTGCAACTCAAGAAGGTAGCATTCCATGGCTGACACCCAAAGACAAACCCCGAAGATAAAAGACATGTGGTGGGAAGAGAAAGCCCAAGAGATCCAACAATATGCTGGCCATGATGACATACAAAGCTTTTTTGAACCCACCAGTGTTAGAAGTCAAATGGACAAAATCTCTTTCATTCATAGGATTACATTTCTCTTCTTAAGGGTGACAATGTCATCTGTCAACGCTGGAGAGAACATTTTGAACAACTCCTTAACAGTGAATCCACAGTGGCAGCTGATACTCTCCAGGTTGTGCCTCAGCGCCCTGTGGCAGAATCATTGGGTGAATCGCCATCAATGGGAGAGCTGCAACAAGCAATCAAGCAGATGAATAAAACAACATAGCCTGCAGCCCCAGTGGTATTCCAGCTGAGCTTTTCAAAGCTGGTGGACTTTAACTTACATCAAGACTCCATGCGCTCGTCCTATGGATTTTGGAGGAGTAAGAAATCCACCCCCGACTTCAGGAATGTGACAATTGTAATTATTTACAAGAATGGAGATAAATCATGTTGTGGAAACTGTCCAGCATTTCCCTCTCGTCCGTAGCAGGGAAAATCCTGACACACATTCTCCGGAATTGTTTAATTCCTGTGGCTGAGGAAGTCCTCCCAGAAACACGGTGTGGCTTTAAATCTTCCAAAGGAACCTCTGACATAGTCTTTGTTGCCAGGCAAATCCAAGAAAATTGTCGAGAAAACCAATGAATCCTTCATTGCATTCACCGGCCTGACCAAAGCAAATTGCAAGGCTCTGTGGATGGTGTTCCAGAGATTTAAATGTCCAAGAAATTTCATCACAATCCTCGAATTGCTTCATGGTAATATGACTACAACTGTCTCGAGACCGAGGTCTGAAACAGCCACCTTCAAAATCCAGACCAGTGCCAAGGGAGGCTGTGTGATAGCCCCCTTACTATTTACAATCTACCTGACAGTGGCTATTCATCTGATCAAAGATCAACTGCTCTCTGGTGTCATTATTCAATGTCACCTAAATGGAAACCTCTTTAACCTTAGTTGCCACCATGCCTAAACCAGACTGACCACTACAGACATACCTGACCTACAGTCTGCAGATGACTGCAGTGTCATTGCTCACTTTGCACCAAATTTGCAAGCCACTCTAGATTTCGTCAGTTCTGAATACAAGAAACTTAGCCTGCCCATGAATGTTGCCAAAACAAAGCTCACATAGCTACCCAAACCTGGTCAGTCAAATATTCCACCTGTCATATATGTTGAAGACGAGACTGTGGGACACATTGAGCACTTCCCATACCTTGGCAGCCATCTCGATCAAAAGGCTAACTTGACAAGGAGATCCAACATCAGATCAGCTAAACCATTTGAGCCTTCTACAGACTATGGCAGCAAGTCAACAAAAGTCCTAGTGGACAGAGCAGTTGTCACCAGCACGCCCCTGTACAGCAGTGAGACCTGGACTGTGTACCACCGACACACAGGAGCAATCGAGAAATTCCATTAGCAATGTCTCCGCCTCATTCTCCAGATTCACTGGGAGGACCGCCGAACAAGCGCTTGAATGCAGCTCCACAAGAATTCAGGCAAAACTCCTGAAAAATCAACTTTAAGGGTCTGGGGGGACACTGTGCCTGGATAAATAGCCAAAAACTGTCTCCTCTGCCAGGTCCTGTTTTCTCAGCTCTCACAAGGCGAAAGTTCCAGGGGAGGGCAAAGAGAACCCATTTCAAACACACTCTGAAACCCTCCTTGAAGCGCAGCAGCGTTGACATAAAAGACTGGGAGGAACTTGCTACCAATCGTTCAGAATAGGCGCCAACTTGCCCATCGGACTGCATCACGCCGTGAGTCCCAACGTCTTAATGATGAGGCCGAGCAGCAGCAGAGAAGGAGATAAAAGGAAACAACTCCTGCAATCCGGATCCCAATACATCGTGGGACGTCCTGCCCTATGTGGCCAAAGGTATGCCGGTCGAGAAGCAGCCTGCTCAGTCACGTGAAGGCACATGGCGGAAACTCCGGCGCCTGGGTAGATGTCATCCTTGAGTCGAGAAAGAGCTGATGATGATGTTCCTGTGCCCCTATCTTCCTGGTTGTCAGTTGTGGCTCAGTGATGCCACACTTGCTGCTGAGTTAGGAAAAAAGAGAGACTTGCATTTTTCTAGTTCCTTTCATGACCTCAGGACATGCCAATGTGTTTTACAGCTAGCGAAGTGCTTTTTGAAACGCAGTGGAAGTTTGTAATGTTAGAAGGTGAGAAGGTTATGCAGAGACTTGAGCACAAACTCTGGGCTGACACTTGCAGCATTGAAGTGGGTGGTGGGGCGGAGCTAAGGTTGCTAGCGGTTACAATTTCTCAGATGAGATGTTAAACTGTGGCCCCTTTATCTCCTCTCAAATGGATGTAAAAGACCCCATGACACTATTTCATTTATCTCTCAAGATCACTCAAAGGCAAAAAGCAGATTACCTGCACTCTATCACATTGCTGTTTGTGAGAGCCTGCTCTGTCAACTTTGGTTGGTTACATTACAACAGTGACTACAATTAAAAAATATTTCATTGACTTTAAAGTGCTTTGGGGTGTCTTTAGGTGGCAAAAGGTGTAAAACTGCAAGTCCTCTCTACCTGTGCATGAGCCTTTAGTGATGTGTGCACTTGGACATATAAATTCCTTATTCTTTCTCACAGCTCCTAGTCTCTCATATGCTGATTTGTCTTTCTCAGATCCAAAATGGATGGCTTCTCCCCTCGTGGAAGTCTGTCTGAGATAGCTTTGTTCATCATTCATCCACCCTGGAATGTGCCCATACTGAAACTTAATACCACAATAAAGCTGGATCACACCTGCTCTCACTTCTAGGGCATAGAGCATGATAACACTGTATGCAAATTCCTGCCTATGATTCAGCAAATCTCACCAGGTATTAAATAATAAGTCAGGTTATGAGAGAGAAATGTCACAGCGTTCATCCTGATCCTCATATCAGCTGATAGGAAATGCGAATCTAGAATGTTACTTGGCAGTGAGATACTGGGTCAAACTATGAAAGACAAAGTTGAGGCTGATGTTCAGAATTGTCTTCACACAATAGCCTGAATGTCACAGGTAGGGCAGACATCCCAACGTCAGCAAGAAATGTGTGTCACCAGCACACACACCCAGGGGGACTTCCCCATGAGTTATATGGATGGTGGGAAACAAAGTAGCTGTTGCCAGGGCTGCTGTCCAATTAACAATGGCAGCTTGGTCCCCAGTAGCTGCCGGCCCAATCAGAACCACGGCAGCTCAACAGCCTCAGTAGCGCCACCTGGAGCAGTGGCCACCGCTGCGGCAGGCAGGAGAGCTGGGGGCCTGTAGAAGGTAAGCAAAAATATATTGTAAAAAAGCACAGAGCTGAGTGCAAGCAGGGAAAGCCCACCAGAGAAATCACTGGGGCTGTGGGGGGGCAGCCTTCCCCAACTGGAGTCCCCTCTTTGCTTTATAAAACTATACCCCCACTGGCTGACACTGGAAGGTCACCTCCATTCAACTGGCAGCCTTCTCATGTGATGGGGTCAATCTGAAGTCGGAAAAATTCCAATGGCACCCCTAACCGGGCCTTTACCCAAGGAAATTGGCTGCCCTCCTCAAGAAGCAGCCTGCCTGATTCCAGTCCCAGTCCACGGAATTAAACCAGGTGGAGCGCCCGGCATCACCCTAGGCACTGGAAACGACAATGGCAAAATCAGCCCTGTCAACCCTGCTAAGTCCTCCTAACTAATATCGAGGGAAAAAAATACCTGACCTCATCCTCACCGCTGCAGATGCATCTGTCCATATCAGTATCGGTAGGGGTGACCATCGCACAGTCATTGTGGAGACGAAGTCCCACCTTCACAGTGAGGATACCCTCCATTGTGTTGTGTGGCACTACCACCATGCTAAATGAGATAGATTTTGAACAAATCTAGCAATTCAAGACTGGGCATCCATGAGGCACTGTGGGGCATCAGCAGCAGCAGAATTGTACTCAAACACAATCTATAACCTCATGGCCCAGCATATCTCCCATTCTACCATTACCATCAAGCCAGGGGATCAACCCTGGTTCAACGAAGAGTGCAGGAGGGCATGCCAGGAGCAGCACCAGGCATACCTAAAAATGAGGTGTTAACCCGGGGAATTTATAACACGATACTACTTGCATGCCAAAGAGCATAAGCAGCAAATAATAGACAGAGCTAAGTGATCCCACAATCAATGGTTCAGATCTAAGCTTTGCAGTCTTGCCACATCCAGTTGTGAATGGTGGTGGACTATTCAACAACTCGCAGGAGGAGGATACTCCACAAATATCCCCATCCTCAATGATGGGAGAGCCCAGTACATCAGTGCAAAAGATAAGGCTGAAGCATTTGCTACAATCTTCAGCCAGAAAGTGCCAAGTGCATGATCCATCTCGGCCTTCTCCAAAGGTCCCCAGCATCGCAGATGCCAGTCTTCAGCCAATGCGATTCACTCCACGTGATATCAAGAAACAGCTGAAGGCACTGGATACTGCAAAGGCTTTGGGCTTTGACAATATTCCAGCAATAGTACTAAAGACTTGTGCTCCAGAACTTGCCGTGCCCCTAGCCAAGCTGTTCCAGTACAGTTCCAACACTGGCATCTACCTGGCTGTGCAGAAAATTGCCCAGGTGTGTCTTGTACACAAAAAGCAGGACAGATTCAACCCGGCCAATTACCGCCCCATCAGTCTACTCTTGATCATCAGAAAAGTAATAAAAGGGGTCATCAACAGTGGTATCAAGCGGCACTTGCTTAGCAATAATCTGCTCAGCGATGCTAAGTTTGGGTTCCGCCATGGCCACTCAGCTCCTGACCTCATTACAGCCTTGGTTCAAACATGGAAAAAAGAGCTAAACTTCCGAGGTGAGTTGAGGGTGACTGCCCTTGACATTAAGGCTGCATTTGACCAAGCATGGCATCAAGGAGCCCTAGCAAAACTGGAGTCAATGGGAATCAGGGGGAAAGCTCTCCGCTGGTTGGAGTCATACCTAGCACAAAGAAAGATGGTTGTGGTTGTTGAAGGTGAGTCATCTCAGCTCCAGGACATCACTGAAGGAATTCCTCAGGGTAGTGTCCTCGGCCCAACCATTTTCAGCTGTTTCATCGATAACCTTCCTTCCATCATAAGGTAAGAGGTGGGGATGTTCGCTGTTGATTGCACAATGTTTAGCACCATTCACGACTCCTCAAATACTGAAGCAGCTGATGTCCAAATGCAGCAAGACCTGGGCAACATCCAGACTTGGGCTGACAAATGACAAGTAACATTCCTGCCACACAAGTGCCAAGCAATGACCATCTCCAACAAGAGAGAATCTAAACATCACCACTTGACGTTCAATGGTATTACCATCTCTGACGCCGCACTCTCAACATCCTGGGGGTTACCATTGACCAGAATCTGAACTGGACTAGCCATATAAACACTGTGGCTTCAAGAGCAGGTCAGATGATAGGAATCCTGTGACAAGTAACTCAACTCCTGATTCCCCAAAACCTGTCCACCATCTACAATGTACAAGCCAGGAGTGTGATGGATGAGTGCAGTTCCAACAACACTCAAGAAGCTTGATGCCATCCAGGACAAGGCAGCCCGCTTGATTGGCACCACACCCACAAACATTCACTCCCTCCACCACTGCTGCACAGTAGGAGCAGTGTGTACCATCTACAAGGTGCACTGTGGGAATTCATCAAGACTCCTTAGGCAGCAGCTTCCAAACCCACAACCGCTACCATCTAGAAGGACAAGGGCAGCAGATAGATGGGAACACCACCACCTGGAAGTTCCCCTCCAAGTCACTCACCATCCTGACTTGGAAATATATCACCGTTCCTTCACTGTCGCTGGGTCAAAATCCTGGAACTCCCTAACAGTACTGTGGGTGTACCTATACCACATGGACTGCAGCGGTTCGAGAAGGCAGCTCACCACCACCTTCTCAAGGGCAACTAGGGATAAACAATAAATGCTGGCCCAGCCAGTGAAGCCCACATCCCATGAGTGAATTTTTTTTTAATTCGCACCTTCGGTAAAACTTTCTGACGGAAGGACATGGCCGGGGAGCCAACCCAACATGGCTCTCCTCAAAATTACCAGCTCCCCTTACTTCCCCACCTCCTGGGGACTGGTTAACTTCAGCCCAATGGGTGTTTCATTCTTAAAATAGGTAAAATAGAGGCAAAAACCCTGGAATCATTGGAGGCATGGTTGGAATTTGTGTTGGGAAGGGTGTCCAGTTCTTCCTGGGAAACGGCTTAGGATAGGCTGAATGGCCATCCTCATCTCTCGTTGATTTTCATCTGAAAACTCGCATGCATAAAAAATGTTGCAGCCAACAGGCTGTGTGCTGGGCAAGTACTTTTCTAAGGGATGCTCATCCACAACAGACATTTTATTTTTTAATATTCAAGTTCTGCTATTTTACAAAAAACATGCATAAAACATGAAAGGTGCAGGAAGGTAGCAATTAGGGCTCTGTAACCCTCACTTACATAAAATGACAGTAATCACTTCATGCACCATTCAAATATGTACGTGCCAGACAGTAATTAGGAAATCAGCATGTATTTAGACTGCTACTTTTTTTAGCACTGAACATCAAGAACTCATGAACTCCAGTTAAGATGGTTCTTGGCACAAGCTGAAGCTTTGCTGCCGAAATTATAGTGAGCAATGTTTTTGTCAAAATACTTACTGCATTCATGACAAACTCCTCTCTGTGTTATATTAATTGTAATCTTCCAGCTTCTCTGTCTGGGACCCGTCATCACCTGACGAGATTATTGCGGGAGTAAATTCAAATTAAAGTGCTGTGTGCAGCAGTGGGCAATTGCTGCCTTAAACATTACTCATTGTTACATACTCCAATGGGTAAAAGTGATCATTCCACCAGGCCAACTGGCCCTTTACCCCAACCAGACTTTGGAGAGGGGCGAACTGTTTGGTGGGTGGAGAGGGAGTTTGATTGAAATTAGCAGCAAGCAGTGTAAATTGTGGCAGGGGGGGAGGGGTAAAAATACTGCATTTATTATTCTTAGAGCAGATTATAAACAGTGCCATGCCTCTGAATTTCATTGGAGTGACCAATAAGCATATAACACAAACAATACGAGCAGGCCAGCTTTTCCTAACTCCCGGCAACAGGATGATGCTATTGGTCTGTTTTTTGGGTCTGTAATATTTTGTGGGGTACATGGGGTGCGCTTGGGACGGGTAGTAAAGGTGGGCCTTGTCGCACTCTTCAGAGTGGCCCACCTTCCTTTGGTCCTCACTGGCGCCCTGCTCTCACCTGTGGCTCCAAGTTGTTGTTTGCATGCAACAGTAGCCATACTACAGCAAACTGTCTCTACGGGTGGGCTAAACCGGACAACGTGTCTCCCTATCGGTGACTTAGGACTTTCTTATCCTTGCAGGCGAAGTATTACTCGGTGAATGGGTGGAAGAGTTCAATGCAAACTCAAAAGCTACTATTGTGGAGCACTATGAGTGTGGCCTGGCATTAAGGTAGCATAGAGGGAGTGCAGTGAATGTTCGCCAGGCTGGGATGGCAGGATTGCCATATGAGGAGAGATTGGGCCGACTCGGCCTGTACTCACTGGAGTTTAGAAGAATGAGAGGGGATCTCATTGAAACGTATAAAATTCTGACAGGGATGGACAGACTGGATGCAGGGATGATGTTTCCTCTGGATAGGGGATCTAAAACAAGGGGTCACAATCTCAGGATACGGGGTAGACCATTTATGACTGAGATGAGGTGGGGAGCCTGTGGAATTCTCAACCACAGAGGGCTGTGGAGGCCAAGTCACTCAATATATTTAAGAAGGAAATAGATAGATTTCCAGATCCTAATGGCATCATGGGGTATGGGGAGAGAGCGGGAGGGCAGCGTTGAGATAGAAGATTAGCCATGATCATATTGAATGGCAGAGCAGGCTTGAAGGACCGAATAGCCTACTCCTGCTTCTATTTTTCTATGCTTTTATTTTTTTTTGTGCCATGGTCATCCACTGCATCCAGAAACATCTCCCGCCATCTCGACTACTGTCATTGGGTGCAGATGTGCCTGGATGAGAGAGTGAGGTTGACGCAGCGCAAATCTCCGTCGCTATAATCTATTCCACACACACACCTCATGACATCACCCACCAATCCAGCTTCAAACAGATTTCAAGTCCTGCGGCGATGTGGGAGGGATAAAGCAGCAGGTGCAGATACACTGGAAGCTATAGCCTCAGCTCTGCACGGAGCCCAGAGGGTCTTCTGTCCCTGGATTGAGGGACTTTGTCACCCCTGGGCCAGTCCTCTTCAGGATTGCACTGCTCATTTCCCTGGCACGAGGAAGCGGGTTAGAAAAGGTGCCCTTAACATTGTATGCCTCATTTACCCTGGCCAGCTTACGAGGATTTTCAGGGATCCTATTATAGTGGTTTTATAACAAGTGTAAAGAAGACAAAGGTAATGTCATTGACATGCGGAACATGTGAACACTCATGGATTATGCCGGATTCGACAGACCTGAGAGACAAACAGTCATGGTTGGGGGATAACTTGTCAGATACAACATCCACATAGCAACATTAAGTGAGACTTGTCTACCTGATGGAGGGTAAATTACAGGAGCTGGAGCCGGATACACTTTCTGGAGTGGTCACAGTAGTGAGGAGTGTCATGAAGCAGCATCAGGGTTTTCTATTAAGTCCAACCTAGTTCCTAAGCTTGCCAGCCTCTCAAAAGGCATAAATGGCATTGTGACCTTCCCTTGAAGGGAAAAATCATGCCAGCATTGCCAGCGTTTATGTACCTACGATGACAAATCGTGTGAAAGATACATTTTATGAAGAACTAAAATCTTTGATTGCTGCATTGCCAAGATCAGACAAACTCATCATCCTAAGGGATTTCAGTGCCAGAACTTGCACAGTCCATCAAACTTGGAAGAGAGTTATAGGGAGGAACAGAGTTGGGAAAACAACAGCAGTCACTCTCTGCTGTAGATGTATGCAAAGGATAATCTTCTCATTACCAACTGTATTCCAATTGCCAAGTCGAAGCAAGGTTTCCTGGGTGCACTCTCACTCTAAGCATCCAATTGGCTTCTAATTGATGACATTATTGTCTGAAGCAAGGGCATTCTAGGTGTCAGAGGACTAAAGCCGCACATGGAGCAGATTGTTGGACTGATCACAGATTCATTGTTTCAAAGGTCAACATCCATTTTCAGTCCAAGAGATGACCTGAGGGGAAAAAAGTCAATAAAAGACTTAACATCTCAAGACTCAGTTTGGTCTCTGTGGGGAAAATCTTCTCAGATCTGGATTCCAATCTAGATGGTGTCACAACTGGCCCCCAGACGAGGTCTCCCAATTTGTTAAATTCCCGAATTGGACCCCCAATTTTGATATGATCCCAGGTGAGGAGGAATGAGCTGGCTCTCCTTTATTCAACTCCCTCGGTTGTTTGCAACAAGGTTAATTTAAAAATCCTTTGCCCGTGGATACCTTTTCCCAGTCGAAATGTATTTACTTTTTATAAGGAGTCAATGTAACCAGACTTTTGTGAGTCAAAGAAAGTGTAAGCTTATTTGTTACTAAAACCCGAGGAAAAATATTAAAATGATGTGATACACACAGACACACACACATCAGAATGAGAAGTTGAGTCCAAATAGAAGTTAGAAAAATATACAAATCAGTCCTTGGCTTGTCCATGAGGCATACATGGTAGTATGTAGATGGGGAAGGCGTTGGAAAAGTGGTATTGTCACTGGACTAATAATCCAGAGACCGAAGGTAATGCTCTGGGGACCCGGTCTAATGATGACCATGAAACCATTGTCAATTGTTGTAAAAACCCATCTAATTCATGGATGCCCATTAGGGAAGGAAATCTGCTGTCCTTATCTGGTCTGGCCTACATGTGACTCCAGACCCACAGCAATGTGGTTGACTCTTATATGCCCTCTGAACTGGCCAAGCAAGCCACTCAGTTGTATCAAACTGCTACAAAGTCTCAAAAAGGGATGGACCACCCTGCATAAACGTAGGCAATGGCAAACTCAGCCCTGTCAACACTGCAAAGCCCTCCTTACTAACATCTGGGGGCTAGTGCCAAAATTAGGAGAGCTGTCTCACAGACTAGTCAAGCAACAGCCTGACATAGTCATCCACACGGAATCATATATTACAGATAATGTCCCAGCCACCACCATCACCATCCCTGGGTATGTCCTGTCTCACTAGCAGGACAGACCCAATAGAGGTGGTGGCACAGTGGTATACAGTCAGGAGAGAGGTTCCCCTTGGAAATATATTGCCGTTCTTTCACTGTCGCTGGGTCAAAATTCTGGAGCATCCTCCCTAACAGCACTGTGGATGTACCTTCTACACCTCATGGGCTGCAGCGATTCAAGAAGGCAGCTCACCACCACTTCCTTAAGGGCAATTAGGGATGGGCAATAAATGCTGACCTAGCCAGCGACGCTCACATCCTATAAATGAATAAAGAAAACACACTCCCCCACACCGGTCTGCAGCCAATTTTTAAACCCATTTTTCTTATGTATTCCTAGGAGTGGAAATAGGCCTGTCTTGTGCCCAGAGTTCATTCTTCATTCATCTCAGGCCATTTTACACATTTTGAGATATAAGTCAATGGGAGGTGGATTTTTGGATGATTGCTGAGACGCATAAATCAGTCTTTTGTCTCCGCAGCCACAGGAGATTCAAGTTCAGTCTTTTGCATCTTTCCTATCTTCCTTTCAAGTATCTCTGCTTAAAAAGGCTATGACACCTTTCTGTTGCGACATTCCATGTTCTCTCAGGACACTTCATATTATCAGCCATCTCTTCATCAGTCTTTACTTGTATTTCTTTTAAAAACACAAGTCTTCCTTAAAAAAAGTTCAATATACCCGGAAGTAATTTGTGACTGTAATCTGCTTTTCATGACAATAGTCTGAAATTTGTCTCTCACAGCATGACAGACAACTGGATAGCCTTCAGAGTCCTGGTAGGATTTGCTGCCTGAGAACCTCTGGGGCCCACCACATGTAAGCACTAGGACTGGTTTGACGAAAGCAACGAGGAGATTTAAACCCTGCTGGGTGAGAAAGACTGTTTCCTTAGAGCTGACCAAAATGACCATTCATCTGCTTCGAAGGAAGTTCCTTTCAACATCTGTAAAATCATTCAATCAAAGCTCAGAGAGATGCAAGATCGCTGGCTAAGCAAAAGGGCAAAAGAAATACAATTGTATACAGACAGTAACAATACTAGATGCTTAAATGATGCCCTGAAGGCAATCTGTGGTTCACAACCTTCCAGAAAGTCTTCACCCCTTGATGCTGACAGAACCACACTGATTACAGGCAAGGCAAAAATTCAGGAGAAATGGGCAGAACATTTTAACAATGTCCTGAATAAACCTTCACAAATCAATGACGAGGCAATTGCCCCTTTGCCCCAAACTGAAGCCGGCATGTCACTTGTTGACACCCCCAACAAAACTGAGATCATGAAAGCAATCGGTCTCCTGTCAAGCAGTAAAGACACCAGGGTCAGATGCAATCCCCGGTGAAATATACAAGTCTGGAGGCACAATATTCGTGGACAAACTCACCAAATTATTTCAGGCAATGTGGAACCGGGAAGCTATTCCTCAGGAGTTCAAAGATGCATCAATTGTCCACCTTTAGAAGAGGAAGGGAAATCGTCGAGCTTGTGACAACCATTGGGGGATCCCTCTTCTGCGCTTTGCTAGGAAAATATTTGCAGAAGTCCAGTTAAACTGGTTGACACTACATCTCAAACAGGGGCTCTTTCTAAGCAGTCAATGTGGCTTCGGAAAAGGTCATGACGCAGTTGACATGGTGTTTGCTGCCCGTCAGCTCCAGCAGAATTGCCAAGAGCAGGGATGTAATTGTACCCAATGTGTGTTGATTTGACAAAAGTCTTCGACACAGTTAGCAGTTTTTGGCAGGCCCTCACACTGCATGTTGGCCAAGAGCACTTCAACAGTCAGAGCAGGGATCTGAGAAGCCTAAGCCTCTACCTTTACGCAAGCCGTTGGGGTTGCACCACATAGGAATGGTAAGAAAAGGGAGATAAAAGCTTCATAGTTCAACAAGGGTGTCACTGCAAAGGTTCGGCTATTTCATTTCTGTCATCTAGTAGAGAATTTATAAAATGCTTTTCTTTTCACCACCCTCCTGTGCGGATTATTGTGAGTTGGTGCTCACTTACTTTTCATTGCTGTTTGATGAATGAGAAGATATGACCGCTGCCATTGAGAAGGACAAGGGCAACAGGCACATGGGAACACCACCACCTGGAATTTCCCCTCTAAGCCACTCACCATCCTGACTTGGAAATATATCGACATTCCTTCACTGTCTCTGGGTCAAAATCCTGGAACGCCCACCCTAACAGCACTGCGGATGCACCGACACCACATAGAAACATGGAAACATAGAAACTAAGAGCAGGAGTAGGCCATTCAGCCCTTCGAGCCTGCTCCGCCATTCATTATGATCATGGCTGATCATCCAACTCAATAGCCTGCTCCCGCTTTCTCCCCATACCCTTTAATCCCTTTCGCCCCAAGAGCTATATCTAACTCCTTTTTGAAATGTTTTGGTCTCAACTACTTTCTGTGGTAACGAATTCCACAGGCTCACCACTCTCTGGGTGAAGAAATTTCTCCTCATCTCAGTCCTAAATGGTCTCCCCATAACCTCAGTCTGTGTCCACTGGTTCTGGACTCACTCACCATCGGGAATGTCCTTCCTGCATCTACCCTGTCTAGTCCTGTTAGAATTTTATAGGTTTCTTTGAGATCCCCCCTCTTCTTCTGAACTCCAGCGAAAATAATCCTAATCGACTCAATCTCTCCTCAAATGTCAGTCCCGCCATCCCAGGAATCAGTTGGATAAACCTTTGCTGCACTCCCTCTATAGCAAGAACATCCTTCCTCAGATAAGGAGATCAAAACTACACACAATATTCCAGGTGTGGTCTCACCAAGGCCCTGTACAATTGCCGCAAGACATCCCTGTTCCTGTACTCGAATCCTCTGGTTATGAAGGCCAACATACCATTTGCCTCCTTTACCACCTGCTGCACCTGCATGTTTACCTTCAGCGACTGGTGTACAAGGACACCCAGGTCTCATTGCACATTCCCCTCTCTCAATTTATAGCCATTCAGATAATAATGTCTTCCTGTTTTTGCTACCAAAATGGATAACCTCACGTTTATCCACATTATACTGCATCTGCCATGCATTTGCCCACTCACTCAGCTTGTCCAAATCACATTGAAGCATCTCTGCATCCTCCTCACAGCTCACCCTCCCACCCAGCTTTGTGTCATCTGCAAATTTGGAGATATTACATTTAGCTCCCTCATCTAAATCGTTAATATATATTGTGAATAACTGGGGTCCCAGCACCGATCCCTGCGAAACCCCACTTGTCACCGCCTGCCATTCGGAAAAAGACCCATTTATTCCTACTCTTTGTTTCCTGTCTGCCAACCAGTTTTCTATCCACCTCAATACACTACCCCCAATCCTATGCGCTTTAATTTTACATGCCAATCTCTTATTTGGGACTGTGTCGAAGCCTTCTGAAAGTCCAAATAAACCACATCCACTGACTCCCCCTCATCAACTCTACTAGTTACACCCTTGAAAAATTCCAGTAGATTTGTCAAGTATGATTTCCCTTTCATAAATCCATGCTCTCTCTGTCCGATTCTGCCATGGACTGCAGCGGTTCAAGAAGGCAGCTCGCCACCACCTTCTCAAGGGCAGTGAGGGATGGGCAATAAATGCTGGCCCAGCCAGCAATGCCCACATCCTGTAAAATGAATTATTTTTAAAAATGAATTGTCAGGGACCAGTGGAGGGATGTGCAATGTGTAATTAGTTGATTACAGGATTGCTTTGGAGCAATACGATTGGGCAGGGATGTTGTGGGGGAAGCATGATGGTTGAATGTGATTGTTACATCAGTCCACAGTGGCAGAGCCTAACTCAACTGTATAGCTTAAAGGAAATTCCTGCAAACCAGAGCAGTAATGTGAGCAGTTGTTATGACATCAGAGGCACCATCTTCGTCCTATGCCTCTTCTACGTTGGAATCGACCACAATGTATTTGTAAGATTGTTATGCTTTGACTGTCTTTAATTTAAGGTAAAGTGAAGGTGGGGGGGGGGGTCATGTGACCTGTTCTGAAGTCGGCCTGACAGCAAGCCTGGTTTGATTGTTAGAGATTAAAGGAGGCCCAGATTGGTTTACTGGGAAGACGGCGCAAGGTGTTTCTGCTTGGAGATAATGGCAGCAGCCTGTGAGTCTCCAAAGTCCCAGGAAAGTGTTGAACATAGGAACATGGGAAATAGGAGCAGGAGGAGGCCATTCCACCCCTTGAGCTTGCTCTACCATTCAAATAGATCATGGCTGATCGTCTACCTCAATGCAATTTTCCTGCACTATCCCCATGTCCCTTGATGTCTTCAATATCCAGAAATCTATCGATCTCTGTCTTGAACATGACACAATGACTAAGTCTCCACAGATCTCTGGGGTAGACAATTCCAAAGATTCATCACCTTCTGATTGAAGAAATTCCTCCTGATCATGGTCCTAAATGATCTATCCATTATTCTGAGACCGTGTCCCCCTGGTTCTAGACCCCCAGCCAAGTGAAACATCCTTTTCATAGCTATCTTGTTGAGCCCTGTTAGAATTTTGTATGTTTCAATGAGGTCAATTCCACAAGAATGTCAGATCATAAACAGTTTTTCTTTAAACTGTTCATTTAATTTCAAGATGAAGGAGGATTGGGCTCTCAAGAATAGCTGATCTGCATTTCTACCTGGTTACAAGGCCCATGTGATTCATGGTGCCATGGTGATGGGCTTTGAGATGGGAAGGGTACAGGGAAAGCCGTTATGATATTGGGTTACAGGCTTTCCTAAAATATCATTGAATATCACAGAGGGTTTAGTCTGCCAGGGTATGAGAGAAAGAGAGCAGCTAGAATCTGAAAGTCTGCATGTTGCATCACACCAGAATGTGGGTAGAAGCTTGTGCTCAGATTGAAAAGTCCAAATTCATGAGGAGTTAAAACAAAGCTGGAAGATTCACCTAGCTCATGCTACAGGGAGGGTCTCCAGGAATACTCTCACCATGAAGATTACAAGTTACCAGGCTGAGAAAGGAAAAGAACAGAAGTAAACCCTTGAGAGCTAAGAGTCATTTTGGACTCATTCTGGGAGAATCGAATGTCTACTTAAAAGACGGTGTAACATATATCTGTGAAATATGTTTTTTCAAATGTGTTAAAAATAAGGCCAGGAGGCAGGGTGGGGTATTCCATTCTGTGAATTAAAATATAAGTTGCCTACAGAGGTAGTGTTCAGTCAATCATGATCCTGGATGAGAGTCCCAAATTTTATTATGATCCAGTTAGGGACCAGTAACTTTTGTTATAAAGCAAACAACATTTTTAACCCCAGTTACTTACTAAGAGAAGAAAGCCACAAGATCCCACAATTTAAAAAAAAAGAACTTATACTGTACAAAAGTCAATAAAACAGTCAACACTATCTACTTTATACTCTAACATCCAGAATTAACACGAGGTAAACATGAATTAACAGGCAAACTCTGGTTGTACATACCACAAACTGCACATTAAATGGCAGGCACAACCAAGCTAGGTCTCCCGAATTTTCTCCGCAACCTACCCAGACGTCAATGATCACTGTGAGCCACAAAATCCTTCAAAGTATTTGTTTTCACCCTGAGGGATTTCAGTTCCTCTCTTTCAAAGATCTAGCCTCTGATTTCCCTCAAAAGCTGTTCCAATTCAAACCGCCGGCTGCTCACCTCCTCAATCTCTTCTCCCGAGGCTAAGTCCCACTGGATTAATAAGGTTGCACCCCAGCATCTAGTTACCACCAAGATTCCAGCTCTCTAGACATTCTGAGCAGAATGCCACTGCTCATGGGCTTTCCTTTGCCCTGACTCAGCTTGACAGAGCTATCACAGTTGTTCACTTCAGTTTCACATGGGCTGATGACTGCCTCGGCCTTGTCTTAAACCCAATCCCCCCAGCACATGAAGCTAGCCACCTTCTGCTGCCTCCTCCAGCTCCAGACTCATCTCTGAGCAACCACTGCTCACTCCGGGCTACTGTTCCCTCTGCCCAAACTGCTGTATGACCTGTTGATATCTCCCAGCAGGGTTTCACCCAAGCTCTGAGGAAGGATCTGATGTATCCAAGCTGGGTACATTCTGTGCCTCTAATATTACCATCTCCAGTCAAAGATCACCCTCCACAGGTGCTAACTTATAAAAACACAAGAAAAAAAAAATCCAAAAATATCAATTCCCTCAAACATCCTTTCAGGTATTAACTGAAAGTTTGAATTTGTTTTTAAAAGTTATCAGAGGCTGTAACATGCTTCATAATGTTGTGCAGAGTGTAGCACACCACAATCATTCTAGAGGCCTTGGCTGGTGAGTATGGAAGGGCACTGCCAAATCTGTCAAGGCACCTGTGTGAACCTTATGTATTTGCATGAGGGGATCTCATGGCTGTCAGTAGCACTGCTGGGCTCCATTGATGGATTCCCTCAGTACCATCAACCGAGCTCATGGTGGACATCCTTTGCTTCCTTGGGCCCATCCCTTGAGGGTGTTGGCAGCTCTGTCAGGGGGTTTGGGATGTCGTAGGGTGAAATCGTCCCAACAGCTCCGTGGGAATCTGCTGCACATCTGTATAAAACCTTTTCTTAGTTTCCTAGTTGCACACCAGCTGCACATTAATCCAAATTAAGTCGATTGCGCAGTGATAAAATTAAATCTGCCGTGGTTAACCAACACTCCAGGATCTGTGCTCAGATTGTCGCGCGTGTGAAATCAATGACACCCTGTACTTGTGGGAAGCCAGCCAGGGATGCAAACCTGAGTGGCTGCGAGTGGTTGTTCATTCTGACTAGCGTCATCACAGGCATGGGTATTCCTTTATCATCACTGGGTCAAAATCCTGGCTTTCCTGACCTTAGAGAACAGTGGGACAAGCTTCACCACATCGGCTGCAACAGTTTAAGATGGCAGCAAGGGCAAATAGTGATGGGCAATAAATGCTGGTCTTGTCAGCAATGCCTAAATCTCACGAAAGAATAACAAAAAGGTGGAGTTGACATAAGTGGCAAGCAATCCATCAGTCACCTGGATTATGTGCACCTGCTGGAGATCCTTTTCTGTTTTGTAGTTCTACCCATAAAATACCAACCATCTGCTTACCTTTTTCATATCCTCTCTTATCATTGAAGTCATTTCATCCTTAATCACTCAGGTCTCTATCCAGTCTGGCCTATACCATCTTAACCATCTTCTCCGCCTTCACTCTTTTATTGAGCTAGCATGTCACTCAGTTGCATCAAACATAGGACCACAGTTCTGAAGAAGGGTCATACGGACTCGAAACGTTAGCTCTGTTTCTCTCTCCACAGATGCTGCTAGACCTGCTGAGTTTTTCCAGCATTTTCTGTTTTTGTTTTGGATAGGACCACTAGCAATGGACAACGAATGCCAGCCTTACCAGCAGTGCCCACATCTGGGAAAGGAATGGAAAAAGAATTGTGCAGGCTTTGGGGAAGTGTCTTCACAGGGTGTGGGTCACAGAATAGTGCCATATGCTATAAGCCTGCTAACAAACATGCCAGCGACAGAGCAAGCTATATATGGGTTTTGTTTCCATTCATTTTGGTTTTTCTCTTCTCAATCCTTTCCTCTTTCAGCCTTGGAAAAAAGGCTACAAATTGGTCAGAATAATTTTTGAATCTTTCGAAAGACCTTCATTGCCCCAGTCTGTTCCCCACCACAAGCATGTTCCAAATACGTGAGCCAGATTCTATCTGGTCATTCAGTGAATAAGGATGTGAATAAGTTGGCCCCTGGGAAATTTGAACATTTTTCTGATCTGGATAAACACCAGTAGACATGACCCACACAAATTGGGGATAATTAGCCCCCAATATGTCTATTTGTGTTGCCTTGGTGCAATTCTTCCTTGTGTATATATATATATATATATATGTATATCTTAGCACTGGAAGAAGGGGAGCCAGTTTTAGCAATGTAGACTCAAGAAGCTGGTGCATGGGTGTTGCTTTGTATCCTACACAACAAAAGCTTTAAATAAAAAAGCAAATCACATATTGGAATTCATTTTTTTATTGAGTAGTTGGACCCCACATTATTTGGACATGTGTGCAATATTTCACATTTCTCAAAAGTTACAATTACATTTGCCATTTGCCTGCCCAATTCCATGATTATCTGCATCTTTAAGCACATTTTTTGCTGCATTCTCTCCATACAACAGAAAAAAAAAACATAATCGTAATGTAAGTGCATGGCAACAAAATCCCTGTAATTAGACAAAGTATAACATTATCAAACTATAAGTCGACCAGCAGGTCACAGTAACTCAGGATTGTAGCCAGCCATTGAATTAATTTTAGATGTGTGCCATGTGCTAAAGATAGTCAATGGTTTCTTAAGTTGGGGCAGAGGGGAAAGAAGAAGAATGCCAGCTTTTAACAGTGAAGCAAAAGATTTCATTGAGCGTTACCCCTGTCGTTCATTGGTAGAAAATAGGGCTTCCTACAGGCTTTACCCTCTTGCCAGAAAATGCAGGGGGTGGCACAAAACAGGCCGATAGTGATTTGGCGGCCCACTTTATACCATGCACAATGGAAAAGAAAATCAGACCTGGTGTAATATGCTGTCAGCCCAATTTATGCTATTGGTGTCAATCAATTTCCCCCTCCACTGAGTCTTAAGTCCTAACCTGAAGTGTTTCTAGTCAAGCAAAGTTTATGGGGCAGTGGTGGTTTGGGGAGAGAAAGAAAAAAACTTGCATTTATGCAATGCCTTTCGTGACGTTAGGAAGCGTCAACACATTTTACAGCTAATAAAGTTCTTTTTGAAGTGTCATCTGCTTATCTGTAACTTAACTCTATCTTGGCTTCATACCCTTTTACACTCTGACCTAATAAAAATCTTACCAATTTCAGTCTTGAAATTTTCAGTTGATTAGCCTCACCAGTTCTTTGTGGGGGTGTGATCCAGATATCCAGTCCCCTCTATGTGAAGAAGACCTTCCTGACATCACCCCCGAATGGTCTAGCTCTATTTTAGGATTTTTCCCTGCTTGTTCTGGACTTCCCCATCAGAGGAAATAGTTTTTCCTCTATCGACCCCGTTAATCATCTTAAAGAACTCAGTTGGATCACCCCTTACTCTACTGCAGAGAATACAAGCCTAGTCTATGTCACCTCTCCTCATAATTTAACTTTTTTAGCAGAGTATCATTCTAGTGAATTTACACTACAACCCCTCCAAGGCTTCCTAAGTGTGGTGTCCAGAATTCATGCAGCACTCTTAATGGGATTTAACCCAGAGCTTTATATAACTATAAACCCCCTTGTGATAAAGACAAATATTCTTTTATCTTTTAAAATTAATTTTGTACCTGTCACTTAGCTTTTAATGATTTCTGTATGTGAACCCTTAAATTTCTGCTCCACCACAGATCCTAGCTTCTCACTATTTATAAAATACACTAATTGATCTTCCTTATGAACAAGGTGGATGGTCTCACATTTCCTAAATTGAAATGTATCTTCCCCAGTTTTGGCCACTCATTTAATCTATCATTGTCCCTATGCAATTTCCTGCTACATTATTTACCTTGCTGCCTTGGCGTCATCGACAAAATTATATATACAGCTGTCTATTCCTTCATCTAAGTCATTTATAAATATGGTAAAAAGCTGAGGCCCCAGACCCTGGGAGACACCACATGTGGCATCTTGCCAATTTGAATACGCCCATTATTCCTACTCTCCTGTTCCTCAAGATAGTGCCATCGGATCTTTCACAGCTACTTGTGCCTCAGCTTATCCAAAAGATGACACTTCCAACAATGCAGCATAGCTTCAGTACAGCACTAGAGCGTCAGCCTAAATGTTATCTACAAGCCTCTGGAACAGGGCTCGAACCCACAACCATCTAAAATCAGAAGCAAGTATGTTACCCCTGAACCACATCTGACACTTTGAAGATGTTTTGTTTAATGACTATAGCATCTAACGGCGAGACGCAGTGAAACACAGGTCAGCATTTTGCAGCGAGTCTTTAAGGCAGCTGCAAAATGGAACGGAGGACTTCCCCTCTCAGCTTCAGCTCTACAGCTAAGCAACTGAATGTTGAGTTTCCAAACAGCCTTCTATTACACCCATCATTTTATCAGATCTATAACTTAATACAAGAAGGCACTTACGATGCAGAAAATCAAAATGAGGTGAGAAATGCATTTGTTTCAAAATTAAAATAGTACAGAAGTGTCAACATTTGCATGGCCAAAAGCTTTACCAGAATGCGTTAATCATACATAAATCCACTTGAAAAGGTTCAAACAAAATATCCCTTATCAAACAAGATTATAATATTCTACTTTCAGAAATAGCACATTGAACACATTTTTAGTCCAGTCCATACTAGGTCTCACGAGTAAGTGGTTTGTTAGTTATCGAACTCCATGCCCTTGCCTTGGTAGAGGTCTTGGTACATTTCTATGAGGCGTGCAGCCTCTCGCTCGCCAGAAAGCAAAGCACCGTGGGTGGTTGAGTAGTACTTTCTGTGAGTGGCTTCCCCAGCAAATAAAATCTGCATTGGCTAATAGGAGCAAAAATACTTATTACTAAACAATAGTTTAAACTTCCAATCTCTTCTTATTTGCTAAATTTAAAAAATAGTTTCACCATTTCACGAGACAAATGTGGAGACGTGAACAATTAAGGCACACAGAACACTTTCCTTTAATGGTTGAGGTGTGGAATACAAAGGCAGGAAGGTTGTGCAAAAAACCCTAGATAGGCCTCAGCTAGAGTACTGCACCCAGTCCGCCACATCACAGGAAGAATATGGTGGCACTGGAAAGGGTACAGAGGAGATTTACGAGAACGTTGCCTGGATTGGAGGATTTTAGCCACGAGGAAAGATTGGATTTGTTTTCTTTGGAACAGAAGAGACTGAAAGGAGGTTTAATTGAGGTGAATAAAATTATGGAGAGGCCAAGACTGGGTGGATGGGAAAGATATATTTCCATTAGCAGAGGGGTCAATGACCAGGGGCATAGATTTAAAGTAATTGGTAGAACGATTAGAGGGGAGATGAGGAGGAAATGTTTTCACTCAGAGGGCAGTGGGAGTCTAAAACTCAGGGCCGTATTTTCGTGGAGTCAGGCCAACTCCAGATACCTTTAAAAGTTGATGGGTGGAGCCCGAATGCAGAAGTCCTGTCCCCATTTCTGACACATCCCATTGTTGCTGGTAAGGGGAAGGGGGCAGGATATGATTCACACAGGTAGGACACCTGTGGCAGGGCCATTTGAAATTAGTGCTGAGTTGAAACAGACCCCTTTTTTGTTGTTTCAAGAGCCTTAACCCACAGGGTGTGGAAGTCACAAATTGATGGAGTTGATACAAATACAAGTTTTTCAAAACAGATTGAAAACAGCTCTTTACAGCTGTCGCAGACATGGTGAGCAAAAATGGCCACCTACTGTGCCATAGCTTTTCTATGTTTCTATTTACTGTATTCTTTTTTAATTAAAGGTCAACTACATCTTCTCACCTTCTGGTTGTCAAGTGGTTTAGGTAAACTGTCTCATGGGGTGAACTAGGGGCTGGAGGATAAGGGACCTCTCCTACTTACATGCCTTTTCACCAAGGAACTATGTTGTTTATTGGTATGATTAAGTCTGTTTTAGATAAGAGGATATAGGTAAGGCAAAGGGCCAGGGATGACTGCATGAAGAGAAAATAAAATAGTTTTCTTAGCATATTGAGAAACTCAGATGAAGTGCCACACCATCAATGCCAAAAAGGTCAGTCGATAGCAGTCGAGGTAAGATAGTCAAGATAATGCTTAAGCAACAGCAATTATAAGGTTTCAGAATCTGTTAGACTGTAGGAGGAAGGCTGAGGATAGTAGGGATGATGTCCAGAGAAAGGAGGTGTTAGTATAGGAGGCAGTCTTTATTCTGGCACAGTGAGGATCATTAACTTTCGCAAGGCCACTGGGTATCTACTTGAAATTGACAAATTTGTAGGGCTATGGGGAAAGAGCGGGGGTAAGTGAGACTAATTGGATAGGTCTTATCAAAGAGCTGGCGGAGACACAATGGACCAAATGGCCTCTTTCGGTGCTGTATGATTCTATGAACGCAAGTTCAGTGGAGCCATCGACATAAGTTGGTAGTGAATCACATAGCAATAATTTTGATTTGCAAGTCCCCATGTCAAATGAAGACTTTCCAGACTGCATCAAAATAACTTCCTTATTCACCAGTGCTGATAAATGTGAAGAGTCATCGCACCATCGCACTTTAACTAATTCTTTCCCAAGGTTTCCAAACTGTGCTACTCCTCATGTCCCCCAGATTACTGTTCTGCTACTATCTGCAAGCATTTAAACTCCAAGGTTGCCGCCACCTAATCAGCACTTCTTTATTGACTTAATTCTTTTTTCCTACTATTTTTAGCCTTGCCGCTATCAGGTAGTCGGAGCTCGACCTTTCATTTAAATAATGAAAAGGAAAGCAACTTTCAAGAAAGGTTCTATAATCTAAATTTTCCAATCTATACGCGCAGCAGTATTAGGTTGGGTGCAGTCCCTATTTAGAATTTCTCATGTTCCCCCGCATGGAAATCCCATTAACGGTAGCCCTGACATATCAGAATTAGGTTCAGATCACCAAAGAATGACAGATTTTCCCCTTTGCCTCCACCCCCCGCCATCCCTTGTAGAGATACTGATGTTCTACTTACAGCCGCTTTTGTGCTTTTTGGATAAGGCAGGGGCTTTGCAAGTTTCTCGACATCTGCTCCACTCGACCCAACCCGCGTGTAGGAGTAAGACCCGTGGATGTAAGGGTTACTGCCCCATCCAGACCTCAGGATCCTCCGGGGTTTCGGAATGTGTGGGTTACCTGCGGGCAGAATGTTGAAACAGTTCACTACACCTGTTCCAAAGCTTTGTCAGTCTCTTTGGTAAATGTAAAATAAAATCCCACTTTAGAACAACCTGATAAGAGTTGAATTTGACAATTGACTCAGGATCCTGGAGAAGTTATGCAAGTGCCAGGAATAAAAGTTGATAATCCGCACAAGTGGAGAAGATTTCAATGTACGAGAGTCATTGACCAGCTGCCAGTCTGAGACACGTCATAAACAACGATTCGAACAGCATGTCTAAGTTGTACTTTTGTTACAATCTGTATTAGGTTTGGGTGTTTCTGAGGTGCTAAGGCACCAAATGCAGATGGATGGCTAGCCAAACATGGTGGATTTAGTTACAAACTGGAACTTGATGTCAAATAAGCAGTTAAATGCAAAAATCTTACAAAGTAGATTTGAACTGTGGGATGAGTACGTACTGTGCACAATGTGAACTGCCTGTGCACTTTTAAAAAGGCACCCAATGTATCTTTGCAAGCCATTCATGCAATTTAGTTAACATGAAGCATTTATCACTGGATTTACAACTAGAAATAATCCACTGTTTAGAGAATGGCCAGTGCCACCACATAAATTTCCACTTTGCTGCAGATTAAACATACTTGTCCAGAATTTCCACATGAATTCCATCCGGGCAACAGCGGAATCTAGGTGGAAATAAGGCAAAAGACTGCGGAATTGTCAGCGTAAGTCAGTTATTCCCATGGTCGTTTTAGGATGGATTTACTCCTAGCAACATGTTTTGAATGGAAATTTCCAGCTTGGCAAAAACCAGCATCCAGCGCGTTGTCACCCCATTTGACCGCTTTGTGGCCCCTAGTGGAATTGTCAGGTTGGGGGGGTTACTTGGGCTCTTAGTTAATGCATTTAAGAAAAGAGACAGATGGCTACCTGGCCCAGGAGAGAGCTGTGGGTTGCAACTGCTGATATTGACAATCAACCAATAGGCGTAACACGTGGATGAGGAAGAACTCCACTGTTCACCTTTAAAAGTGAAACTGTTCAAACATGAGTCCACAATCTCACAATCAATAGCAAACTGCTGAAATCTTACCCCAAGATATGATTCCAGAAATGCGAGGGTCATGGAAACGTCATGCTAAGGCAACCAACCTGTCAAGGATGTAGGGAGTAACGTTGCATCATTACACTCTTAGTCTGTGGTTGAGCAAGCCCTGCCCAGCAATGATATGGCTCACACGCCTGTTCCAATATCATCTGTCATTTGGGCCAGCTCATCTGCTATTCAGCCCACTGAGGTGATTACATTGCAGCCCAAGAATGAGATGGCAGTGATCTTAATTGGCGTAACTTGCTCTCGGGTGAGGGGCTGCACTGCCCTGTAATGGTCATGCCAGTGAGGGGCTCCTCTTCCTGCATGTGCTCCTGTTCCTCTTAACCCATTGCTCTTTGCCTCACCCTCAAGCTGACTAAATTTCCCCAGAGACGGATGTCTCTGTGCTGATAAGTGAACAGGTAAGATGCAATGACAAGGTGCTGCTTGTTGACCAGTGCTGGGATGAGTCAGGTCCTGATGCTTGAGACATACTGCAAAGATAGAAAGAAGAAGGTATTATAAGGAACCAAAATAATGGCATCACTGGACTGTCCTAGAGAAACACATGACATGCTCTGTCAGCTCCAGAGTATCAGGGCCATGAAAGACTCAGGGATTGCTTCTCCAATGACAGCAGAAGACAGCTCCATTCTATTATGAGTGTTATCTCCTGTACGCTGCGAAGCAGTGAGAAAAGGGCATCTGTGACTAGAAGGGTATGAATGCCTGCAAGGGTGTCTTGCCAGCTTGGCAGCATGTACAAGTGGGCTTGTTTGTGCTTGGGGAAGGATTGGTGTGCAAGAGAGGTAATGAAGTGTGAAGCCTTGAGGATATGAAGCCTCACCCTGGTAAGGATGAGGAATTGTGAGGCATGCATGGTATTTCAAAGGCCAAGCATCTAGTCACTGGTAAAGAGCATAAAAGTATACCAAGCCAGTTGCCTACCTTGCCCCGACAATGGCAGGGGGGGGTGTGTTTCATGGTGCTGGTGGCATTCACAAAGTCCATCACCTCCTATCATGTTCTTCAGCCAGTTGATTTGGGAATTTACCTCACTCTGGCAGAAAAGCACCTCTTTCCGCTCCCTTACTGCTTGCAACATCAGCTCACTTCTGGCATCCTCAGAGCACAACACTCTGCTTCCTCCAGGGGTGGGGTGGGGGGGGGGGGGGGGTCCAACCAGCCTCAGTAAGCCAGGATGAGCAGCGGAAGCAGAGACTGCAGGTGAAGGCACATAAAAAAGGGAGCGAAGTACAGCAAAACTAAAGGTGCAGCTAACAGTCAAACACAATGCAGCTCTCACCTGGCCAGAAAGGCAAAGCAAACAAGCAACTGTCACTCAGAGTCCAACGTTTGATTCAAAACACCAAGAAACATCCAGGAATGCATCTCAACACAGCTGCTCACAGGAGGCTTACAGACATGCGCCCATTTTAAGCCTATGGCAGCATTTAAAAGGTCCCCCTTTAGTGTTGGCCTTGGTTCAGTGGGCAGAACTTTTGCCTCAGCCGGCCAATGAATCCAGTTCCACTCAGATACTTGAGCACTTAATCCAGGCTGACAGACCAGTGCAGTACTGAGGGAGTTTTCAGATGAAATATTAAACCAAAGTCTTGTAAGCCCGGTCTGGTGGATGTAAAAGATTCCATGACACTATTTTGGAGAAGAGCAGCGGCATTCTCCCCGGTGTCCTGACCAAAATTTATCCCTTAATTAACTTCACTAATGAACAGATTACCTGCCCATTATCTTGTTGCTGGTTGTGAGAGTTTGCTGTGCACAAACTAGGCTGTTGCATTTCTCATATTACAATACCTGTAGTGGCTGCCGTTTAAAATTACTTCAGTGGCCGTAAGGTCTTTTTGGGATATCCTCAGACCGTGAAAGGCCATACAAATGCAAATTGCAACCTCTATCATATGTTTTTCCGTGTGTGTACGTGTGTTAGATGGTGTGCTCCCGCACAAAACCAATACATGCCCATCACAGGTAAATGAGCCCTCAGAGGAAATTGGGGGCCCAAAACTCAATCTTCTAGAACAGTGCATGCCCAGGGCATTCCATTCAAATTGCAGTCATGAAGAATCCCGACAGAGTAATCGGTCTCCTGGTACACTGCCTCATGGTGACACAACATGTACTGGGCCTATGGTGATGGGGCATGGGCGGCTCCTATGGCAGTATGGTGTGGGCTGGTCCTATGATAATTGGGCATGGGTTGGTCCCATGGTCTGCTTTTCCTCGGAGTTGTTTGAGGCGTCAAAGGCAGGGTAGATTTGGTCCAGGAGTGTGGGTAGAATTATCACCTGAACCGAGTGCATAGACTGCTTGCTATCAGCTCAAAAGCTGCCTTTACCGAGGCCCTGGAGCACCAGGCCGCCTAGCAGAAGTTTCCGTGTGACTTTGCAAGGTTTCAGCAGAGTATGCAGAGTGTGAGAATTTGTAAAGGGATATGTGCCTTATTTTAAAGGTAACTAAATCAGAACACAACAGTTGACATCAGGAAAAACGGAAACAAGAACAAAAATATATCAGTGGAGGTAGTCTTGGAGTACATCCCAAAAGCAGGATAAAGGAGATGGAGAACAGAACACCCAACGTGTCCAACTCCTACACAGAAACACAATATCCCTACTGGGCTTTATCAAGTCATGGCACTCACATCACAACGCAATGCTTGAACTTCTAATCCAATGAGGAGCTAAATGCACAATTTCACATGCCTAGGATAAATCATGCCAAGTTTTATTTCCTCCCAAGGAACTCCAAAGCATGCCAAAGGGCACTCAAAAAAAAAGTTTCCTTCTTATTAATATCAAATTCTAACTATTAAAGTAACTTTCTCCAGAATAAACTTGACCAATGTTTTGTTTTAGTGAGAAGAATAGAAAATGTTACAATGCTGGAATAGACATAGAAAATGCTGAAGAGTCTCTCTCGACAATGTTAACCTGCCCTCTCTCTCTTAAAGCCTGTTGTGTATTGCCAGCATTTTCCTTTTTATTTTGGGGCGGGGGGGGGGGGGGGGGGGGGGCGGGGGGGGGGGGCTTTTCTTTTCTGTTACAGTGCAGATTCTTTTTATTATAACCCCCACTTGTCCAAGTGCCTTGGGAGCTTTATCCCCGCTATTCCAAGGCACAGTTACAAGTTGCTACCGGTAAAGGATGAACACGAGCACAGTTGTTTCGAAAAGGAGGGAGCCCAAAGCCAGCTCAAAGTCTCGTCAACGTTTCTGAACGTTTCAGAAGGTATTTGAGATGACAGGCCATGTTTATAGTTCAGAGACTGACATGCTTAATACGTGCATTTGACATCTAATGGGGTAAAATAAGTTACCCTAATAACAAATAGATGGAAGAAGCTCAAAACCTATCATTTCAACCACACCTCCTAATCCTTGGCATCTTCCTGCCTCTGCAAAGCACCCTTAACTACATTGACGGTGTTGTTTTTTTTTAAAATGCAAGTACATCATCATCGGCGAACCAATTCAGAGAACCCTTTTTTTGGGGGAGAAATCAAACACATTTCCAAATACTGAAGTTCCTGTCCACTGGGGCAACCCTCGATGCCATGCAGAATGCCTGTTTTCATAGACGTCCTGCTCCGATGAGGAAGCCGTTTGCCAAGCCTGTTGGGTCACATTGATAAACCATGTTCCAAAAGCGGCTAACATACTTAGGAAGACGGAAACAGGAGTAGGTCATTACGTCCCTCGAGCCTGTTCTGCCTGAACTTGAGTCACCTTTATTACAGAGGGAGGTGTCTTTGCCTAATTTCACCTCAGAACCGGCCAAGTTTCAGTAAGGTGCACACGGATTGAGAAAGGATGATTACTCCTCCACCAACAATCCCCTGTATAGAATGAAGTGAAGTAGGAAGCAGCTCGTACAGTGCGACCCTGCACAAGGACCCTAAGCGACGAGTCGCATCGCAGAGACAGCACGAATAGGTTGGAAAAGAACATTAATAACCTGTAAATTTTCGCAGCAGTTCCGTGCACGTTTCCGCCACCGTCTCATCGTCATATCTCTCCATGATGATGGCTTCTTCTCCGCAGATCCAACCACTCAGCACGTGCCCATACCGCTCGGGCGGGTATAGCACATCAAAGCTGCAGATCTTTTTGTACCACAGGTCCTCTGGGTAGGCGAGGCTCTCGTTCTCTGCGTCGTCCTCCCAAACAAACTGCATGCTGTTGCACTCAGGGCTCCAGAAGGGCTCCTCAAACTCCAGGAAGATCTTGTCTGTGGTGCTAATGCCCAGCATCTGGATGGCCGAGACCTTCTCTTCAGGGAGACGGGGGTGAAACATGGTTTCGTGGTACTTCTTCAGCACCCCGAGGGACATGGTCACAATTACGTGATCCGCTGGGATAAGCTCACAATCCTCGCACTCCACGTAGACCGGGTAGCCCTCCTCCTCCTGGCTGTCAAGGTTGTGGTTCGGGAATGAGCTGCTGATCAAGTGGATTTGCTTGCTGACCGAGTGGTTCCAATGGATGTACTTGACTGGCTTGTTCAGCTGGATCACCGATTTAGGGATATCGCGCGCCAGGATCTCCACTATGTTAATGAAGCCGCTCGGAATGACGTGATGGGCACCAGGGATTTCTGTCCACTCGCCAAACTCACTAAGGGATACTTCATCCATGCTGTGGCAACTGCTCTCACAGCTTTCAACCTGCCAACAGGAATGAGAAACAATTAAACAAAAAAGGGCAAAGTTCTGCCCACCCCCAACCCAGGCGCACAGTCGGCATCGAGTCAGATCACTGCAATTCAAACCAAGGTGAGAAAGTGCAGAGCAGAAGATGGCCATCCAGCTTACTCACGCCAATGACCATATTTAGATTTTCTCTGTCGTGCACTAGGTCTCTGCCCCACCTATTCAGTCTCCAGACTGTTCTGAGTCAATATTCCTTGATCCCCAAACATAACCGCAGAATATTCAACTGGCTGTATTTCTCCATGTACAGCTGTCCTTCACCACTTGCCCCCCACCTCCATGATAAAGTAACCAATGGATTTTTTCATCATTCCTGTCTACACCTCTCCTTGCAACACATCAAACCCATTTCCGCCCACATATTTACCCACATCTGGTTTAATGCAATGAACTATTTGAGCCTTTGGCTGGCAGTCCATTCCACATTATCATTATCAGGAGCTGTTTTTATTAGACGGGTTTATAACGATCACCCCTGTGCTCACTGACCTACATTTGGCTCCCAGTCAAGCAACACCTTGATTTTAAAATTCTCATCCTGTACTTTGAAATCCCTCCACTGCCTCGCCCCTCCCTATCTCTGTAATCTCTTCCGGCCCCACAACTCTCCGAGATATCTGCATTCCTCCAATTCTGGCCTCCTGAGTTTCTCTGATTTTAATTGCTCCACCATTTGGTGGCCGTGCCTTCAGCTGGAAAGGCCCGAGGCTCTGGAATTCCCTTGTTCAAACTCTCAGCCTCTCTTTTTCTCCACCACCCCCCCCACCCCCCCTGCCTCCACCCCACTCCCTTAAAACCCATTTCTTTGACTGAGCTTTTTGGCCGTTGCCTAATATGTGGCTCAGTGTCTCATTTCGCTTTATAACGTGTCTGTGAAGCACATTGGGATGCTGCCGATGAAGGGATGGTTCAGAGTAAATAGAAGCAGATAGTTGTCCTCTGGGTTGAGGGGGCCAGTAAAAGGGGATGTAGATATAAGATTATATGCACGAGATTTAGAACAGAGAGCAGGAGATTTCTTGCTGTAACACAGAGGACACAGACTGCATTAGCAAAGTTAGTGATTGAAGCACAGACTAGATGTTAAAATTAAAATTAGGGCCGGGATTTATTGCTGGGAGATGTCCATTGACATTTGGCAGGGCTGGACGCTCCCAGCGGCGGGGTAGAGCCAGAAAATCCTGCCCTAGGTTAGAGAAGTGTTTGAAGGGAAGTGAAATGAAGGGATAAGGCAGGCACATGGGATTAGGCCCACAGCCTGTGTTGGGGATAGACTGGTTGGGCCGGATGGTTTTGTTTACTAAGGGAGGAGGAGCAGATCTGTCATTCACTGCTTTTCTGTGATGTAAAAGCCTCTCTTAAACAGCTGCTGGACTGGAGTCAGCTGGAGACTTTCACAAAGCACTGTGAAGAATCTGTTTCCGGGTTTATCTTAAGGCAGATGGTAGAATATAAGATGATTAAGTGTTTTGCGAAATACGTTCCCTGGGGACTAGGCAGGGAGATTGTATATGCGTAATATGTTACACAAAACTTGAGCTTGTAAGGCTAACACAGAATATTGTGAAATGTTTCCACTCCTGTTGTTTCTCAAAATGTTGTAACTGCCTTAAAAATATTTTCCCATCTTCGGCCTGTCTTGAGCTATCAATAATTCAGTATATAGCATTGTTATGATTTGGAGAAAAGTCAATTTGTTTTCACGGTTAGAATTCATATGCAGCCAAAGTAATTTTCCTATAAAGAATCTTTGCCATCCCATTTCCACAGTTCAAAGATCAGCCTCCCTTGATGCAAAGTGGATTAGTTGACTTTTCTAGCCTTGATCCTCCTTCACCCCTGAGCGTATTAGATCAGACCAGAGAAGCTGACACTGTTCTCCTCCGGGCAGAGGTTGTTAAGGGGAGATTTAATACAAAGTGTTCAGAATAATCACGGGGGTTTTGATAGAGTAGATAAGGAAAAATATATATTTTTTACCGACAAGAGGGTCAGCAACCAGCAAACGCAGATTTAAAGTAACCGAGAAAAAAGCCATGAGACAAGTGAAGAGATTTGTTTTAATGCTGTCAGTTGTTATGCTCTGCAAGGCCGCAAAGGGCGACGGAGGCGGATTCAGCTGTAAACTTTCAAAAGGAGATCGGATCGCTACCTAAAAGGGAAAGTTTGCAGGGCTACGGGGGTAAAAAGCAGTGGGAGTGGGGGGTCTTTCAGAGGGCCAGCACAGGCATGCTGGGCCGAATGGCCTCCTTCCCTGTTGTACGGTTCTACGATTCCTATTTCGAGACAGCCCGCACCTTCAAGAACTGCTGAAGCATTGCCAGCTTCAGCTCCTTGGTGATGCCCGAGTCTTCAGGATCAGCTTTGAGGCGTTTACGCACCACGTTCCTTGTGAAAACGCCAACGCTGTTTTGGCTTTCTGCTCCAACTGGCCTTCCCCGTTGGAAGAACTCCTGAGTCAGGTTGTAGACCTATCAAAAGAAGTTCGAGGAACATTAAAAACCTGTGCACGTCATCGTCAAGAACCCTGGTGAGCAAAAGCATCACCCTGAAGGACAAAAGGCCATACACACGCTAATAAAAACGAGAAGCGCTAGGGATACTCAGCAGGTCAGTGGGGAGAAACAGAGTTAACGTTCCAGGTCGAAGACCTTTCATCAGAGCTGAGGGAAGATAGAAATGTAAGCGTTTTTAAGGCAGTGGAAGGGGGTAGGAAGAACAAAAGGGAAGGTCTGTGATAGGGCAGAGGACAGGAGAGATTAACTAACTAAAGATTTCAGATGCACACAGAGGATGGTAATGGGTAAAGAAACAAAGGCTGCATCCAGGTGAGGCATGAATGGCTTCATAGCAGCCATCTGAATGCAACATGAAGGGATAAAGAAAGAAATAAGCCAGCAAAAAATAAAACAACAACAAAAAAAAACACATAGAATAAGATGGAGGCAGAGGTTATGATCTAAAATTGTCAAACTCAATATTGAGTTCAGAAGGCTGCAGAGTGCTGAAATAAAAGATGAGGTGTTGCTCCTCGAGTTTGCGTTGAGCTTCATTGGAACACTGTAGCAGGCCGAGGACAGGAAGGTCAGAGTGGGGAGCAAGGTGGAGAATTAAAATGACAGGGGCTGAAAGCTCAGGGCCATGCCTGAGGACTGAGTGGAGGTGTCCCATGAAAGCAGTCACCCAGTCTACGTTTGGTCTCCCCTACGTAGAGGAGACACATCGTGAACAGCGAATACGGTATTCTAAATTGAAAGGAGTAGAAGTAAATTGTTCTTTCACTCGGACGAAGTGTTTGGGGCCTTGGATGTCGAGAAGAGATGAGGTGAAAGAACAGGTGGCGCATCTCCTGCACTTGCACGGAAAGGTGCCACAGGGAAGGGAGGGTTGTCTGGCAATCTGTACAGAATTAGCTGACCTCGGCCAGAGCAGTGTTTACGCTGACTTAATTAGTGTTCTGAAGAAGGGTCATACAGGCTCAAAATGTTAACTCTGATTCTCTCTCCACAGATGCTGTCAGACCTGCTGTGTTTCCCCAGCATTTTTATTTCAGGTTTCCAGCATCTGCAGTATTTTGCTTTTATTTTAATTAGTGTTGTCTTTTTCTTGGCAGAATGGACAAGCGTGCTGGCAAAGCAGTATTTGTAGCCCATTCCTAGATGTCCATGAGCTTAATTGCACAGTGAGAGACTGAAGTCTCATGTCCTGAAGGACATTAGTGGGCCGGGCCACAATCTTGGCTATGATGCGATCCGCATTTGTCTATGGTCCCTAGCTAAAAATCAAGTCTGCAAGGCGATTCTGCTATCCAAAATGCAAATAGGAGAAGGCAATTTCAAGGGAGCACTTCTCAGAAAATCACAGGCACACAGCCTACAATTATCTATACAGTAAAAGACACTGAGTGTTCACAATCTGCCAGGTTGCATCCCCGAGGAGTAGTGCTCCCTGCTGAGAGTGCTGGACTGCAGAAATACACTTGTGAAGTATGGAAGCTAAACAGTTTTGAAATTTTGACCTTATAAATAGTAACCCCCACTGTTCGAATTCCAGAAGAAATAATGTGCACTGCATATTTAGGAAAGGTAGCCCACCTCGTTGTATACATCGCTGAATTCCTCAACGACATCCTTAGGTATTCTCTGACCACTGCTGGTGCAGTAGTGTGCCACCCCATTCTTGGAGTAGAGACTGATGCGGCCAATGCTCCGTTCGCCATCTGTAGTTTCTTCAAGGAGACCATGGTCTTCTGCTAGCTGATAAATCGGGTTCCCATGAGCACCGTGAATCCAAGTTGCCCCAAGGTCAAATGTAGCACAGCCTGAGCAAAGAATATGTATATATATTATATATGTGTATATATATAATTTCAAATCATACAGAATGAAGCATGTAAGGTAACTGGCAAAAAGAAGCATTGGGGACATGAGGAAAACCTTTTTCAAGCAGCAAGTGGTTAGGGTCTGGAATTCATTGCCTGAGGGCGTGATGGAGGCAGGTTCAATCAAGGCGTTAAAAAGGGAATTGGATTATTATCTAGAAAGGAAAATTGTGCAGGGCTACAGGGAATAGGCTTGGGAGTGGCACAAAGTGAATTGCTCTTGCAGAGGGCCAGCATGGGCTTGATGGGCTGAATGGCCACTCCCTGTGCTGCAATGATCCTAGGGCTCTATGATTTATACACTGGCCATATTTAAAATAAATATCTTTGTTCGAGGACAGAAGAGAATTTCTTGTGTCTTTGCGAGCAGTTCGAAAAGGCTCATAAGGCTTTTTTTATTTGTTCTTGGGATGTGAGTGTCGCTGGCAAGGCCAGCATTTGTTGCCCATCCCTAATTGCCTTTGAGAAGGTGGTGGTGAGCTGCTTTCTTAATGGTTCAAGAAAGCAGCTTAGATACTGTACAGTAGGTCCACACACACAGCACTGCTCAGGAGGGAGTTCTAAGATTTGCCACAGGAGCTCTGACTTAAAACACGGTGATAACCATGTGGTCAGTCTATGAGTGAGACTCAACAGAAATGTCCTACACATTTACCATTCTGTGAGGTTTTACAAAAGGATTTTCTTATGTGGTTCAAGGAAGCTTTTTAAAATCATCTTTAAAAAGGGATTTTTTTTTTCCCCAAGAAATGTTATTTTAATGGAAAGATGGAACAGTTGACATTTTGGAGGGAATGCAAGGGCTGCTCATCCAAATTTATCTTGTGATTTTGTGAGGAAAAGTTGCTAACCATCACTTTTAAAGTGATCAGTCAGTTAAAACAAGCGCCGGCTGTGGCTCAGTGGGTAGATCGCTCACCTCTCAATCAGCAGGCTCGGGTTCAAGCCCCCCCCTCCAGACACTGGGGTACATAATCCAGGCTGACATTCCCAGTGCAGGGCTGAAGGAGTACTGCCCTGTAGGAGATGCAGTCTTTCAGATGAGATGTTAAGCCAAGGTGCTGTCTGCCATTGCTGCTGGATGCAAAAGAACCCATGGTACTATTTCGAAGAGGAACAGGGCAGTTCCCAGTGCCCTGGCTAAAGTCACTTAAAAAAAAAATCAGATCGTCTAATCATTATTTCATTGCTGTCTGTGGGAGCTCACTGTGCACAAATTAGCTGCTGTGCTTTCTGCACGACCACAGTGACGACACTTCAGAAGTTGGCTGTGAAAGTGCTTTGAGGTGCCCTGACATTGTGAAAGGTGCTCGAGGTGGAAGACAGTCATTCAAAGATCCTTTCTACTCTGGTTCTATGTGAAGTAAAACCAAGGTGTGATCCCAGGTTAGCCATTGCACCATTGGACACACAGCGACTACACCAAGCTACAGCTGAGGAAAGAGCTACAAATGTGATGAAAGTAGGGCAGTAACTTTACAATATTGGTTGTGGACAGTGCCTAGATAGTTTTCTTTCCAGTTTCTCCTTTTCTTCCGCTTGGTTTTAAAATTAAGGGAGAACCTTAATAGCATAAGAAGATAAGAAATAGAAGCAGGAGAAGACCATACATACCTATCGAGCCTGCTCCACCATTCAGTATGATCATGGCTAATCCTGGGCTTCAACTCCACTTTCCCATCTGCTCCCCATATCTCTCGATTGCCTGAGACACCAAAAATCTATCTATCCCAGCCTTAAATATATTCAATGATAGAGCATCCACGACCCCGTGTGGAAGAGAATTCCAAAGATTCACAACCCTTTGAGTGAAGTAATTTCTCCTCATCTCATTCCTAAATGATTGGCCCCTTATCCTGAAACCGTGCCCCCATGTTCTAGATTCACCAGCCAGGGGAAACAACCTCTCAGTGTCTGCCCTGTCAAGCCCCTTCAAAAAACTGTATGTTTCAATTAGATCAGCCATCGTTCTTCTAAAATCCAGAGAATATAGACTCAATTTACTCAGCCTCTCATCATAGGACAACCGTCTCATCTCAGGAACCAATCTGGTGAACCTTCGCTGTATCACCTCTAAGGTAGATATGGAGACCAAAACTGTGCACGGTACTCCATTTAATTGTAGCAAGACTTATTTTATCTTATGCTCCAAACCCCCTTACAGTGAAGGGCAATGTGTCATTAGCTTTCCTAATTGCTTCCTGTACCTGATAACTCTCTGTGCTCCTTGTACAAGCGCACAAAAGTCCCTCTGAACATCAATATTCACAAGTTTCACGTCTTTTAAAAAACATCCTGCTTTTCTATTCTTACTACCTCACACTTTCCCACATTACACTCCATTAGAGTAATATACTTAATGCAACATTAAAGCAAATAACTTACTGTAAATTATATATATATCCAAGCCTCCCCAGTAAGGGAAGAAAATGCAAGTCAGATTTTCAGAGTGCCACAACTACACAACTACTCCCCCAATTCCAAACGCCAAAATCAATAGTACACATATTGAAAGCCATGCTCACCAACACAAAGTTCCACATATATCCAAAGCAGCAACTCAGCAGAGCACCCAACAACAGGATCCCACTGACCTCAGTCTTGGCACCATCACTTTTTAATATTTGCACCAGTGATCTTCTGTTGAGTCAGTGAAGGAATTTCAGATGTGCAGATAACCTTGTGAAAGCCACTCAGGTGAGCACTCTTGGCAAAGCGGATCGCATGCATGCAGCAGATTTGAAAATACTTGAGGGCTATGGTTGCTATGTTACCTTTCTCAGTGTGCCAAGAGGGAGCTGAGTGATTCCTCCTGAGGTACTGAACGCATGTTCTGTGACATCCCAAATTACCTTGAAGTGTTTCTGGGTCATAATTTCACGTACCATCAACATCTGAAGAGAACTGCAGCCAAGATAAGGACTAGGATCAACTGAATCCACAAATAGTGGTTGACAATTAAACAAGTAACTGGAGGAGGAAGCTCCAGAAACCACCACATCTTCAATGATAGCGGAGCACAGTGCAGGAGTGCAAAAGACAAGACTGAAGCATTTGCAACCATCTTCAGCCAGGAGTGCTGAGTGGATGATCCATCTCAGCCTCCTCCGGAGATCACAGATGCCAGTTTTCAGTCAATTCAATTCACTCCACGTGATATCAAGAAACGGCTGAAGGCACTGGATACTGAAA
The DNA here is from genome assembly GCF_964194155.1 of Cetorhinus maximus. Taxonomy (NCBI): domain Eukaryota; kingdom Metazoa; phylum Chordata; class Chondrichthyes; order Lamniformes; family Cetorhinidae; genus Cetorhinus; species Cetorhinus maximus. The sequence goes on along the minus strand of NC_135879.1, from coordinate 225,888,754 downwards.
AAGCAACGGGCCCTGACATCATTCTGCCGATAATACTGAAGACTTGTGCTCCAGAATAGCCATGCCATTAGCCAAGCTGTTGCAGTACAGCTACAACACCGGCATCTACGCAACAATGAGGAAAATTGTCCAGGTATGTCCTGTCCACAAAAAAACAGGACAAATCCGTCCTGGGCCAATTACCGCCCCATTAGTCTACTCTCGATCATCAGCAAAGTGATGGGAGGTACCCTCGACAGTGCTATCAAGCAGCACTTGCTCAGCAACAACCTGCTCACCAACGTTCTTTCTGGGTAGCGCCTGGAACACTCAGTTCCACAGTCCTGGCCCAAACACAGACAAAAGAGTTGAATTCCAATGTGATGTGAGAGTAACTGCCCTTGACGTCAAAGGCAGCATTTGACTGAGTGGCTACAAGGAGTCTAAGGCCTGAATTTTACCTTTGGCGGGCGCACGTGATCGGCAGGCCCAGGAGCGACCGGGAAACGGAACCCCCGACTGTGATCGGCCCCTGTGATTTCACGCTGGCTGGTCAGTTAACGGGCAGCCAGCATGAAACGCGCGCTGAAAAGCTCAGTGCTGCTGGGGTGTGGACGGGAAGAGGGCGGGCGACGATGACACCACGGGTGCAGGTGAGCGCTGCGAGAGAGCTCCCAGAAGGCAGACAGCTGCCTCTGGGAGCCGCAGACATTCAAATGATGGAATTAAGGTTTAAAAAGCTGCAAAAAAAGTTCATGCATCACAATCAAGCACCTAAAAATATACCTCACTAAAAATGCTGCCTGCAGATATTTATTTTAATTTTATTTCTTAACTGAGATTTCATCCCGCCCTTGGATGAGGCTTGATGAAATATGTAAAGGCCGCCCTGGCCAATTCGCCCGTCCGCCAACTGAGACAATTGAGCCGTTAATGGGCTTAATTGCCCTCAATTCTCGGCGGGCGCGCTTCCGACTTTTGCGTGCGCCTGCCGAAGGAAATATCGCGCGAGTGTGCAATAACGTCGGGACGCTCGCCCGATTTTACGCCCAATTAGGTCGGGAGAGCGCCTGCCGCGGCATATAAAATTCTGCTCTAAGTAAAACTGAAGTCAATGGGAATCGGGGGGGGGGAAACTCTCCGCTGGTTGGAGTCATACCGAGCACAAAGGAAGATGGTTGTGTTGAATCACCTCAGTCAGGGTAGTGTCGTCAGCTCAACCACTTTCAGCTGCTTCATCAATGACCTTCCTTCCATCATTAGGTCAGAAGTAGGGATGTTCGCTGATGATTGCACAATGTTCAGCACCATTCGCGACTCCTCAGGTACTGAAGCAGTCCTGTCCAAGATTTCGGCAACATTCAGGCTTGGGCTAATAAGTGACAAGTGAAATTTGCACCACACAAATGCCAGGCAATGACCATCTCCAACAAGAGAGAATCCAACCATCGCCCCTACAAATTCAATGGCATTAATATCACTGAATTCCCCCCACCATCAACATCCTGGGGTTTGCCATTGACCAGAAACTGAACTGGGCCAGCCATGCAGTGAGTAATTCACTTCCTGACTTCCCAAAGCCTGTCCACCATCTACAAGGCACAAGTCAGGAGTGCGATGGTATATTCTCCACTTATTTCATGACTGCAGCTCCAAAGCTCTCAAGATACTCAAAGTAGCCCTCTTGATTGGTAACTCATTCATTAACCACTTTAAACATTCACTCCCTCCACCGTCAGCGGTATGTAATATCCACAAGATTCACTGCAGCAATTTGCCAGCCTCCTTCGACTGTACCTTCAAAACATATGACCTCTACCACTTAGAAGGATAAGTGTTTACTGATGATTGCACAGTGTTCAGTTCCATTTCTCAACGCCACAAATAATGAAACAGTCTGTGCCCACATGCAGCAAAACCCAGACAATATTCAGGTTTGGGCTGAAATTCTAATTCCTATCAGCACTGTGGGCGTACCTACACCACATGGACTGCAGTGGCTCAAGAAGGCAGCTTACCACCACCTTCTCAAGTGCAATTAGGGATGGGCAGTAAATGCTGGCCCAGCCAGCGACATCCACATCCCGTGAAATAATAAGTGTGGAAACTAATCTCTCTGGTAAGAGTGTCATATTCAAACCATTCTCTGGATAAAGAAGTGTGTCCTGAATTCCCTATTGGATTTATTAGTGACTATCTTATATTTATGGCCACTGGTTTGGGATATAAGTAGCTGAGCATTGTGCATCAGCATGGGCAGAAATGCACTTATTAATCTTGAGGGCATACAGCAGAATATCACTATGAGAATCACCACGGAGCACAAAAGCACCATTGACAATCTGGCTACCCATCCTCACGTATATCTTCCCACCACCTCTCGCAAAGGAAGCAGCAATAATTGGCAAATTAAGCAGGGTGCTAGCAAAATCAGGTCAACCAATTATTGAATAATCTCCAAAACCTCCCAAGACTCCAGCTTAAATCCAGGAACCCTTTCTTCTCAGCAGTAGAAGTTCTCAAAAATGCGGAATGTTCACATAATGAAAAGTGGAAGAGGATGTGGGAACCAGCAGCAGTTTAGAAACATGACCTGATTATTGACCCCATGGATCAACCGCCCGGTTTCAGCGCACCACCTATAACTTGGGTCATTGTGAAATTCACCAGGACTTCATGTGGAGGCTGCAACTACCTAGCTATTCACACCATGGAGCATCTTGCGCCTGTATCCCAACTCAAACAAAGTCCCATTCACCTGTTACCCCTGTGCTCATTGACCTTCACTGGCTCTCAGTCAAAGATTCTCATCCTTGTTTTCAAATCCCTCCATGGCCTTGTCCCTTCCTATCTCTGTAATCTCCTCCGGCTCTACAACCATCCAAGATCTCTCTGGTTTTCCAGTTCTGGCATCTTGTGTCTCCCCAAGTCCTGGTGTCTTGTGCATCCCCAACTTTCATCCCTCCACCATTGGCATCCCTGTCTTCAGCTGCCTAGGCCCTAAAATCTAGAACTTCCTCCCTAAACCTCTCCTCCTCTTTCCCTTGTTTTCCTCCTTTAAGATGCCCCTTAAAACCAGCTTCTTTGACCACTCTACTCTCTCCCTATGTGATTCGGTGTTGGATTTTGTTTGATAATGCTGCTGTCAGGTGCCTTGGGACATTTTTCTCTGAAGTTGTTGCTGTGAAACACTGCTTACTGAGATCTTTCCATTCACTCATTATCACCAGATGTTGCTTTTCAAACGATACAAGAGAAGGCTTACCAAGTTTAATGCTTTGCACTCTGCCTCCGATTCGCTCAGATGCTTCTAGAATGACAATATCTGTGAATCCATTCGCTAGGAGTTTTTTTGTAGCAGATAGGCCAGCGAGTCCAGCACCGATAACTACTATTCGAGGTTGTCGCTTTCTCTGTGAGCCACTACTGAGAGGATCATCTGCACTGTCTGAAGATATTTCACAACTTTGCATACCGCCCAAGCTCGTCTTCTATTGAAACTAGAAGGAAAATGAAACAAATAGTGGTCAGGAACAATCGCAATCAATCAACAACGTAAGGGATAGGAGCAGGAGCAGGCCATTCGCCTGCTTGAACCTGCTCCACCATTCAATAAAATCTTCCACCTGAACTCCACTTTCCCACCCTATCTCCAGCTCCTTTGATAACCTGATCTATCAATCTCCATCTCAGTCTCGATGGTTGAGCATTCACAGACCTCCAGGGTACAGAATTCCAATAGTTTACAACCACCAGAGTGAAGAGGCTTCTCCTCATTTCAGTCGTAAATGGCCGACCTGTTATCGGGAGACTATGGCTCCTAGTTCTAGACTCTCGAGCCAGGGAAAACAGCCCTTCAGCATCAATGACAAATATGGCAAATATTCACAGATCATGCTCAGCTACACCAGGTGCGACAGGAGCTTACACAGGCAAACTGGTGGTACCATTGGTTAGACAATGAGATGATAGGATTTTAGCTGCGCCTTCTCCCGATCACCTGCCATAACCTGGCCGTGAATCTGGAGAAAAGGTGTAGTTGCCTGCTTTTCCCATTTCTCCAGAGTTCCCTCCCGAGGTTCCAGTAGGAGATCAGGAGAATCCCCATCAAAATTCCAGCTCAGCCTTCCATTTCTGGGACTGAAATTGAATTGAGCTCAGAATGACGGGAGGCAGGTTGACTCCTGTCTGGAGGCTGTGAATATTCAAAGGGAAATGATTTATGTAAACTCAACTCCACCTTTTACCTACACCGTTTTAGTGACTACATCGTAGGACATAAGAGCTGCTTCAATCATTAATCTTGGGGCATTGTTTTAAATGTTTAGGTGTAATCATTTGTTGTTACTAACAAGGACGTATATTCTAACTAAATTTTTACAAGGCCCTGTCCTGTGCAAGCAGAAAGAACATGTCTAGGCAGTGCTCCTTTTTCAATTAAACAAAAGCATGGGGGGATAACTGTGGCCTGGTGCATTCCCCATGGCTGCACCTCAACCAGAGTCCACTTTCCAACCAATCAGCATCCATTTTCTTATGCAGTATAAACTGTTGTTCCCTTTGAAATTTGGCATTCTTGCATCTGTCCTGATGAGTGCAAGATGAAAAGCTTTGACAGCATGTCACATTTTTCAGCAATATTAACAAGGATGCTAAGACATAGAGTGTTCATCAGGTGCTCAGGTATCTTCAGGCTGCAGAATAGTGCAGTTGGGACATTAGAAACTCTCCCTCTGGGAGACCAATTTCAGCCTGCCAGGTGCCTGTATTTACACTGCTGAGACCTTATCTCGCTGGTAGATTCATATAATCACATTATTTATATTGGTTTTCCCTCAATCCAATTGCAGAAGTTGCCCAAGAGAAGTCACGCATATCTGTGGTGTGGGTCCTGGATATATCACACTGGCAAAACAGGAGATACTGTAGGGCTGGAGTTTAGGTACCTTACTGAGGCATTGCAAAAGAAACTTTATTCCGAAACCATTCGTCCCAGGCGTTCACTCATGGAGGAATCCCAGAATTTTTGTCTGCTGCCAAGCCCTGGCCAGCCTCTCAGAGAGGGCCAGATTTCAGGGGTTGAAGAGGAGAGACCTGAGATCCTTTTTTTCCCCAAAAAGTTCTTTGGGCAGCACAGAGACCAGGTGCACTGCCACACTACTGCCCCCAATATGGAGTGACTCCCAGTGGATGCCAGAGTGCACTCAATGGATCAGCACCTACAGGATGCACTGCAACAAGGTACCAAGGCTTCCTCAGCAGCATTGCCAGCACCTAGGGCACCAAGAGCATAGGAACACCATCACCTCCAAATTCTCCTTAAAGTCACACACCATTCCCACTTGGACTTGTATCACTGTTCCTTTGTCATCACTGCCTACCTAACAGCATTGTTGGAGTACCCTCACAAAATCATAGAACAATTCAGCACAAGAAGAAAGCCATTCGGCCCATTGTGCCTATGCCAGCTGCTAGGGAGAGTTATCCAATTAGTCCCACTCCCCCACTCCTTTCTCAGAGCTATGCAAGGTTTTCCAATTCAAGTATTTATCCACTCCCCTTTCTGAAGGCTGCTATTGAACCTGCTTTCACCAACTTGTCAGGCAATGCATTCCACATCATGACAATTTACAAAAAAAATGTTTCCTCAGGGCACCTCTAGTTCTTTTCATCCTTAAATCTGTGTCGTTTGGTTACGGACGTTGCTGTCATTGGAAACCAGTTTTCTTTATTTACTTTGTCAAAACCTTCATGATTTTCTTAAAGCAATTTCCTCTTAACCTTCTCTACTCTGGGGGAGAAAAACACCAACTTCTCCAGTCTCCCCACATAAGTGAAGTCGCTCACCAACCCACCCCACACCCCACCCCCACCCCACCCCCACCCGACCCCGGTGTTCAAAAGTGGACACGACACACCAGCTGGGCACAATGCAATCTTCCACATAGGTTTAGCTTAACTTTCTTTTTGTACTCTATGCCTCTATTTATAAAGCCAAAGGTCCCATATACTTTTTTTAAACAGCCTCTGAACTTGTCCTGCTACATTCAAAGCTTTCTGGAAATACACCCGCAGGGGTCTCTGTTCCTGTACCCTTTTTAAAATTGTACCAGTTAGCTTCCATTGTCTCTCCTGATTCCTTCACACTTCTCTGCATTAAATTTCTTTTACCATGGGTCTGCTCAGTTCACCAGTCTGCCCATGTCCTGGAGGCTGCAGCTATACTGCTCATTGTTTACGACATTTCTGAATTTTGCATCTGAAACTTCTGAAATTTTTCTCCCTATACCCAACTCCAGCTCATTAATATATTTCAGAAAGAGCAGTGGTGCTAATACTGACCGCTGAGGGAGCTGCGCTGTATACACCCCTCCAGCCTGGAAAACAGTCACCATAACTCTCTGCTTTCAGTCCCTTAGTGAATTTTGTACTTATGCTGCCATATCTCTTTAATCCCACAAGCTTCAAATTGGCTTCAGATCTATTATTGTGTGGGACTTAAACAAACAGCTTTTAAAAGCCCATATTCACATCAAACTCACAACCCTCATCAGTTACTTAAATCAAGTCAGTCAAACATGATTTACCATTAACAGCTGTGCTGAATTTTATTTGTTAACCCATATTTTTCCTAGTGTCAATTAATTTTGTTCCAGATCACTGTTTCTAAACGTTTCCCCATTACTCTCATCACACAGACTGGTTCTCAAGGGTAATAAAAGGTCAGCCTTACCAATATCACCCACATCCTGAGAATCCAGTCTAGTATGTAGACACAGAGACGTATTAACACTTAATGGTCAGGATAAGCAAACAGATGCCTGAGCTACAACTCAAAATAGTACAGTGGCCTGGAGGAGACTATTCTTTTAAAATTCATTCACTGGGTATGGGTGTCGTTGGCTGGACCAGCATTTATTGCCCATCCCAAATTGCCCTTGAGAAGGTGGTAGTGAGCTGCCTTCTGAAACCGCTGCAGCCCATGTGGTGTAGGTACACCCACAGTGCTGTTAGGGAGGGAGTTCCAGGATTTTGACCCAGCGACAGTGAAGGAACGGCGATATATTTCCAAGTCAGGGTGGTGTGTGGTTTGGCGGGGAACTTGTAGGTGGTGGTGTTCCCATGTGTCTGCTGCCCTTGTCCTTCTAGATGGCAGTGGTCATGGGTTTGGAAGGTGCTGCCTAAGGAGCCTTGGTGAGTTGCTGCAGTGTATCTTGTAGATGGTGCACACTGCTGCCACTGCGTCGATGGTGGAGGGAGTGAATGTTTGCGGATGGGGTGCTAATCGAGCAGGCTTCTTTTTCCTGGATGGTGTCGAGCTTCTTGAGTGTTGTTGGAACTACACTCATCCAGGCAAGTGAGGAATATTCCATCACATTCCTGACTTGTGCCTCGTAGATGGTGGACAGGCTTTGGGAAGTTAGGAAGTGAGTTACTCGCTGCAGAATTACCAGCCTCTGACCTGCTCTTGTGGTCACAGTATTTATATGGTTAGTCCAGTTCAGTTTCTGATCAATGGTAACCCCCAGGATGTTGATAGTGTAGGATTCAGCAATGCTAATGCCACTGAACATCAAGGGGCGATGGTTAGATTCTCTCTTGTTGGGGATGGTCATTGCCTAGCACTTGTCAGCCCAAGCCTGGGTATTGTTCAGGCCTTGCTGCATTTGGATATGGGCTGCTTCAGTATCTGAGGAGTCGCAAATGGTGCTGAACATCGTGAAATCATCAGTGAGCATCCCCACTTCTGACCTTATGATAGAACGAAGGTCATTGATGAAGCAGCTAAAGATGGTTGGGCCAAGGACACTACCCTGAGGAACTCCTGCAGAGATGTCCTGGAGCTGAGATGCCTGACCTCCAACAACCACAACCATCTTCCTTTGTGCTAGTTATGACTCCAACCAGCGGAGAGTTTTCCTCCTGATTCCCATTGACTCCAGTTTTGCTAGGACTTTGATGCCACACCCGGTCAAATGCTGCCTTGATGTCAAGGGCAGTCACTCTCACCTCACCTCTTAATGGCCAGGATAAGGAAATAGATGCCTAAGCTACAAATCAAAATAGTACGGTGGCCTGGAAAAGACTGTATGCAATAAAAGAGTACAAAAGCTTTCATATCACTGTTACATTACTTTGCTATTTTAATATAGCACTAAACTGTTCATTTTAAATGGATTAATACCTCCATTAAAATAATAAATCTCACACTTGCATTTAAAACATTTGGGCACTAATGCCCAAGTCTAGTGACTCTTAAAATTAACGTTCCCACTGCAAACTATTGGAAGGCTGCGACATTGCCAAGTGCTCATTAAGTACAACTGCAAAACAGTGTCAGCTGTGGCTCAGTCCATAGCACCCTCGCCTTTGAATCAGAGGGTTGTGGGTTTATGTCCCACTCCTGGAAACCAGGAACTGTGATTGTACTCAAAAGAGTTACAATCTGATAACTCGAAAGAGTATAGCGGTTGATAAGACTCCAGGTGCTCAGTTTGCCTGAGGCTAAGACATGTGGGTCAAAGGTACACTGTCAGGTGAGACATGTTGTGACATGCCCCAGAGAGCTGACGTTTCTTAGAGGTCACATCGCCTCTCTGGGGGAAAAAGAGGAGCCCTGAACCAAGATGACATTTTATATTATATAGTGACACGTACCTGGAAAGTGGAAGGGCGAGGAGGAGGAGGAGGAGTCGGAGCAGGTCCGTGCCCAAAGCTCCCAGCTCTGGACCTACCGATGTTGTGTTTGGTAGTGTTGGAGGGACGTGTTTTAAAGCGAAGCATAAACCACCAGCCCCCACCCCCCCATGTTTAGAGATGCTGCAAACGTGCAATCACATGACCCGAGGCAGCTCAACCCTGTCACTTCCCGACTTCTCACCTTGTTCTCTCTACATTCACTCGCTTTGCTCGCTCCCCTTTCAAACACACAAAAAATAACCCCAAACAATGTCGAGCCCTGACATTGCATTGTGGGATGCAAAAGCTCCACACACACACACACACACAATCCTTTGAAAATTCTTCCATTTTAAGGGAAACCAATGCAAAAGTACACATCAGCAGGACCTGGGGCAGTCAGGTCCCCGCGCGACACCAGCCAACCCCGGGAGGCATTCCCGGCTCGGTCCCGGAGCTTGGTGCACGGTTAACGCCGCCTCCCTGACATGTCCCTTCCCCAAGTGACACTACTGAGGATCTGGGATAATGGGCCAGGGCATATGCTGAAATGAACCCGTTTTATCCCCGGCTGGAGAAGGTGGGGGAGAGAGAGAGAGAGAGAGAGGGGGGGGTTGGGGAAATGTCCTTTGTGTTTGGAGAATGATGACTGAGGGTGACAAACTAACCTAACATTGACCACACTCGTGGTTGTTTGCAGCAAATAACGTCACTTTAGATCTAGCAATGCCACGGATACTCTGAAGTTGGGTGAAAGGGTGGGCGCCAGAAGGCTGCCGTGGTGCACAGTAACGCCAGAATAGAGCAGTCGGGCCGAGTGGCCTCTTTCTGTGCTGGGCGTTCATTCCCAGAGACCGCGAAGACATTGCGAACTTTAGCCCAAATGGTGAAATGTGAATCTCTCTCTCTCTCTCTCTCCCTTCAAAACAACTCGCACCACTCCCCTACCCCCACCCCACACCCCCCACCTCTCAACCCCGCGCAAACAGGTGGACAAACCGCAACTCCGAAAATGAAAGCCTGCTCACAATAGTTTAGTTTACTTTGAAGAGGAAATGAACCCCTTTACGACTGAACGCCCTGGATAAAAGAAACTTTAAATAAATAATGTAACCGGTCTGAGAAGCTCGGACTGTGTGTGTGGGGTTGTGTGTGTGTGTGTGTGTGTGCCTAAAAGGGGAATTTTGTTTACAAGTACCACTTCTGTTCCCAAACAGGATATCAAATAGACCCGGTGTGTGTGTGTGTGTGGGCGGGGGGGGGGCATTGTGATTTTTCAAAAGTGTTGATAAATAACAGCACTTAAAACTGACCCAAAAGATAGGGAGAGCAAGGGCCATAAGTCAGCCTAATCGTCGGTTTTTTGGTGGTGATTACAATTTTTAAAAAAAAAAAGATCTCTCGTGTAATGTTAACCAGCGAGAGCAGCCGAGGCAGTATCTGGCAATCTAGCAGTCTCTTGCCACGTACTGAAGGTGGACAAAGCAATACTCTGTATCTGTCTGTGTGGAACAAAAGCACTCGGTTCCTCTGGAGACAACACAGACCCTTGCCAAAGACAGGAGAAGCACTTCATAACATTAAAACAATACCGCAGGAAGAGATCACGGTGACACGCTGACATAATACACAGCATCAAAAGACACAGTGCTCATATATCTACCCCGAGACGTTCATTTAATGAATCATCAAGCCTTGTATTGACATTTTTCGCCCCGACAAAGAAATATATACATATATATACACCACTGCCGATCCTCCATTGCAAGGAGACAGGCTCTTAACAAAGGCTTTCCCTCTTTAAAAATGGGGGGTTTCTACCTCGCCCCGATCGTCCTTCCGCAACACTGAATCTCCAGCTGAGCCCCCGGCTGTGCGTCTCCGCTTGCCCAGCGTACCGCTCCTCTCTCCCTCGCTCTCTCTCTTCTCCTTCTGTTTTGCTGCTGATCCGGAGAAACCCAGAAGTAACCAGCCAGCGGCAAGTCCCTGCCGAACCCTCGGCGCAGGCGCAGCTCAGCCCCACTGTGTCAATTTCATGTGTCAGTTTCAGCCAGGGGTGCGCGCGCACCACGTGCTAACCAGGCAACCCTGAGCTGAGCTGAGCTGAGGCTGCCCAGCCACATCCCCCAATAACATCCCCCCCCATTCAATAACTGGGGTTCACTCACCGCCAGGGACAGAACAAACCCGCAGGTGCGGAGAAGTCCTATCTCTCTCCTCCTCTTCGTGAGGACTGCCTGATTATACATTACACATATGTAATGTATTGTCCTGCTTGTCTTCTTGTACTCGATGTTGACGACCTCTTTAATCGTTAATGCTGCAGCTTGTCATATCTAAATATTTTACAGAAACCTCTTGAGGCCCCACGCCAGCAGAGGAAGGTGCTTTCTCCCCCAGTCAAAAAAAGCTGAAGTTGGCACAGAGAGGCAACTGCATTCATTTGAACATTCAAAGGTGTCAATGTCAACAACAAATTGTATTTATATAAGAATTATCCTGGAATGCAAAAGTAACGCCCGACTTCTTTTCCTGATTGCCGGCTGTCTTCTTCAACCCCGTCTCATCCACCAGCAACGAGTGCGCAGAGCTCGGGATTGAGACCATCTGATCAGCTGCCTGTGTCACTCCTCTAGCCCACCAGGTCGAACTTCCTCTAAAGCTCCCCCCTGCCCTAGCAAGGGAATGTATTCCCTTCTCCAGTTTCTCTCCTATCTCCCGTCACACCCTCTCCAAGCTCAGACCCACCTCCTGCTCTATTGACCCTATTCTGACCTGCCTGCCAACAGCCCGACTTCCCTTCTTGCCTCTCATGATAACTGATATTGCTGATGGTTCTCTCTCCTCGGGTGTGGTCCTGCTCTTCTTCAGCTCTGCCATCATCATCCCACTCCTCAAAAAAAAACCCTTCACCTGTCCACCCTTGCAAACTACCAATCCATCTCCAACCTCTCTTTCCTCTTCAAAGTCCTTAAACATGTTGTTGCCTCCCAAATCTGTGCCCATCTTTCCCAGAATTCCATATTTGAATCCCTCCACTCAGGATTCCACCCTTGACCCTTATTAGGGTGGTGTCACTGAACAGTGGTGAAGTTAAGGTGCAACTCAAGATTTGGATATCTTGGTAAAAAGGGAAGTTGGGAACTGGGGAATTCTAACTTATCGAATCGAAGGGCCTACAGCAACAAATACTGCTCACATAAGCCTCCCCACCTGGCTATATACATTTCCCAGCCAGGTGTACTGGTGGTACAGCTCTTATAACTAAATCTCACCCTGGTCTGTCCCCTTAGTCCTCTGGCACTTTTTCCTCCTTTGAGCACCTCACTTTGTTCCACCCCTCTCACACTCATTCGAATCTCTGGTTCTCTAATGTCTACCCATGTACCGTGCCAATGTACCCAACAAACTATCTCATTGCTTTCATCCCTCAGCCTCTGAACTGAGCGGCTCCTCGTTTGGCTGGACCACATAAATCTCAATTAGATCATGCCCTCATCTGCAAACACCATTCCTGTTTCAGGATCATCCTGGAATGCGAAGGTATCACCGGGATTCTTTTCTCTTCTTCAAAATGTCTTTGAACTCCTCTCCCCTGTGTCCCCCACCCTCACCTCCAACAACAAGTGTGAGGAGCTTGTGGATTTCTTTGTCACCAAGACTGAGATCAGTTACCTCTGTTGTGTGTCCCCCTTTGCAAAGCCACCGGGACAAACTTCCTCTAAGGACCCTCCCCACCACCTCCCCCCATCCCTCCACTGCCCTGGCCCTGAACTTGTTTCCTTCTCCACTTTCTCTTCTATCTCCCCACATGCCCTCTCTTAGCTCCTCTTGTCCATGTAACCCACCTCCTGTTCTCCTGACCCCATTCCCACTAAGCTGCTGACCGTCAGTGAAGTTCTTAAGTGATAGAATTTATATGTACTCGAGTGTCTGTAATGTAGGAATGCTGCACTGGTTTGTAATTTTATTATAATTTTAATCCAATAAAATACCTTAAAATACTAATACCCAGCTTCCTTTCCTTGTTCCCGTGTTAGCCATTATTGTTAATGGCTCTCTCCCTCTTAGGTTCTGTCCCTCGCTCCTTCAAGTCTGCCAATATCATCCCTCTCCCCTAAAATTGAATCCTTAGCCCCACCATCCTTGCAAACTACTACCCTACCTCCGATGTCCCTTTCCTCCTGCCCATCTCCCTGCTTGAGTCCATCCAATTGGGTTTCTTCAATGCCCCTTCCAGAGCGTTGAAGATCACTTGTCAAAGTCACCAATGACATAAAAATAGAAAATGCTGGTAATACTCAGCAGGTCAGAAAGCATTTGTGGAGGAAGAAACAGAGTCGGCGTTTCAGGCTGATGATTTCCAGGTTCATCAGGCTTGGGAAAAGTTAGAGATTTTAAATGTTTTAACCAGGGAAATGGGGGAGGGTGGAAAAAGAACATAAAGGCAGGTCTGTGATAGGGAAAAGACCGAAGACATTAAATGACAAAAGAGTTGGTTATGCAGAGCCAAAGGGAGCGGCAGTGGGACAAAGATGGTTCAGAGAAGGTATGATTGGCAGAATAATGTACAGCTGTCACCAGGAAACAAAGCATAGCAACATAGGAACAGCAGTAAGCCACTTGGCCCCTCAAGGCTGGCTCACCATTTAACTGGATCACGGCTGATCTTCTACCTCAACACCATCTTCCTGCACTATCCCCATATCCCTTTGATATCGTTCATATCTAGAAACAGGAGAAAAACAAGATAAAGACTGACACATGCAAAGAAAAGGAAACAAAATGGGAGCAGGGATTAGGGTGTCATGAGAGTATAATAATTTTCATAATATTTTTCTGGTTTATTATAAAGTAGTTTTATGGGGGTAAATATAGTTAGGTATGTCTGTGTGTGATTTAATTACATGTGGAATCAAGCGGACTGCAGGCTTTGACTCATCAAAAGAAACTTGACATGCTAATGCGTAAACATGGATGCTGGTTTAGCATGTAAGGTGTGAAAGGAAAAATTTTCTTTTTTAGATCGATAAAGGGAGATTTAAAAGGGATCTCAGTCTGTTTACAAATAGCCAGATAAGCAAGGCTAAGAAATGTGTTTATTTTTCCCAAAGGTTACTGACAATAAATAGTAGCAACATGAAATTTTTTATATTGTGAGGAAGATAGTTTCAAAGACATATGAAACAATAGAGTTTACATATTAAAAGGAGAAAAACATACATAAAGAAGAATGAGGCTATGTGTCAGGAGAAGGCATTGTGAGATCTAACAGAAGTGTGTGAATTAGCCTTAATGAAGGATCCAATATTTGTGCATATGCCTTCTGTCTACTGAAACTGAAGCTGGAGAAAGCCATTTGGACTTCCACTGTCCAGGGTATCGTGTTAATTTACCGGATCTGTTTAAAAATCTAAAGCTTATTTTAGGACTGTTGCCTTAAAGGGAGTCAGGTTAATTAGGAATTTTAGGAATTATTGTAGTAGTAATTTGTAGTCTAATGTTTATGCTTGAAATCTTTTCTTTAGTTAATAAATATTTTAATTCAGTTTTTTTAAAAATCTCTATAAGTCTTGGTGGACTTATTACTTCTGAATTCAGTGCACACATTGCAAAATAAATACAAATTGGAAAACCATTGAGAGATCACAATCAAGTTTACCTCATGGATTTGGTCTACCTGGCACACACCATCTGCTGTGTCATAACGAATAGTCTGAAATTGTTGAACTCATTGTTGAGCCCAGAAGGCTTTAAAATGCCAAATCAAAAGATGAGGTGTGGTTCCTCGAGCTTGCATTAAGCTTCATTGGAACACTGCAGTGGGCTGAGGACAGAGAGGTTAGTCTGAGAGCAAGGTGGAAAATTAAAACAGCAGACCACCGGGGACTCAGGGTTATGCTTGCAGACTGAACGGAAGTGTTCTGAAAAGCTGTTATCCAATTTGTGTTTCATCTCCCTGTTGTAGAGTAGACTACATTGTGAGCAGTGAATAAAGTATATTAAATGGAAAGAAGGACACGTAAAGCGCTGTTTCACCTGGAAGCAGGGTTGAGGCATTGGACAGAGAGGACAGTGGAAATAAAAGTGGAGATATTGCAACTCCTGTGTTTGCCAGGAAAGCTGCCTTGGGAAGGCAACAGGATTTTGGGGTGACTGAGGAATGGATTGGGGTGTTGTGGAGGAATGATCCCTTCAGAATGCTGAAAAGGGAGAGGGCGATGTGTTTGGTGGCAGCATCACGCTGAATGTGGTAGAAATGGGGGAGATGATCCACCGAACATGGAGCCTATTGGAAGTCGAGGATCCAGACCCTATAGTTGCCGAAGTGCAGAAAATGGGTTGGGTCTGATAGAGGGCCATGTCAATCACAGTTTGGGGGGGGCGGAGAGGAATCCTCTGTTGAGGAAAGAGGAAGACATATCAGACACACCAGTGTAGACGGTTGCATCATCAGAACAAACATGACAAAGGAAGAGAAGTTGGGGAGAATGGAATGGAGTCCTTACAGGGCGGAGGGTGTGAGGAAGTGTAGTCAAGCTAGGTTTTTCTTCATTCTTTCATGGGATGTGGGCATCTCTGGCTAGGCCACCATTTGTTGCCCATCGCTAATTATCCTTGAGAAGATGGTGGTGAGTGCCATCTTCCTGAACCAATGCAGTCCATGTGGTGTAGGCACAACCACAGTGCTGGTAGGAAGGGAATCCCATGATTTTGATCCAACTTTGGGAGCCATATATTGAATATTTGAAATGGGAACAGGGAGGTTGATGAAGAGAAGAGCGCGGCATGAACCATGTGAAGGCGAGATAAGGGCAGAAATTGGTAACATAGCTGATGAAGTTTTCAAGATCAGTTCAAGGGCAGGAAACAACAGCGATACTGTTATCAATGTATCTGAGAAAGAGTTGAAGGGGGGTGTGGGGGGTACGGAGTAGAACTGGAACAAAGAATAGTCCACATATCCCACGAAAAAGGCAGGCATAGCTAGGACCCATGTTAGTAACCATAGCAATAGATTTTGTTTAAAGGCAATGAGATGAGTTAAAGGAGAAGTTCTTCAATGTTCAAAGGTTTTGATAGAATGGATACAAAGAGAATGTTTCCTCTTGTGGGGAAGAGCATAACTAGAGGCCATCAACCTAAGACAGTCACCGAGAAATCCAATGGGAATTCAGAAGAAACGTCTTTACCCAAAGAGTGATGAGAGAGTCAGGGGAGTGCTGGAAGTGAATAATTTAGATGCATTTAAGAAAAGCTGGATAAGCATATGTGGGATAAGGGAAGAGAGGATTACATTAATAGACTTGGAGGACGAAAGATGGGAATGTAGCATAAACACCAACACTGACTTGGGCCAAACGCCTATTTCTGTGCTTTATACCTAATCCTATGTAATGTGAGAACAAGTTCAGCCAGGCAGAGGAAGATGGTGATGCATGGAAACTGGTTGGGCTATTCAAGGAAGAAGAGGAGAACCCAAAGGCCATCCTGGTGGGGGATGGAGACGTAGAGACAAATGGCATCCCGTTTGACTGTGACACAGGCAAACTACCTCTCCTCATCCTTCTAAACCCGTCTGCAGTTGACAGAGTTGATCACACAGTCTCTCCAACAGCAAGTCCTCAGCTGTGCCACCTTGTGGCGACGCACATAAACTGGGTACCTCATGGCCACAGTCTAAAGTTTCAGAGGAACTTGGACAAGGTTTGCCCCCCACCTAGCCCTGCACACCCTTCCCCCACATGCAGGGTGCAGGCCCACTGGCATGTGGACACGCTCTGGCACTCATGAACCTCTTACCTATTGGCGAATAGTTCCACTGTTCTGTGGATACCTTGGAAGAGTTTAAGGCTAAGGGAATAAATCCTGTGTTACGACCTGGTTAGGACTGTTAACGTTTGAAAAGAACTTGTTTACCTCATTTTAATCAATCGAACTATGCCACAAGAGTTCTCTTTTTTTAACAAAACAAACTTTATTGTATATAAAAGATGTAAACAATACAAACATTATTATTATCTCTAAGCTGAGTAAGAGAGTGTGAAAAACAGCAAACTGACAGAGAACATTAAATTGCAAGTCTACAAGCCTGCTTCCTCAGCTCATTCCACTATAGACCTGGACAACATATGCTAGGCTTGAGAAAAGGCTGAACAGTTTTCACTTTTGCTGTTTCAGACATGTCCTTGGCATTCCTTGGCAGGACAAGATCACCAATTCAAAGGTCAATTCCATCAGCATACATTCATTGCTAAGCTAACGACATCTGCACTG
Organism: Cetorhinus maximus; assembly: GCF_964194155.1. Classification (NCBI taxonomy): domain Eukaryota; kingdom Metazoa; phylum Chordata; class Chondrichthyes; order Lamniformes; family Cetorhinidae; genus Cetorhinus; species Cetorhinus maximus. The sequence goes on along the minus strand of NC_135879.1, from coordinate 225,871,819 downwards.
GCTCAGTTCATCAGATGGATGACGACCATATACCCCAAAGACCTTCTGTATGGTGAACTGGCCACTAGGTCACGAACTCCTGGGTGTCCATACCAAGGATGCCGGTAAGCGAGATACGAAGATGACAAACTTTGGCATTGACAACTGGGAGACAGTGGCTGACAGCTGTGACCTCTGGGAGGCTGAATCGTTGGAAGGGCATTGCAAGAGATGAACAGAATCGAAAAGCTCAGCTGACCAAGGAGAGGGCCCAGAGAAAACAGGGGCCAGTGAGTCGTGCATCTTCTTAGCCCACTGTCTTCCTCTGCAGGAAATATGGCAAACACTGTCCTGCCAGAGGGGAGTCCCTGAGCCACACCAGGTGATGCTTAGCACAGAGTTGACCACCACAAGCACAAACTATCATCTTATGAGATGGAAGGCTGCCACCACCTTTATGAATTGCCAGTGTTTCCAATAGATGCAGGGCTAGTTCTGTATCCGTAGTGACAGTGAAAATCCTCTTAAGACAAAAGGAGCTACGCCCTAAAAATATGTACATATATGCAACATTCATTTGAATGCTATTTATCTTAAACAGTTAGCATCACCATTAAAGCATTGAGCAAAATATTTTCAACTGAATGCATTCAGCATGTGTACACTGACATCAGGAACTGTAACTTCTCATATTATAGCTTGAGGGATCTTTCACTACTGTTGTTAATGGTAAGCTAGTGCCACCCCCATATCATTCTCTATGTTTACTCTCACTCACCAGTGAAAGAGAGGCAGCATCAAGTACATCAGAGGACTTGTTTAAAATATAAATTCAGTGTGCAATAAGGCATGCCTCGCCCAATAGTATGAATCCAAGGCCTGAATTTTTCGGTCGTCGGGCACATGCAATTGGCGGGTCCAGAAGCGGGCGGGAAATGGGCCACCAGCCACGATTGCTGGACCTCGATTTCACGCTGGCTGGCTAATTAACGGCCACACAGCGTGAAACATGTGCTGAAATGCTTGGCTCTGCCGAGGTGGGGTGGGGGGGGTGGGGGGGGGGGGGTGGTGGGGGGGTGGTGGGTAAGGGGGGGTGGGAAGAGGGTGGGCGCTGATGTAACCGAGGGTGCGGGTTGAGCGCTTCAAGAGAGTTCCCAGAAGGCAGACAACTGCCCCAGGGAGCGGCTGACCTCCACAGGCTAAATAACATGACAAAAATGCTGCAAAACACGTCCATGCAACACAAACAAGCACCTGAAAGCATACCTCATAAAAAAAAACAGTCCCCAGGCATCTCTTTTCATTTTATATCGCCACGGAGATTTCACCCTGCCCTGGATCGAGGTTTTGAGCATAATTGTGAATGCCGCCTGGGAGAATGGCCTGACCGCCAACCGTAAATGTGGCCGGGCCACGTGAGACCGCTGCTGATTGCATCACTAATGGGCTTAATTGCCCACTTCATTGTTGGTGGGTGGGCTTCCAATCGCCGCGTGCGCCCGCTTGAACGAAATATCGCGCGAGCGCAGGAGGACATCGGGACACCCGCTTGATGCCATCTCGTGCTATTTCACGCCCGTTCGGGTCGGGCGCGCGCCCGCCTAGGGGATGTAAAATTCCGGCCCAAGTACAGAACTTGTGGCAAAAAAATGTATTTTCGGTCCATGTTCCATGTTTAACTTAGATATATTTTGCATTACTACAAGCAGCGTGTAAGGGGATTAACACAAAAGGTCACATAAAGCATAACTTCAATAAAAAGCCAGCAACTCAAAACAGGCGAGCTGTCTGGAAACTACACCATACACCATGTATTTTTAAGACCTTTGCAATGGTGCTTGAAGTTGAGTGGTCAACTTGGGACCAGTAGTTTGAATGTCAAACATCTTTGCCTTTGTCAAAGATTGCCACAGTGATGAAGGTAATTTGTTCTAATGTAATGATTAAAGCTGGAGTCTTTGTTTCAGGGTGATTTTTAGAATGGACCCAAAACATCCGGACACAGATCAATTGGATAAGCCCCACCATGGGCTAGTGAGTTTGATTGGCTGTTCTTTCTGATGCTGTTGAAAAGGGGAGCGCTTATTGATTGGTTGAGGTCCTTGGTGACCACTAGGGGCTTGAGCTTTTATATTAGAAGCTGGTGTACAGCCGTGGCCAGTAAGATTGTGAATTTCACCCGACAGCTGGAAGTCGGTTCCAGCGGTGTCAGCAAAGCAAGGCAGGATAAACTAGAATAAGTAAACTTATGCTTAAAGGCAATGCCAGGAATTTTGCGTCCCCGATGGCAACAGGCGTCATGGCGGGTGTCAGCGGACAATAGGCCAGGGGGAGGCCAAAAACCGGTTTCGTGCCATTGTGAAACCAGTTTGCGATCGTCTGCTCCACCCGTCAATGGCCTTTCTCGCCGCTGCGTGTCGGGAACATCATTTTAATACATCTGCACCTAATTATAAGCCCTTCACGCTGGAATCATCCCCCCCTCGTCAAATTTACCACCCACGTCGGCGGGGAAGCGTGCCGGCCCAGAAGACGTCTTGACACGTGTGACATGCAGAAGTCAGGATTTACCGTTAGGCCCTTGCTCACATCGCAGACATCCAAGGAGCAGAAGCTGCTGGAGCCCGACAGCTATTGGACCCTAGACCTTGGACCCACGTGCATCGCATGCTGTGTGGATTTATATGGACATGGCTCCGCTGGTCATGGTGGTGGTGGGCAGGAGGTTGAGGTTGAGGTTGGGACGGGGGTTAACAATGGTACGGTGGTGTCAGGGGTGGTGCAGGGCGCAACAGGGGAGAATGAGGCGATTGAGGAGGTAGGTGTAAGGGGGGAAGAAGGTGTAAGGGAAGGAGCTCGGAGTGGGGGAGGAGTTCAGAGGGTGAAAGGACTTTGGGCGAGGAAGGTGTTCGGAGGGGGACAGGATTCCAGAGGGAGGAAGGAGTCCAGGGGAAGTAAGGAGCCCAAAGAGCTCGGAGGGGGAAAGAGTCCGTGGGAGGAGGGAGTTCGGAGGGGGAAAGAGTCCGGGGGAGGAGCGTGTTCGGAGGGGGAAAGAGTCCGGGGGAGGAGCGTGTTCGGAGGGGGAAGGAGTCCGGGGGAGGAGGGAGTTCGGAGAAGGAAGGAGTCCGGGAGGAGCGTGTTCGGAGGGGGAAGGAGTCCGGGGGAGGAGGGAGTTCGGAGAAGGAAGGAGTCCGGGAGGAGCGTGTTCGGAGGGGGAATGTGTCCAGGGAGGAATGCATTCGGAGGGGGAAGGAGTCCAGGGGGGGAGGGAGTTCAGACAAGGGGAAGGATTCCAGGAGGAGGAAGCAGTCCGGGGGACAGGGAGGAAGGAGTAAGGGTGGAGGAAAGAGTTAGGGAAGAGGAGATGTCCAGGTGAATGTGCAAGGGAGGGGTCTGTGGAGTCAATGTCTGCCTCCTGGGGAATGAACTGAAGGTGGGTGTTGTGATGATTGTCACTTTAAAATCAGTTTGACTGAGTAGGGGTCACGTGATTTGTTCAACCCATGTGTAGCTAAAGCAGGGGAATAAATTCTAGGGCAGGAGTTCCCTAGGAAATCGTTGTATGAGGGGCTGGCTGTATCCAAGCAGTCACAGAAGTTCTTGTATAAATAAAGTTTGTTTTGTTTGACTAAGAAGCTTCCTGGAATGTGGTTGTACATTTGGCGACGAGGAAGAGCAATGCTGGCACTGTCACCCGCCTGCTTCTGTGACCATCGTGTTTAATCAACAACTGTGAATTGGAAATTATATTACTCACCGAGATGCCTCTTTTCGGCCGGATGGATCCATTCGGCTCCTCTGCAGATGAATGGGGTCAATACATTGAGCACTTTGGATCCTACTTTCAGGCAAATGAAATAGGCAACGAGGGGAAGCATAAAGACGATCCTCCTGAGTGTTTGTGGAAGCCAGACTTACAGTCTGATCCGCAGCATTAACGCTCCAAATGCATCCGACTCCAAATCATTCAGTGAGTTAGTGGATCTACTTCAGGGTCATTTCCAACCGACACCTTCAGTCATAATGCAACGTTTTAAGTTTAATTCATGAGTAAGAGCCCTGGGGAAACCGATTGCGACGTACATTGTGAAACTCAAACAATTATCAGAGCATTGCAACTTTGGTACAACCCTAAGTGATATGCTGCGGGATAGATTAGTCTGTGGTGTGTGTAACAATGCCATGCAACGTCAGTTGTTAGTGGAAGTTGATATTGATTTCAAACGCGTGACGGAGATTGCGTTCGCTATGGAAAGCGCTGAGGCAGATAGGTTGGAACTGCAGGGTGTGCAAAGTGGCACTGCACACCAATTAGGATGGGAACCAGCAGCCAGCCGTGGCGCCAAATAGGCTGAAACCACTGGAAAAAGAGAAGCAGTTCCAGTAAGCTGCAGAACTGGTCGACTTGTAATAAACGTCGAGGACACCCCTGTGGAAGTTAATGATAATGAATTGTCTGTACCAAAGGAGCTACCTGTTAGTACAGTTCTGGAAAATGTCGATTCAGTAGAAGCCTTACAGCCTGTCAAACTATGCCATTTGATGCGAATTCGAAAACCACCCCTAAAGGATTAATTTATAACTATGAGGTCCATTGTATGTATGGTGTAATTGAAGGCCAGGCTAATGACATATGGAATTACTTCTAGAATTCAGAAAATTCTTAGTTCAATTGTAAAAAGCAATAGTTAACTCCTTTGTACATCCTAACAGTTAAGGGGGGAGGGATGTGATGGTTGCCAACTTTAAGATCTGGTCAACTGAGTAGGGGTCACATGATTTGTTCAACCAATGTGTAGCTAGCGTGGGGGAAATAAATCTTCGGGGAGGAGTTCCCTAGGAAACGGTTGTATGAGGAGTTGGCTAGATACAAGCAGCCACAGAAGCTCTCGTGTAAATAAAGTTCATTTTGTTTGATTAAGAAGCCTCCCAGAGCATGCTTCTAGAAGTGTGGTAGGTGGGAATGGTGAGTATGAGAGAGGGCAGAGGGAGCCGGTAGGGTGGGAGCATGAGGGTACAACTGTAGCGGTAGAAGGGGCGGCGAGGGTGGTTGGTTGGTACACGGAGGCAGACACAGACCCTGGAGGTGGGCAGGAGGAGGTGGAGGAGGTCATTGTGGATTAGGGTGTGATTTTCCAGGAGATAGGGAACGTGCACGTTCACCTGGACATCCTGGAAAGAAAAGGGTTCTGGCTGGTAGGTGATGGTGGGGACATGGAAATTGATGCCGGGGAAGGATCAACAGTGATGGGGGGAAAGGGCGTGCGTGACTGGGGGAGGGGAAAGGATGGGGGAGCTGAAAGCATATCACCCTGTCTCTGAAATCGAAAGTGAGAGGAACCTCGTGTTGGACGGGCACAGCGATGCACGGGAGTGAGATCAGTGGGTGGGCCGAGATGCAGGTCAGCTCAGATGGACAACTGAGAAAAACCCCAGCAGGCAGCACTGAAAATGCTCCAGACGTTGAGGTGAGTGTGATGGAGGAAGGCTCCCTGTGCGTGGGAGAGTGCTAGCACAAGGCTCCGAAAGGCCCTCCAAGATCACTCATGGTCCGGCTGCATGCAGCGGAACTCCTAGTGTTTATGGTGGGGGGAGGGGAGGGTGCAGGGGGAGGACTCGCAAAGCTTCATGCTGAAAGACGCCATTACACATTATTCAGTGAAAGTGAATATATTTTCAGATTATAAAGTGACAAAATGTGTTCACCTGTGCAACCACTTGTGATCAGAAGTTCTAAACTTTTTAGGCCTACCACTTTTTCTAGTTGCTGCCCTGACATCCACAGGAGTGGAGACAGCCTGTGCAATGGTTGGCCCTGTTGCCCCTAATGACTTTGGCGTGGGTCTTCTGGACAGCCAAGGCCTTGAGAGACCTGGTTTGCTTTGGCTGTCCTACTGTGGGCCAGTTGCTCCCTTTGTGGTGACAAAGGATGAGGTTGAGGGGCTCACAGGCAAAGGGAACTCGGAGGGAGAGGACAGCGCCTGAGATTCCTGAGTGGAAGACCCAGGGGTGTCCAGCTGCCGCTCCTCCTTCCTTTGGGTGCCCGGGGCCCCGGCCTGACTCCTTGAGGGGAAGGAGCACCTGGAGGGACATCGAGGTGCCCCGTTTCCCTCTCGCGTTGCCACTGCAGGAACTCACCCATGGCTACCGCGATGGAGTCCAGTTCTGTGCGCATCTCCCATTCTGTTGAACCAGGGTCTCCATGGCATCTGCTATCTTCCCCATGGAGACCTCCATACGCGCCACATCAGGTGGACGCACTCCTCTGACTCACGTGCCACTCTGTTGAGGTCCTCTAACAGCTCTGCCTGATGTTACCCACCTTCTGCTGAGTCTCCAGGATGAGTTGGAAGGCCGAATCCAGGGGTTCGTTATCTGACTCGGACCTCACAGATGCCTCTTCCCCAGCAGTCCTCTGAGTGCCAAGGAGCTCGGCTGAAACTCCCTCCTCCTGCTCCGGACATGTGTCCATGTGGTGACACGAGTCCATGTGGTGACCATCAGATTGTGAAGCCGAGCCCGCTCTAGATCTAGGTCCCACCGAGGTGTGTGTCTCTGTGCTGGTGGAGGGTGTGGGTAAACCCTGTGACGGGTCTTCCAGGCTGCTTATTTCCAGCTCTTCATTGGAGGAGGTGTCCTCTTTGCTGGAAGTACAAACCTGGTTGGAACTGAGGGATTGGCTGGCTGAGGGCATCGGTTGCTCGACAGAGCTCCCTGTGAACCAAAGTAGAGATAATCAGTGCATGGCAAAGTCAAAAGCAGGAGAGAGAGCACTCACAGTTGTGTTGAGAGAGGGATGATATGGTGCAGGATCCTCGTGTGGGTGTTCGCTGCCAACTTCACCATCGCCACACACAAGGTCAATGCCCTCACCAGTCAGTGCGATGGCACACTCCTCAAAGTGAGTGAGGGGCCTAATGTGGGCCACTCCACTCCCGGTCTGGGACCTCTCCCTGCTGTTGTGAGCCAGATTCTCCTGCATGAAAACAGATGGAGAGAGTGTGAGCAGGATGCATGACACTGGATGGAAATTTTGTGTGGTGAGCGGAGCCATGGATGGGATGAGTAAGCGAGCTCCAGAGGATATGATTCTGATGGAGATGTGAGGGTGTGTGTGAGAGTTAGTGGTGTTGTCCCTTTAAGGTGTGAGATCCCAGTGGATGTGTGTTGGGTTTGTGAGTGTGTGAGTTGAGAGTGATGAGAAGAGTAACTTACCTTGGCGGAACAGGTGAGAACGTTCATCCTCTGCCTGCACTGAGTAGCTGTCCTTTTTTGCAGGGCGTTGGCACTGACCACCGCTGCCACTGCCTCCCATGCTGGATTGGTGACCTTGTTTGCTGGTCTTCGCCCAGAGAGAGGTTAGACGACTTTGAGATGGGCCTCCACTGCATCCAGTAGGCGCTCGAGAGAGGCATCGCTAAATTTGGGAGCTGCTTGTTTCCTCCCTTTGGCAGCCATTAGCTCCCAGCAGCTCCCTATCCCTTGAAGAGTGCTAGCTGTGTGCAGGAGTGGCTTTTAAATATGGTGCCCAGTTTACTGAAGGCCTGAGGTGACGATGGGGCAGGTGAATGAGAGGACACCCCACCAGCGATCCGACACATTTCCCGGGAATGCGTAATGTATGAGGCGGGAATGGGGTGATATGGAATGAAAAGCTGCCATCGCGGCCAGCGGGTAAAACGTCCTTTTCCCAGCCCGCGACCGCACTCAGTGCAAATTTGGATTGATTCCACCCAATGTTTCAAGAGAATGTTAATAGTGTCTTTATCATTTTTAGTTGTCAAGGCTGAATATTTGAACCAATCCACTGTGTGAAAAGTGCATATTTTCCATTTCAAATCTGAAATTATGAGCCACCTTCTTCTCAAAGACCTAACCCTTGACCAAATTTTGAGTAGTCTGCAGGCCAACCCCTTCTAGTGCCTGCAGTGTTTGTACCATCCAGTTCATGCCCCAAAGATGCAAAACCAATTCATCCTTCACGGCCTTTAATTCCAGGTTGCTCAGTTATTTTTTTCATTAGTTATTTGTTTATTTGTTCAAGTCTGAGAACAATAGGCTGGTGGAGATCCAGGGCTTTGATGCAAATTAACATAAGCTCCGATGCTCAACCAGGACTACTCGGATCCTGACCTCATTACAGCCTTGGTTAAAACATGGACAAAAGAGCTGAACTCCCAAGGTGAGGTGAGAGCGACTGCCCTTGACATAAAGGCAGCATTTGATTGAGTGTGGCATCAAGAAGCCCTAGCAAAATTGAAGTCAATGGGAATCGGGGGAAACTCTCCATGGGTTGGAGTCATACCTAGCACAAAGGAAGATTGTTTTGGTTATTGGAGATCAATCATCTCAGACCCAGGACATCACTGCAGGAGTTCCTCAGGGTAGTGTCCTCGGCCCAACCATCTTCAGCTGCTTCATCAATGACCTTCCTTCCATCATAAGGTCAGAAGTGGGGATGTTTGCTGATGATTGCACAGTCTTCGGGTTATGAAACTGCTAACATGTAACAAGACCAAGACAACATTCAGGCTTGATCTGAGAGTAACATTAATACCACAGAAGTGGCAGGTAATCGCCATCTAACCATTTCCCCTTGACATTCAAATACAAACAAGAAGTAGTAGCTGGCCATTTGACCCCTCAAGCCTACTCCGCCATTCAATAAAACATGGCTGATCTGATAACCTGAAATCTGCATCCTGCCTCCCCCGATAATCTATTATCCCCTTGCTTATGAAGAATCTATCCACCTCTGTCTTAAAAATATTCAAAGACTCTGCTTCCACTGCCTTTTCAGGAAGAGAGTTCCAAAGACTCATGACCCTCTGAGAGAAAAAATTTCGCCTCATCTCCGTTTTAAATGGGCGACCCCTTATTATTACAATTGAATCTCCCACCATTAACAACCTTGGGATCACCAGAAACAAAACTTGACCAGCCAAATAAAAACCACAAGGGTAGGTCAGAGATCGGATATTCTGCAGCAAGTAACTATCCTCTTGACTCCCCAAAACCTGTCCATCTTTTATAAGTCAGGAGGGTGATGGAATACTCCCCACTTGCCTGGATAAGTGCAGTTCAAACAACACTCAAGAAACTCTACACCATCCAGGACAAAGCAGCCCATGTGATCAGCACTCCATCCACCATCTTAAAACTCTCTCTATCACTTTATGCTGGGTTACATAAATGTACCATTTCTATTCACTCCCATCACAACCAGGGCACAGTAGCAGCAGTGTCCACTATTTACAGCATGCTCTGCAGCATCCTGGAACTCCCTTCCTAACAGCACTGGGTTGTACCTTCACCACATGAAAGTAGAGCTAACTAAAGTGATCTGGAAAATGAGGTTAAGGGATATGTCAATAGAAATTCAGTGGCAGACATTTGAAGGGATATTTCAGAACACACAGAATATATCGATTCCAATGAGAAAGAAAAATTCCAAGGGGACGGCCCACCATCCGTGGTTAACTAAAAAGTTAAAGACAGTATCAAACTTAAAGAAAAAGCATATAATTACACAAAGGCAGTTGGCAGCTCAGAAGATTGGGAAGAATATAAACAACAGCAAAGGATGACAAAAAGATTGATAAGGAGGAAAAATTAGAGTATGAGAGAAAGCTAGCTAGTAATATACAGATGGATAGTAAGAGTTTCTATAGATATTTAAATAAGAAAAGAGTTAACAAAGTGACCATTGGTCCTATAGAGAGTGTGTTTAGGGGATTGTTAATGGAAAGTAGAGAGGTGGCGGTCGAATTAAACAGGCATTATGCTTCGGTCTTCACTATGGAGGACACAAGTAACATCCTGGAAACAGCTGTAAATCAGGAAATGGAAGGGAGGGAGGAACTTGGGAAAATTACAACCACCATGGAAGTGGTATTGAGCAAATTGTTGGGGCTGTGGGCTGACAAATCCCCAGGTCCGGATGGACTTCACCCTAAAGTCTTGAACAAAGTGCCTAGTGAGATAGTTGTTGCACTGGTTTTAATTTTCCAAAGTTCTCTAGATTCAGGGAAGGTTCCATTAGATTGGAAAATAGCAGATATAATGGGTGGGTTGTCCTTTGAGGAAAGGTTGGAAGGGTTAGGCTTGTACCCTCTGGAATTCAGAAAGAGTAAGAGACGACTTAATTGAAACATTTAAGATCCTGAGGGGTCTCGATAGGGTGGATTTAGAGAGGATGTTTCCTCGTGGGAGAATCTAGAACAAGGGGGTTACTGTTTAAAATTAGATGAGGAGAATTTTTTTCTCTCAGAGGGTTGTGAGTCTTTGAAACTCTCTTCCTCAAAAGGCGGTGGAAGCAGAGTTTTGAATAATTTTAAGGCAGAAATAGATAGGGTCTTGATTAACAAGGGGGTGAAAGGTTGTCAGGGGTAAGCAGGAATGTGGGGTTGTGTTTACATTCTGATCAGCAATGATCTTATTGAATGGCAGAGCAGCCTCAAGGGGCCGAGTGGCCCACTCCTGCTCCTAATTCGTATGTTCTTATGTAAGGAAAGGTGGCCACATTTCCCCAGGGCGAGGAGAGTAGGCCATATTGATACTGAGGGATACAGGGGCCAGCCAAGCACTACGACAGGAAAAAGGCATGACCTTTCCATCAGAGAATGCAGTTAGTGCCAAGGTGCTGGTAAAGTGGATTGAAGGAAGGTACATGCCCCAAGCCCTTTTATACCGCGTGCATCTGGAGTGCAACCTTGTGTCAGGACAGTGACTGTGGGAGTATTCCCAGTTTGCCTGTGGACGGTGTCGACCTGCTCCTCAGTAATGACCTGGCAGGATCAAAGGTAATAGCATCCCCAGTGGTCTCGGAGAAGCCAACTGAGGTCAGCGAGACAGAACAGCTGCAGGAGAAAGTGCCTGGCATTTTCCCTGACTGTGTGATAATGCAGCGTACGTCAGTGGAGACTGAAGTGACACTGCAGACAGAAGACCCTACGGTCTGGTTATCTGAAACCTTTTTCGGGAGTCCAGAAGACCCTAAGGAAGTAAAAAGTAGATCTTCCTTAGTAGTGGCCTAGCAACCTGACCCACTGTTAAAAACATTAGCTCAGACTACACACACTGAAGCTGAGGTAGAAGTAGTCCCTGAATGCTACCACATTGAAAATGAGGTGCTAATGAAGAAATGGAGACCCCCCTCATAGACCTGTAAATGAGGAGTGGATAGTGATCCCCACCAGGTAATGGTGCTGCCGAGATACTGTAGGGAAATATCACAGCTAGCTCACGTAATTCCAATGGTTGGGCATATCGGTATTCGCAAAACCCAAGCCCGCATCGACCAATATTTTTACTGGCCCCCCCTCCACAGGGATGTAGTTTGGTTTTGCAGAACCTGTCACAACTGCCAGGTTGTGGGAAAACCCCAGCCTACAATAAAACCTGCATCAATGATTCCCGTGCCGGCTTTTGGGAAACCATTCAGTAAGGTGTTAATGGAATGTGTGGAACCCCTACCTAAAACAAAAGGGGGCTACCAGTATATCCTTAACATCATGGACGTAGCTACCCCCTGCTTCCCAGAGGCTGTTCCCCTGAGAACCATATCTGCTAAAACAGTGATGAGGTAATTGACCCTATTCTTTACCAGGTTTGGTCTGCCCACTGAGATCCAGTCGAATCAGGGCTTAGATTTCATGTCCAAAATATTTCAGGAAGACTTGGGTAAGCTGGGCATGACCCAGCTGAATTCTTCAGCGTATCACCCACAGTCACAGGGGGCGCTAGAACGGTGCCATCAGACCCTAAAAACAATGATCAGGGAATACTGCCACAAGTAACCTCCCTTCCATCATAAGGTCAGGAGTGGGGATGTTCACTGATGTTCAGCACCATTCACAACTCCTCCGATACTGGAGCAGTCCATGTCCAAATGCAGCAAGACCTGGACAGTATCCAGGCTTGGCGTGAGAGTGGCAAGTAAAGTTTGTGCCACACAAGCGTCAGGCAATGACCATCCCCAACAAGAGAGAATCCAATCATTGCCTTTTGATGTTCAGTGGCATTACCATCACTGAATCACCCACTATCAACATCCTGACGGTTACCATTGACCAGAAACTGAACTGGAGTGGTCATATAAATACTATGGCTACAAGAGCAGGTCAGAGGCTAGGAATCGTTTGACAAGTAACTCATCTCCTGACTCCCCAAAGCCTGTCTGCCATCTACAAGGCACAGGTCAGGAGTGTGTTGGAATACTCTCCACTTGCTTGGATGAGTGCAGCTCCTACAACACTGAGGAAGCTGGACACCATCCAGGACAAAGCAGCCTGCTTGACTGGCGCCACATTCAAAAACATTCACTTCCTCCACCACCGACGCACAGTAGCAGCAGTGTGTACCATCTACAAGATGCACTGCAGGAATTCACCAAGGCTCCTTAGACAGCACCTTCCAAACCCTCAACCACTACCATCTAGAAGAATAAGGGCAGCAGATAGATGGGAACAGCACCACCTGGAAGTTCCCCTCCAAGTCACTCACCATCCTGACTTGGAAATATATTGCCATTCCTTCATTGTCGCTGGGTCAAAATCCTGGAACTCCCTTCCTAACAGCACTATGTGTGTACCTACACCACATGGATTGCAGCGGTTCAAGAAGGCAGCTCGCCACCACCATCTCAAGGGCAACTAGGGATGGGCATTAAATGCTGGCCCAGCCAGTGAAGCCCACATCCCATGAATTAATTTTTAAAAAATGACTGGGATAAAGGACTAGGTTTTCTTCTGTTCGCTACCAGGGACTCACCCAATGAGTCCATAGGTTTTACTCCATTTGAATTAGTTTACAGGCACCAAGTGCGAGGGCCTCTGAAAATAACCAAGGAGAGGTTTTTAGAGCAGAAGGAGGAAGTCTCCATGTTAGACTATGTAACTGTTCCGTGAGTGACTCACAAGAACCTGTGATGTGGCCCGAGAACACTTGAAAATCTCCCAGACAGCTCTGAAAAAGCAGGCAAACATGGCAGAGCCCGAATCTTTCAGCCAGGAGACTATGTGTTAGTGCTCCTACGAATACCAGGCGAACCCTTAAAAGCCCGGTTCAGTGGCCCATACAGAGTGGCAAAGAAGCTCGTGGAAGAAACTATCTAATTGAGACCCCAGATTGGGGGAAAAAGCAATGGCTGTGTCATGACAACATGATAAAGCAATATCACAGCTGAGGAGGGGACACGCAGGTAACAGTCTGTCCCATTACCACCGACCTAGAGGATGAAGGTAGCAGTGGGGATGAATTGGAAGGAAACGTGGATGAGGCCCACATTGAAACCCCTAGTACCGGCTAACCAACACAGAGATACTGACCAACTTAGACTTCTTATTCATCCATTTAAGTGCAGAACAGTGGGCAGGCTTGATGAGGCTGCTCACTGCATTTATAGTAGGCTCGTCCAACCATTGCTCTCTGGGGACCACATTTCAGGTTTCCTCACACTTGGTGGTGGGGCTGATGAGCAACTTTCAGATGAGGTTAAGTGCAACATTAAACATGAATTTCAAAAAATAAAGTTGACGTATGATTAGAAACAACTTGCTGAGCAAAAAAAAAATCACAACAATAAACTGACAATTAAAAAATGAGTAATAAAGACGACCATTCGAGTGTGAATGGGTGAGATTGTGTGTCCTGCTAACTCCGAGGGCAGGATCTTTAGGTTTGGAGCCGATCTCCCTGAGGCGGCATTTAGCCACAGGGTGATCAGCGCGCTCTTTCACACGCATGCGCGAGAGAGCGCACTCCCGGCTGAGGGAATCCACCCCCTCCTCCCCGCCCGCACAGGGAGCACATAGCGCTTCCTGGCAGACGTCACGCTGGGTGGGCCTTAATTGGCCCGCTGACGTAAAATGGCGGCGCGCCCCCGATCGGGGGTGCCAATCGGAGGTGCGCCTGCCTGCACCCGCTCCTGCATTTCCCCCCCAAAGGGGGGAAAATTCTTCCCCAAGCCTCAGGGCGCTCACTCACTCACTCCCACCCACTTGTGCACACACACACACACACACACTCACCCCATCCCCTCTCATCATCCCACCCCCACACTCACCCACCCCTCCCCCACACACCCCACCCCCATTCATCCACCCCACTCACCCACCCCCACACTCATCCACACTAACCTCACACTCACACACCCCACCCTCACTCAGCCACCCCACCCCACACTCACCCCACCCCCACACTCACCCACACTAACCACACACTCACTCACCCCACCCCCACACTCACCCACCCCATCCCACACTCATCCCACCCCACCCCCACACTCACCCACCCCTCCTCCACACACCCCACTCCCACTCAGCCACCCCACCCCCCACTCACCTAACGCCCACACTCACCCACACTAACCTCACACTCACTCACCCCACCCCCACACTCACCCACCCCACCCCACACTCACCCCACCCCCACTCAGCCACACTAACCTCACACTCACACACCCCACCCCACTCAGCCACCCCACCCCCACACACCCCACCCCCACACTCACCCACCCCTCCCCCACACACCCCACCCCCACACTCACTCAGCCCACCCCCACACTCACCCACCCCTCCCCCACACATCCCACCCCCACTCAGCCACCCCACCCCCCACTCACCCCACCCCCACACTCACCCACACTAACCTCACACTCACACACCCCACCCCCACTCAGCCACCCCACCCCACACTCACCCCACCCCCACACTCACTCAGCCCACCCCCACACTCACCCACCCCTCCCCCACACACCCCACCCCCACACTCACTCAGCCCACCCCCACACTCACCCACCCCTCCCCCACACATCCCACCCCCACTCAGCCACCCCACCCCCCACTCACCCCACCCCCACACTCACCCACACTAACCTCACACTCACACACCCCACCCCCACTCAGCCACCCCACCCCACACTCACCCCACCCCCACACTCACCCCACCCCCACACTCACCCACACTAACCTCACACTCACACACCCCTCCCCCACACACCCCACCCCCTTTCAGCCACCCCACCTCCACACTCACCCACACTAACCTCACACTCACACACCCCACCCTCACACTCGCCCACCCCACCACCACACCCACTCACTCGCACGCACACACTCATCCACCCACTCCCACTCGCTCACCCCAGCCCCTCACTTTACCACCCCACCCCCGCACTCATCCACAAACCATCCCCACACTCACTCACCCCACTCCCACTCCCACCAACTCATGCACACACACTCACCCACCCACACTCACACTCACCCATCCACCCTCACACACACTCACCCACTCTCACACTAATCCACCTTCACCATCACACCCTCACCTTCACATTCACTCACCCTCACTCTGACCGACCTTCACACCCACTCACTCACCAACCCTCACACCCACTCACCCACTCACCACCCCTCACATTAATTCACTCACCCTCACACTCACCCACTCACCCTCACACTCATTAACTCACCCCCACTCACCCTCACTCACCAATCTTCACACTCACTCACCAACCCTCACACTCACTCACTCACCAATCCTCACACTCACTCACCAACCCTCATACTCACTCACTCACCAATCCTCACACTCACTCACTCACCAACCCTCACACTCACTCACTCACCAATCCTCACACCCACTCACTCACCAACCCTCACACCCACTCACCCACTCACCACCCCTCACATTAATTCACTCACCCTCACACTCACCCACTCACCCTCACTCATTAACTCACCCCCACTCACCCTCACTCACCAATCTTCACACTCATTCACCAACCCTCACACTCACTCACTCACCAATCCTCACACTCACTCACCAACCCTCATACTCACTCACTCACCAATCCTCACACTCACTCACTCACCAACCCCCACACTCACTCACTCACCAATCCTCACACTCACTCACTCACCAATCCTCACACTCACTCACTCACCAACTCTCACACTCACTCACCAACCCTCACACTCACTCACTCACCAACCTTCACACTCACTCACTCACCCTCACACTCACTCACTCACCAATCCTCACACTCACTCACTCACCAACTCTCACACTCACTCACTCACCCTCACACTCACTCACTCACTCATTCACCCGCACACTCACTCACTCACTCACCCTCACACTCACTCACTCACCAACTCTCACACTCACTCACTCACCCTCACACTCAGCCGGGGGAAAGCGCCCACAGCCGGGGGAAAGCATGGTGAATGTGCCCTCCAGAGTTTCTCTCTCTATCTTCAAATACTCGCAGTTGCTGCTGCCCCCTAATCTTGGCCTGTTTCTCTCCCATGTTTGATGCTGATAGGCTTAATAATGAGCCGTCTTACCGTTTCTCAACAATCATTCCAGGGCCACATGGAGGGGCTTTGTGGGCTGCAACGAGGCCTGTGGGCCATGGGTTGGACATGCCTGATTTAAAGGCTTAGGCAGGGACAAGCCAAGCTGCACCACCCTAGCCCTACATGATGTGGATGTGGGAGAGGCCCCTTCCATAAGGCAACACCCCTATCGTCTAGACCGAGAAAAGCTGGCCCTGGTTTGGGAGGAGATTAACTACATCCTGGAGCACCAACCAATAGAGCCTAGCAGCAGGAGCTGGAGCTCCCCAGTTGTGCTCGTGCCCAAGCTGGACGGCTCCACAAGGCTCTGTATTGACGACTGAAAAGTTAATGCAGTGACCAGAGCCGACTCCTACCCAATACCCCGGCTGGAAGACTGCATAGATAGGGTAGGTAAAGCAGCCTACATCACAAAGGTAGATTAACTCAAGGGATACCTGACTGCCCGGCGAAGGAAATCTCTGCCTTCGTAACTCCGAGTGGGTTATACCAGTATTGAGTCACGCCATTTGGACTCTGAAAGCCCCAGCCACCTTTCAAAGGCTGATGAGCCAGGTAGTGACTGGCTTACCCAATTGTGTAGTGAGCCTAGACGACCTCCCAGTGTACGGCAACATCTGGGAAACTCAATGAGAGCAACTGGAAGCCCTTTTCCAGAAAGTACAGTCAGCTGACCTAATGGTCAATCTCTCAAAGAGCGAGTTCGCTAAGGCTCAGTTGACCTATCTAGGACACGTAGCGTGTCAAGGACAAGTACTATCGAAATCTGCAAAGGTACAAGCAGTAGCACGGTTCCCCATTCCCACAAAAAAACAGGAACTCGTGAGGTTCTTGGTGATGTGCGGGTTCTGCTGCAAGTTTGTCCCAAACTTCAGCACAGTAGCCGCCCAGCTGACCGACCTACTACAGAAAAAAGCAAAGGTAGTCTGGACTAAGAAATGCCATACAGCTTTCGAAAAGCTGAAGGCCATTTTAATAGGTGAACCTGTGCTTGAAGCTCTGGACTTTAACCAAGCATTTAAAATAATCATTGATGCGCGTGACATCGGGGTCAGGGCTGTCCTCCTCCAGGAAGACGAATCAGGAACAGAGACACCAATTGGTAACTTCTCCAAAAAACTAAACAAACATCAGAAATAGTCGTCCACAGTTGAGGAGGAAACTCTCAGTTTATTACTTGCTCTCAAACACTTATATATGTCCGAAATGGATAGAAAGAGGCCACAGTCTATACTGATCACAATGCGTTAACTTTTGTGGAAATGTTTAAGACACAGAATGCCAGGTTATTCCTTTGGAATTTGTTTCTTCAACCATACCACCTGAAAAATTGCCCACATCACCAGGAAATCAATTGTGTTTGCAAGCGCCCTGTACAGGACTTAAAGCGACCCAGTTAGAACTGCAGAGATAATATTGACCAAGACTAGGAGAATTAATGTGTGCGCACGTGTGCACGTGTGTGTGTGTGTGTGTGTTTGTATGTGCGTGTGTGTGTGCACATGCGTGTGTTTGTGTGTGTGTGTTGTGTGTGTGCGCTTGTGTGTCCGTGTGTGTGTGTGTGTGTGCATGTGTGTGTGCGTGTGTTTGTGTGTGTATGTGTATGTGCATGCGTTTGTGTGTGCATGTGTTTGTGTGTGTTGTATTTTTACCCCTTGTAATGAAATAAGAATGAATCTCATTTCATTCATGGTGCAGGACAAATGTTATGACAGCAGACTAATTGTACAAATTACCTACAAGCAATTTGAACTTTTTAAGGAAGACCTGTATGTGTGTGTTTTTTTTTAGAAAGAAATAGAAGTAAAGACACCAAGGTAAAGATGGCTGATAATGTAAAGTGACCACTTTCTGGAAAATTCCTATGTGCATTATATTGACTGAGTGGGTCTGAGAGGACATGGAATGTTGCACCTAAAAGGTTTCTTAGCCTACTTCAAACAGAGACATTTGAAAGGGAGGCAGGAAATATGCAAAAGACTGAACTTTAATCTCCTGTGGCTGCGAAGACAAAAGGTTGATTTGCATGTCTCAGCAGATAACCAAAATCTATCTCCTGTTGATTTGTATCTCTGAATGTGTAAATTTCTGAGATGATAAAGAACGTGGACTCTGGGTGAAAGTCATAGATTTTTTCCCTTCCAGAATGCACAGGGAAAAATCCATTAAAAAGCTGGTGTGCTAGTGTATGATTGTGTGTGACAGCAAGCAGAAGAACAAGCTAGTCACCCCCCTGCAGCTTGCAGGCAAAAGATCTCTCTCTCTCTCTCTGTTGTTGGACCAAAGTTCAGCAGAAGCCACAATCTAAAGGAAATAGAACAGCCTTTCTGTAACCCTGCAGAACCAAGTGTCTCCAAACTAACTGCAAGACTGCCAAGTCACCTCTACTGGAATCACTCAACTTAATGGCCACAATCTACCACCAGCTATGCCTCGTGGACAAGCTTTAAAACTTTTATCTAGACTCTTCTCATTTCTGATCTGTGTGTATGCATGTTGTGTTTTTATTACTTTCCTCGGGATTTAGTAACCAAGACTTTAAAAAGCCTGGTTAAATTGGCTCCTTCAAAAAATAAATACATTTGGACTGGGAAAAGGTATCCACAGGGGAAGGAATCCCTTTTAAATTAACCTTGTTGTGACCAACCGAGGGGGTTGAATAAAGAAGGGGAGACAACTCATTCCTCCTCACCCGCGAGCATAACAAAATTGGGGTCCCATTTGGGAAGTTAACAAATTGGGGAACCTCACCCGGGGACCGGTCGTAACAGTGCATGCCATGCATAGCCCTGTAGCATGACCTGCAATGCCCCAGGGCTGCCTTTTAATCCTCACCCTGACCGTGAGGTCCACAGAGGCCCAGGACTGTCTTTAATCTCTCACTCCGACCTGTTGGCCCCCGACTAGGGATTATGGCTGTCTTTCAATGAGCATCTCCACTCCCTCATGACTGATCGCAACAGAGTCTCCCTACCCTCGACCCACCACCCCCATCAATGAGTCTCTGCGTAACCCATCCCTCTTGTGCCACACTAACACCACCGCTCCCCCCATCCCCCCTCCCCCCCACCAGCCCACAGCCACCCTTCCTATTCTGGAGCCTGTGTACATCCCCTCCCATTCATACAGTTCAATTCCCATCCATGCCTTTGTGTGCCTGCATGCTAGTCGTCCATGTCGGGCTCCAGCTTCCCCACCCTTGGTCTCCCCTCTGCCTGCCATTGTGCCCCCTACCTCCAGCCTCTCCAAACGCCATTGCCCCCCCATGTGTCCGTCACCCTTCCCCCACTTCCAATCCCCCCTTACCCCATTACTTCCCATTTGTCCGTCACCCTTCCCCCACTTCCAATCCCCCCTTACCCCATTACTCCCCATTTGTCCGTCACCCGTCTTCCCCTCCCCAGCCCCAGTTGCAATGCTGGTCTCTGTTTGAGTGTACAGCCCTCCCTGAATGCCGCTGCACAGCGCTGTCCTCCAGGACTACAGAGGCACCCACCATAAGCAAACCAACCCTACATCCCCAGGAGTGTGGCGTTCCGCTGGCATCACTAAGAAGCCAGAGCAGCGCTGCTGCTAGTAGGCTTTGACTGTTGCACTCACCTTAAAGCCATGAGTAAAGTGAGGGCTGACCGATGTGCACCACTCATTTCCAAACCTGCTTTAGACCAGTCTGAGTTCCCGCTGGGGTGACGCAAGGCTGGAGGGCAGAATGTTATTCCGGCAAGTAGCATATTTAATGATCATTCATGACGTGGTAATGCGTGGAAATGGCGTTCCGACATTGATCAGTGGGAAACCTGACCTGCCATGAAAGGGGTGAGGGGAAAATTCCAAATTGTTTTCCCATCGGCAGGAATCCGATTTTTGACCTCTCCAAATTTTCCCTTTCGCCCGCCACAAAACCTGCCACTGGCGGGACCAGAAAATCCTTTACCTTGGCAAATATTGACCATAAATAGTCTATCAGGCTTTGGTTTCAGCTACTAACCTTTAGACTCATTTATTGAGCACTATTGAGATAAGTGAATGGTAGTATGATCGAACCACACCTGTATCAACTTTATAAGCTTATCTGTTCCTCCTCAGAGCGTAAAAACAAAAAACGTAGAGACTAACACACAGTGACACTAGATCTGAAGTCTCATATGCTTGGGGTTTTGTACTAGATATTTTATCAGGCAAAGTGTCACCAGCCACTCCCATGAGTGGACGTCATACCTCCGATGTTCTGGAATGTGCGTCTTTCTGTCCAGTGTCAAGGCAAATGATAGTGAGAACCCGGTACTGTAAATAAAGAACTCCTAATTTGCACACTGCCTATTAGAATACATTACATGTTGCTATTCTCCTCACTTTGACAATTTCCAGTTCCCTGGCCCTAACCTCCTCTTCTTGACCATTGACGTCCAATCCCTCTACACCTCCATCCCCCATGGACGATCTGAGGCCTCTCCACTTCTTCCTTGAACAGAGGCTCGAACAACCCCCATCCACCACACACCACCACCCCCCCACCCCCCCGACCCCACACCACCCCCAACCACCCCACTCCTGACTGAACTTGTTCCCTCATTGAACAAATTCTCCTTTAACTTGTCTCGCTTCCTCCAAATGAAAGGTGTGGCTATGGGTACCCACATGAGCCCCAGTTATCGCTGTCTTTTTGCCGGATATGTGGAACATTCCTTGTTTTAGTCCCACTCAGGTCCCCTCCCACAACTCTTTTCCCACTACATCGATGACTCTATCGGTGCCACTTCCTGCACCTGAAATAGGAAGAATTCATCAATCGTGCTTCTAATTTCCACCCATCTCTCACCTTCACATGGTCCATCTCCAACAATTCCCTTCCCGTCCTTGACTTTTCTGTCTCCTTTTCTGGTGATATACTGTCTACCGATATTCATTATAAGCCCACCGACTCCCACAGCTACCTCGGCTATGCCTCCTCACAATCTGCTTCCTGTAAGGAAGGAGGATATTCTCCCATTTTCCCAGTTTCTCTGCCTCAGTCACATCTGTTCTGATGATGCTAAATTCCAAAACAGCGCTTCTAATATGTCTTCCTTTGTCCTGAGCTGAGGTTTCCCCCTCCACTGTGGTTAACAGGACCCTCAGTCTTGTCCAACCCATCACCCGCACTTCTTCCCTCACCCCTTCCCCTTCTTCGGAGAACCATGATAGGGTCCCCCTTGTCCTCACTTTTCAACCAACCAGCCTCCGCATTCAAAGGATCATCCTCCGCCATTTCCGCCAACTCCAGCATGATGCCACCACCAAACACATCTTCCTCCCACCCCACCTGTCAGCATTCCATAGGGACAGTTCTCTCTGCGACACCATGGTCCACACCTAAATCATCCCCAAATGTGGCACTACCACCATGCTAAATGGGATAGATTTCGAACAGATCTAGCAACTCAAGACTGGGCATCCATGAGGCGCTGTGGGCCATCAGCAGCAGAATTGTACTCAAACACAATCTGTAACCTCATGGCCTGGCATATCCCCAACTCTACCATTACCATCAAGCCAGGGGATCAACTCTGGTTCAATGAAGAGTGCAGGAGGGCATGCCAGGAGCAGCACCAGGCATTCCTAAAATTGAGGTGTCAATCTGGTGAAGCTATAACACAGGACTACTTACCTGCCAAACAGCATAAGCACAAATGATAGAGAGGGGTAAGCAATCCCACAACCAACAGATCAGGTCTAAGTTCTGCAGTCCTGCCATATCCAGTCATGAATGCTGGTTGGCAATTAAACAACTTACTGGAGGAGGAGGCTCCACAAATATCCCCATCCTCAAAGATGGAGGAGCCCAGCACAGCAGTGCAAAAGATAAGGCTGAAGCATTTGCTACAATCTTCAGCCAGAAGTGCCAAGTGAATGATCCATCTTGGCCTCCTCCGGAGGTCCCCAGCATCACAGATGCCAGTCTTCAGCCAATTCGATTCACTCCACGTGATATCACAAAATGGCTGAAGACACTGGATATTGCAAAGGCTATGAGCCCTGACAATATTCCAGCAACAGTAGTGAAGACTTGTGCTCCAGAACTTGCCGCACCCCTAGCCATGCTGTTCTAGTACAACTACAACACTGGCATCTATCCGACAATGTGGAATATTGCCCAGGTATGTCCTGTACACAAAAAACAGGGCAAATCCAACCTGACCAATTACTGCCCCATCAGTCTACTCTCGATGACCAGTACAGCTACAAAACTGGCATCTACCCGGCTGTGTGGAAAATTGCCCAGGTATGTCCTGTACGCAAAAAGCAGGACAAATCCAACCTGGCCAATTACTGCCCCATCAGTCCACTCTCGATCATCAGTAAAGCAATGGAAGGGGTCATCAACAGTGCTATCAAGCGGCACTTGCTTAGCAATAACCTGCTCACTGATGCCCAGTTTGGGTTCCACCAGGGCCACTCAGCTCCTGACCTCATTACAGCCTTGGTTCAAACATGGACAGAAGAGCTGTACTCCTGAGATGAGGTGAGAGTGACTGCCCTTGACATTAAGGCTGCATTTGACCGAGTGTAGCATCAAGGAGCCCTGGCAAAGCTGGAGTCAATGGGAATCAGGGGGAAAATTCTCCGCTGGTTGGAGTCATACCTAGCACAAAGGTAAATGGTTGTGGTTGTTGAAGGCCAGTCATCTCAGTTCCAGGACATCACTGCAGGAGTTCCTCAGCATAGTGTCCTAGGCCCAACCATCTTCAGTTGTTTTATCAATGACCTTCCTTCCATCATAAGGCCAGAAGTGGGGATGTTTGCTGATGATTGCACAATGTTCAGCACCATTCAACACTCCTCAGATACTGAAGCAGTCCATGTCCAATTGCAGCAAGACCTGGACAATATTCAGGCTTGGGCTGACAAGTGGCAAGTAACACTCGCGCCACACAAATGCCAGGCAATGACCATCTGCAACAAGAGAGAATCTAACCATCGCCCCTTGATGTTCAATGTCATTATCATCATTGAATACCCCACTGTCAACATCCTGGGGGTTACCAGTGACCAGGAACTGAACTGGACTAGCCATATAAATACTGTGGCTACAAGAGCAGGTCAGAGGCTAGGAATCCTGAGGTGAGTAGTTCACCTCCTGACTCCCCAAGGCCTGTCCACTTTCTACAAGGCACAAGTCAGAAGTGTGGTGGGATACTCTCCACTTGCCTGGATGAGTGCAGCTGTAACAATACTCAAGAAGCGCAACACCACTCAGGATAAAGCAGCCCACTTGTCTGGAACCCCATCCACAAACATTCACTCCCTCCACCACTGATGCACAGTAGCAGCAGTGTGTACCATCTACAAGATGCACTGCAGGAATTCATCAAGGCTCCTTAGACAGCACCTTACAAACCCACGACCGCTACCACCTAGAAGGACAAGGGCAGCAGATAGATGGGAACACCACCAGCTGGAAGTTCCCCTCCAAGTCACTCACCATCCTGACTTGGAAATATATCGCCGTCCCTTCATTGTCGCTGGGTCAAAATCCTGGAGCTCCCTCCCTAACAGCATTGTGGGTGTACTTACACCATATGGACTGCAGCGATTCAAGAAGGCAGTTCACCACCACCTTCTCAAGGGCAATTAGGGATGGGCAATAAATGCTGGCCTAACCAACATCCCATGAATGAATAAATTTTTTAAAATTCCAATGTCTTTCCACCTAGGGAAAGGTGTTTCACATTTTTCTCACTTTATCCACTTAAGGGAAAAGGTTACCTCTCCCCGCCTCAAAGAACATGACTCAGCCTTCATTTAAAAAGTTGTTTTGCTGAAATTGCGAAACCATAATAGTTCCCTCTTTCTGTTTTCTTTCACATCAGCTCATAGGAAACCACACTAGCTTCTCTGTCACTTATAACCGACTTCTCAAATGGTACCATTGACTCTTATTGTAAACAGGCTCTATTCATGGAAAATAATGACACATGATGGATTTGAAAACGCATGCAAGCACATCACATGTTATTCGTGCTAAGTCAGATGCTACAGTGAACATTTAATAAAGGGAAGTGTAATAGCATAAAGTGCATAAATGCTTCATGCTGCCAATAAGTGCAGCTCCAATTGATATTTGATGATCTTTCAAAGGTTAATTAATATCCAACAGAGGGACCAACAGTCTGGTTATAGGACACCCAATGCTCAGCCATTTTAAGTTTCATTAACCTCATTATTGTCCAACTAATCAGTACAATGGTCCATGCATTGAATTGTCATAGAGTTGTACAGCACAGAAACAGGCCCTTCGGCCCATCGTGTCTATTTATTCTAATCCCATTTTTCAGCACTTGGCCCGTAGCCCTGTATGCTATGGCGTTTCAAGTACTCATCTAAATACTCCTTAAATGTTGTGAGGGTTCCTGCCTCTACCACCCCCTCAGGCAGTGTGCTCCAGATTTCAACCACCCTCTGGGTGAAAAATGTTTTCCTCAAATCCCCTCTAAACCTCCTGCCCCTTACCTTAAATCGATGTCCCCTGGTTATTGACATCTCCGCTAAGGGGAAAAGTTTCTTCCTATCTACCCTATCTATGCCCCTCATAATTCTGTATCCCTCTATCAGGTCCCCCCTCAGCCTTTTCTGCTCTAAGGAAAACAACCCTAGCCTATCCGGTCTCACTTTATAGCTGAAATACTCCAGCCAAGGCAACATCCTGGTGAATCTCCTCTGCACCCTCTCTAGTGCAATCGCATCCTTCCTATAGTGTGGCAACCAGAACTGTACACAATACTCCAGCTGTGGCCTAACTAGCATTTTATACAGCCCCAACAGAACCTCCCTGCTCATGTATTCTATGCCTTAGCTAATAAAGGCAAGTATCCCACAGGCCTTCTTATCCACCTTATCTACCTGTGCTGCTGCCTTCAGGGATCTATGAGCATGTACACCAAGGTCCCCCTGATTCTCTGTATTGCAATATGGTGCATTACTAGATCTGAAAGACAAGCATTGTTTCCGTACATAAGGCAACCATTGCTCACTTTTGCTTCCCCATCCCAAAGTTATGTTTGCACCTGCTAATTAGGACAACCATGCGCGTAATTAAAATGCTTTTGGGAGGAAGGAGAAGCTGCTGCCAGACCTGCTGAGTTTTTCCAGGTAATTCTGTTTTTGTTTTGGATTTCCAGCATCCGCAGTAGCTTTTAGCTTTTTGTTTTTATCTCTGTGTTTAATTGACTGCCACCTCTCTTCAAGAAATGCCCTCTCTGAAGAAGTACAGTTCTGTTCTCCGACAGGATTTCCGCCTGTCTCTTCTGCCCTGCTCACCTTCATTGCTTTCCATTTCTCTCCTGGTGTTTGATCCTTTTGTCTGTGACATCTTTTGATTATCTGCTCCTATCACTGCTTGCTTATCTCCACAATCACCACACCCTCAACTTCTCTCTCCCCCCCTGCCGCCCCCCCCACCTTAAACCAGCTTATATTTCACCCCTCTCCTAACTATACTTCAGTTCTGCCGAAGGGCCGTGAAGGCTCGAAACGTTAACTGATTTCTTCTCCACCGATGCTGCCAGACCTGCTGAGTTTTTCCAGGTAATTCTGTTTTTGTTTTGGATTTCCAGCATCCGCAGTAGCTTTTAGCTTTTTGTTTTTAGCCCATCATACTTCCTGGCAACTGGTTGGGAGAAGGGGGAGAGGTAGTGGGGCGGGGAGAGGGAAGATGATGAACAATTATTGGTAAAAAAGGAAGCAGGAGGAATAAATGCACTGTTTACGCTGAATATTAAATCATTAAAGAAATCAAGGGCAATTGGGAATAGGCAACAAATGCTGGCAAGCCAGCGACGCTCACATCCCGTGAAATAATCTTTTTTAAAAATTGTTTTGGGAAGTGGAATTTCATTGGCAGCTGCCCATCCCTATGCCTTTCTTAAATTCATTTGAAGCAGATGGGCATCACCGATAAGGCCAACATTTATTGCCCTAATTGTTCCTGAGAAGGTGGCGATTGTTTGCTATGCCAGTTAAGAGAGAAGTTAAGAGTCAACAACATTGCTGAGGATCTGGAGTCACATGTAGGCCAGGCGAGGTAAAGGCAACAGATTTCCTTCACTAAAAGGTCATTCGTGAATCAGATGGGTTTTCACAACATTCTGGTCATTGTCACTGATGCAAGCTTTTTTATTCCAGATGTATTTAATTGGCTGAATTCAATTCACAAATTGCCATGGGGGGATTTGAACTCATATTATCAAATTATCAGTCCAGGCCTCTGGATTACTAGTTCATTAACAGAGCCACTCTGCCACCTCATTTGATTTTAGACCATTGGTTGCTGGGGGAGGAGGAATGGGAAATTCGTTATCAATAGAAGCGAGATCCTGGCAACAACAATTTTGTTAAAAAAATGACCATGAACTGGAGCACTAATAATGATGGCAGGTCCTTTCCAGAATCCAACTACTTGAAGTCTTTAGTGCTGGAGTTGAACTATATCACGATCATTTCGGATGCACCACCCATATAGAAGACTGGGAGGTTTTGGCAGAGGCTTAATGAAAATTAATCTCATTCTTCTCCATTGCACACTGCAGAAACTCTCTGCCCCTCAAAGAGATGACAAATGCACAGATTATCATTTTAAGCACAAATATCTCACCAGGTTTCAAAGGAGTTACAGTTCAAATTCATCTGATTGATACCACAGGATTATATTACACAGGATTACATAGGGTATATGGTACAGAAATAGGCCATTCGGTCCAACCAGTCCATGCTGATGTTAATGCTCCATTCTAGCCTCCTCCTATCTTTCCTCATCTAAATATATCAGCATAACCAACGATTCTCTTCTCCCTCAAAACCTTGTCTAGCTTCCACTTAAATACATCTACACTATTCATTACAACCACCCCCTGTAGTAACAAGTTCTATATTCTCATCATGTTTTGGATGAAGAAGTTTCTTCTCAATTCCCTGTTGGATTTCTTGGTGACTATTCTATACTAATGGCCTCTGGTTAAGCTGTCCCATATCAGTGGAAAGTTCTCTGTATCCACTCTGTCAAAATATTTCACCACTTTAAAGGCTTCCGTTAGGCCACCCCTCAGCCTTCTTTTTCAAGAGAAAAGAGGTGCAGCCTGCCAATCCTTTCTTGATATGTACACACACTAATTTCTGGTGTCATTCTCATAAATCTCCTCTCCAGTGCCCCTATATGCCTTTTATAATATGACGATCAGAACTGCATGCAGTACTCTAAGGGTGGTATAATGAGGCTCAATATAGGTTTAGCACAACTTTTCTGTTTTACAATTCTATCCCTCTAGAAATAAAGCCTAGTGCTTGATTTGCTTTTTCTATGGCCTTGCTGACCTTTGACACATTTTTTAGTAATTAGTGTATTTATACTCCGAGAAACCTTTGCTCCTCTACCCCACCTAGACTTACAACTTCCAAGTAGTAAGAGACCTCTGTATTCTTCCTACTAAAATGTACAACCTTACATTTATCTGTGTTGAATTTTATTTACCAATTATTTTCACAATCTGCAAGTTTATTAATGCCCTCCTGTAATTTGTCGCAGCCCTCCATAACATTGACTATCTCTGCAATTTGGTGTCATACATGATTAAAGCTCTAAATTGTGAGGACAAGTTACACAAATTTGCATTGGATTCCCATAAGTTTAGAAGGTTGTTGGGCTATTTAATTGAGATGTTTAAATTGATAACGGGATTTGACAGTGTAAACAGGTGCTGTGTGGCACTACCGCCGTGTAAATGGTTAGATTTCGAGCAGATCTAGCAACTAAAAACTGGGCATCTATGAGGCGCTGTGGGCCATCAGCAGCAGAATTTTACACAAACACAATCTGTAACCTCATGGCCCAGCGTACCCCACACTTTACCATTATCATCAAGCCAGGGGATCAACCCTGGTTCAATGAAGAGTGCAGGAAGGCATTTTTAAAAATTTGTTCATAGGATGCAGGCATCGCTGGCTGGGCCAGCATTTATTGCCCATACCTAATTGTTCTTGAGAATTGAGTGGCTTGCTAGGCCATTTTGGAGGGCATTTAAGAGTCAATCATATTGCTATGGGTCTGGAGTCAGATGTGGGCCAGACCAGGTAAGGACAGCAGATTTCCTTCCCTAAGGGACATTAGTGAACCAGATGGGTTTTTAGACTTTTAATTCCAATGATGAAACCGTGAAGCCACTGCTGATTGTCGTAAACACCCATCTGGTTCACGAATCCCCTTTAGGAAAGGATATCTGCTGTCCTTACCTATTCTGGCCTACGTTTGACTCCAGACCCACAACAATGTGGTTGACTCTTAAATGCCCTCTGAAATGGCTTAGCAAACCAGGAGCAGCAACCAGTCATACCTAAAAATGAGGTGTCAACCTGGTGAAGCTACAACACATGACTACTTACATGTCAAACAACGTATGCAGTATGCCATGGACAGAGCTAAACAATCCAACAACCAATGAATCAGATCTAACCTCTGCAGTCCTGCCACATCCAGTTGTGAATGGCAGTGGATAATTAAACAACCAACTGGAGGAGGAGACTCCATGAATATCCCCATCCTCAATGATGGGGAAGCCCAGCACAACAGAGCAAAAGAGATGGCTGAAGCATTTGCAGCAATCTTCAGCCAGAAGCGCCAAGGGGATGATCCATCTCGACCTCCTCCTGAGATCCCCAGTATCACAGATGCCAGTCTTTAGTCAACTCATTTCACTCCACGTGATATCAAGAAATGGCTGAAGGCACTGGATGCTGCAAAGGCAATGGGCCCTAACAACATTTCAGCAACAGTACTGAAGACTTGTGCTCCAGAACTTGCTGTGCCCCTAGCCAAGCTGTTCCAGTACAGCTACAACACTGGCATCCACCCGACAATGTGGAATATTGCCCAGGTATGCCCTGTACACAAAAAGCAGGACAAATCCAACCTAGCCAATTACTGCCCCATCAGCCTACTCTCAATCATCAGGAAATTGATCGACAGTGCTATCAAGCAGCACTTGCTCAGAAATAACCTGCTCACGGAAGCTCAGTTTGGGTTCTGCCAAGGCCTGTCAGCTACTGACCTCATTATAACCTTGGCCCAAACGTGGACAAAAGAGCTGAACTCCCGAGATGAGGGGAGAGTGACTGCCCTTGACATCAAGGCCACATTTGACCAAGTGTGGCATCAAGGAGCCCGAGCAAAATTGGAGTCAATGGGAATCAGTGAGGAAACCCTTCCCTGGTTGTGGTCATACCTAGCACAAAGGAATATGGTTGTGGTTGTTGGAGGTCAATCATCTCAGTTCCAGGACATCACTGCAAGAGTTCCTCAGGGTAGTGTCCTAGGCCCAATCATTTCAGCTGCTTCATCAATGACCTGCCTTCCATCATAACTTCAAAAGTGGGGATATTAACCAATGATGCTCAGCAAGCATCCTTCACCACTTGTCAGATACTGAAGCAGTCCACGTCCAAATGCAGCAAGACCTGGACAACATTCAGGCTTGGGCTTATAAGTGGCAAATTACATCCAGGCTACACAAGTGTCAGGCAACAACCAGAGAGAATATAACCATCGCCCCTTGACATTCAATGGCATTACCATCACCAAATCCCCCACTATCAACATCCTGGGGGTGACCATTGCCCAGAAACTGAACTGGGCTAGCCATATAAATACTGTGGCTACAAGAGCAGGTCAGACGCTAGGAATCCTGTGACGAGTAACTCACTTCCTGACTCCCCAAAGCCTGTCCACCATCTACAAGGCACAAGTCAGGAGTGTGATGGAATACTCCCCACTAGCCTGGATGACAACAGCTCCAACAACACTCAAGAAGTTTGGCACCATTCAGGACAAAGCAGTCTGCTTGATTGGCACCTTGTCCACCACCTTTAACATGCACTCCCTCCACCACCAATGCACAGTGACAGCAGTGTGTACCACATACAAGATGCACTGCAGCAACTCACCAAGGGTCCTTCGGCATCACCTTCCAAACCCATGACCTGTACCACCTAGAAGGACAAGGCCAGCAGGTGCAAATGCACCGCCTGTAATTCCTTTCCACGCCACTCACCATCGTGACTTGGAAATATATCGGCCTTCCTACACTCTCGCTGGGTCAAAATCCTGGAACTCCCTCCCGAACAGCACTGTGGCTGTGCCTACACCCCATGGACTGCAGGGGTTCAAGAAGGCAGCTCACCCCCACCTTCTCAAGGGCAATTCGGATATGGGAAATCAATAAAGTAAAAGTGAAAGCAGGAGGCTTCACTCACGCCCAGGGCCTGTTCTGCTTCTTGAGTCCACTTGCAAAAGCAAACTCCAACTCTTCAACTACAGAAGCCATTGCAGCTGCTAAATCAAACCTCAAGTTTCAACCCTTTAATTTGGAAAGAAGGAATTCAAGCAACAGGTCTGCAATGATATCCCACAGAGACTTTTTAAAAAATTCATTCACGGGATGTAGGCTTCGCTGGTTGGGCCAACATTTATTGCCCATCCCTAGTTGCCCTCGAGGAGGTGGTGGTGAGCTGCCTTCTGAGACCGATCTGAAATCTCAAGTATCTCTTTTTCTTTTTCTGCATTTTAAGCTTTGTATCTGTATTTAGTTCATAACCTTATTACTTTTACCTAAATAACTTTCATCAGCCGTCTTTATTGATTGTCCTCGACAGTGATGCCCACATCCCATGAAAGAATGAAAAAAAACTGTTTCCTCGGGGTGGGTGGGGTGGGGGGGTGTGGGCGGTGAAATCCAGAACAAGAGGAAATATCTTAAAATCACATCCAGGTCATTTCAGAGTGAAATCAGGAATTGCCGTTTCACACAAATGGTAAAGAACATATGTTAGGTACTGGGTCAATTGAACTTGTCAATAGATTTTTGTTTGGAAAGGGCATCAAGAGGCCTGGAGAAAGGGAGGCAAATGGAGTTGAGATATAGATCAGGCATGATTTAAATGAGTGATGGCTCCGGGGGGTGGGGGGGTGGTGGTGAATGGCCTACTTCTGTCCCTATGGTCCTATTTGTGGGATTTTTTAAGGATTGCATTTCAAAGTAAGGAGAAGGCACGGCACATCAGCCACTGTAAAACGCTGGCTCAAAGCTTCATAAAATGTCGACCAGCAAATTTTCAACCATTTCGGGTAGATGTTGCCCCCTTGTCATTCAGGCTGAATATCAGAACCCTGACTTTGCAGGGTGGGCAATGTACGGATTGCGGATATTGTGGGCCCAGTGCCTTCCTCTTGTCAAGTATTCCTCTCGTCATTCCAAATAATAGCAAGAGAGTTGATCAGACTAGGTTGAATTATATTTAAATTCCCATATGAAATATAACTACCAAGTGTGGCACAATAATGATATGCAAAATGCAGGAAGTGCATTCAGACTGTTATATCAATCTATAGTTTTTTAAATATGATCTGTGTGAGATGCATTCCATTCAAAATGCCCGATGTTTCAGGAACTCTCATTTTACAAGTGTCTATCGTTGTTGCAATAACCTGTGACCACTCTAGATGGTGCTGTGACAGGCCAGTTGGGCCAAATATCTCCTCAGAGCTGCTCTTGCCCTCCTGCAATAATTTTGCTGGAAGTGTAGAAGAAACTCTGTTTTTACATGTGGCACATGTATTAAAGGTATTCCACGTGTCTGTCACCTTGTGCCTATGTATTAATGAATGCCTTGCAGGGTGTTTGAGCTGGATTTTTATCTTCAAGGCGGTAGTCACGACTCAAGCCATTTCTCGACATTGTAATCCGGCCTCCTGCCTAGTAGTGTCTGCCCATGCTTTTTTCATGGTGGGGAATCGGGGACCGGCTGGAGCCGGGGCTGCTGTCTAAGGAGGCAGGCTCAAGGCAGGAACGGATGCAGGTGGATGCCAAGGCGGCCTTGTTAAAAGGCCTAGTTTGATTCCCTGGGACACCAATCCATTTCTGGAGAGGAGTTTGAGGTCCCCCAACCCTCACCCTCATCCCCCCCATGCACCCTGTACCCCTTCACCCTCACGTTCACTCAAAAATCCCCCATATCCTCACACTCCCATGCCACCTCCATATCCCCATGATCCCCCTATCTGCCTCGCCTTCCCATGCCCACTTACCCAGTATCCAACTATTGAGCCCTATAATAACATTGGGAAGTCTTTTAGATGGTCATAAAACTGTCTAAATAAACTAAAACCACTTCAAAAATACATTATCCTATAAACTGTCAAAATTACAGTCATTCAAAAACCACTTCAAAATAATTATTATCCTATTAACTGGTCACAAAGCTGCCAAGATAAACATTCATTTAGAAACCACTTTTAAATATCCTATTAAGTGGTCATAAAACTGCCAAGATAAAAAGAACCCTTGACAGATATATCAGGAACCCCTGCAGAGCTGAATTCATTTGGATTTGGAGCTTAGCCAAGAATCCCATTGCACAACTGTATCATCAAAACCTCCAGAATTGCATACATTAAAGCCTTGTAGGTCATTCAAATAGCTCAGCCATCTGTTCAAGCTTTGAAACAGTGAAACATATGTATGAGTTGTCAATCAAAGAGCTCAGCCATCAGTTCAGGCTTTGAAGCAGGGAAATAGATGTATAAGCGGTCAACCAAATAGCTCAACCATTTGTTTAAGCTTTGAAGCATGGAGGCAGATGTCCAAGCTGTCATTCAATTAAAGGATTAAATCATAGGGGGCAAATGACATAGTCAAATCTGAATATCAAAATTGTTAAATGCAGAAGAGTACTTTATCTAGTGGATAATGGACTCTAATGCATCTGAAGAATTTTCCATTTTCACAATGCTGGTCAATTTAACGGTCACTTACCTTTTAAGAATAAAGCCCTATCATCAATCACTGGATTAAAAACATATTTAACTTATCACACAGCACTTCAGTATGTCATGTGAAGTGGGCAACACTTTTTGAACTTCCCTGTTAAAAAGTTCCCAATTCCACACTAGGGTTTCCCCATGGTTCACGACACCTCTGAGCTGTCGTGAACCACATAGCCTTCAGAAACCGGCCCGATTCCACAAAACTGAGGGGGTGGTCTGAAATGCCCACCCTTGTAATGGAGCCAGCAATGTCAGGACTGCTGCATGCAGACTCACTACATGTACCTTTATCCCACACTGATGAAAATTGCCAGTGACAGGAATGGTGACAGGAATCCCAGAATCGGGTCCTGTCTACCTTGTTTTGTGCCAGTCTGCCTCTGTTCCAACATGAACGGAGGCATGAAAACCCCACCCTCCATGTCTAACTTCTCCCACAATAAATTCAAAATTCTTTTTACATACAACTTCACAGCCACTTTATTTTTTTCTGTAGCCCGTTTTTCTAATTTCTAACAAAAGGATTTAAGGGTTCACAGAAACGTGATCAAATTTATCTTTTATTCCTTTTGACTTTTTAATTAAAGCTTGTATTAAAGCTCTGTCTTTTTTAAAGTCCTGGGTTTAAACTTGATAGTTTTGCCCCAGATCTATGATGTGGTTTAACTGAATAAGCAGTGTGTAGTCTGAGCTCCACACCCTGTATCCATTTCCCGCCGCATTGAAGCGGGCTGGCTGACCCTCAGCAGAACAGGATAGTAAATAGGGCGCTGTCACTTTAGATTTGCAACTGCCCAGTTCCTGCTTGAAAATGGGGCACAAAGTTGGCCGCAGAACATGGAACATAAGATTGGAAACAAAAATGTTAAAATAAAAAAGTCTTGTATCACGTGATTCAATGTACTCGCTGAACTTAACTCTTAGTAATCTAATTGAACTTCATTTTAATGCCTCGGCATCTCTCAGAAGACTGGGATTCAACTGGTTCGTTTTGTTTCAGAGTTAAACCCTAAACTCTGGAATTCCCTCCCTATGCCTCTTCACCTCCCTTTACTCCTTTAAGATGCCCCTTAAAACCTACCCTTTTGGCCAAGCTTTTGGTCATCTGACCTAGTATCTCCTTTTGTGGCTCGGTGTCATATTTTATTTTATAATGCTCCTGTGAAGTGCCTTGGGACATTTTATTGCATTCAAGGTGCAAGATAAATACAAATTGTTGCTGTTAGAGAGAGCTTTCACATACTCTGCAATCTGTGAATTTCAATTGCAGTGAACTTCCAGTATGCAATGGGTACCACAAGATGGATGAAGGGTAGAAAGATGTGACTCCTCAGCACTGGGAGGGTTTGAGAGTCTCTGGGATACTCTTTTTACCCAAAATTCTGAAAGTTGAATTTTCATAATTTTTCTATCAGTGAAGTGTGGTAATTAATCAAAATTATTAACAGGTGAGCAGCAACATCTGTGATCATCGATTTTTTTGTTGGTAATAATTAAAGAGATTAGTGAAAAAATAGGAGTGTTGCTTTTTGCATTTGAAAAAAAAATTTAAAGAAATCTTTTCAGGGCAATTTTGAAAGCTTACCATGTTTTTATACATTAGTTGATTACCTGTGGCGTGCACATGGTAAGTCAAAGATTATTATTTCTTTTATCTATCTTGGATGTCTGAGTTATGCAGATTTATGTTCCTCTCTTTCAGTATCTGTTTCCTACTTTCTCATCACATCTGCTTCTTCTTCCTTCTCTCTGCTTCTCTCTCTGTCCTCTTCTGCATCTCTCTCTTTCTCTTTGGATGGCGTTGTGTGGTGAGACACCATCTGCTGTGGGCTATATTTGGGATGGGGTATGTGTGTAAATTGAAGCCCTCAGTAGCTCTCTACTGACCACTCATGCTTCTTGAACTTATTGTGTCCCCTACTGCTGCCCCTTTCTACCATCCCTTAATCCCCAGCTCTACCCCTTTGAATTATCCACTCAACCCTTCTATTCTTTCTTCCCTTGCTCCACTGTGGCTCAGGTCATCCTTAACTCTTTGCCCACTCCCTCCATTTCCATACATTTCCTCAAGGACATGTGACAAGAAACTAGTTTCCCTTTATCTCTCCATCTTTTATGCTCTTGTCCTACATTCTTCTCTCAAAGATTCTTTCACAGCTTACCTTGTTCTTTTTAAAAGAAATCAAACTGGAATGAGGAAAGAAACTGTCTGCTTTTTTTCCTTCTTGTTTCTCCATCTGACATTCTCTCTCAAACATCTCTTCTTCCTGGCTCAAACTCCTTTCTCCGAACCCCTCTCTCAGCCCTCCTTTTCTCACAAACCTTTCTCTCTGAATCCATTTCTTTCTTTTCTCCAATGAAAATAGAAAATATTCAAAGCACTCAGCAGGTCAGGCAGCATCCGTGGATAGAGAAACCTTTAGGCCTGAGTTTTCAATCCCAGGTCAGGAGTACAGAGTCAGGGTAATTCCAGGCTCCGCAAACCCGACCCGGGAAAAAGTGTCCTGGATGGTCGGATTTTCATTCTGGGGGCAGGGTGAAATGGGATTCTGGCTGGCTGCCCCCGGAAACAGTTCAGAGATAGCATCGGGGTTGCTGGGTGCCAAGTCAGCTGGGAGAAAAAAAAGGATAAAACTAAAAACAGCCCTCCACCCCTCACCCCTCACACCCCCTCATCCCCCAAACATCCCCCGTGCTCCATCCATGCCAACACATGCCACCTCATACTACCTCCCACCCCCGTGGTCCTTTATAGCCCCTATACCCACTCCCATTGGCCCTTCATACCCTCCAAGCCAACCTGAGCCCCTCCACCCACCCCCATTGCCCTTGGTATCCTCCATGCCAATCAATGCCCCCCCACCAACCTCCTATGGCCCTTTATAGCCCCTGTGCCAACCTGTACCCATCCACCTACCTTCTCAATGCCCTTTATAGCCCATGTGCCAATTTAGTGCCAACTCATGCCAATCCATGCCCCCATCCACCACCGTTTGCCTTTGCATACTCCATGCCAAATCACCCAGTATCCACCATAGGCAGACCTCAGGACCCATGCTGAGATTAAATAGAGTTCCTAAGTGTCCATTGATTAATTCACTATGTAAAAACAAATTCTTATTGATAAAAAAAATCCATTCACTACATTTAACTTATTTTAATCTCTATATAAGAACAAGCATTTTCATTTGTAGTTCCACTTCAAATACTTTATAAGCACTTGGATCTGTGAACTGACAGGCACCCCACTGTGATAATGATAGGCTGTGAAATCAGTTATCCACCAATCTTGTAACGGTAACTCTCCAGCTTGTGTCAACAGACAGAATGAAATAACAAACATTGATTTTTTTCCAACAGTGCAGGCAGTTTTTTTCAAATCTTTCAAGGGCAGGAGATTTAAATGCCTCTCCCAAAGGGCACCTTACCTCTCCCAAGGGAAATCTGATCCCTGACAAAGCACACAGCACCTCTCCCAAAGGTGTCTAGGGACCATATCCAAAGGGTACCCTACCTATCCAAAGAACTCTGATAAGTTTAGACCTTTTCGCACTAGCTCTAATGTGCACACATCATAATTCCCACTCGCTCCTCATGAAAACCAGATCTTATCAAAGGCAGTTGCACTTTGACATGTGTAACAGCCTCCATAAATCGCACACGTGCAATGTTCAACCCTCCCCTGCTCCTCTCAAAGGGCCTTGAGTGCGATGACTAAGTGTGAAACTAGGGGGCGGAATTTTCAATGCCTGCTGGCGTCGGGCATGCTTGGTGGCATGAGCGGCCAATATGGCAAGAAGGCCAAAAATTGGTTTCACGAGGTTTACAGTTTTACCAGTTTACAATGAACCAAATGAACCACTCTGCCCATCAATGGCGGGCCGCGTTTCCTGCCGTTGGACATCGGGAACCTCATTTTAATTCATCTGCATATCATTATAAGCCCAGCCCGTCGGAATCATCCCCACGCTGGATCATTGGGCACGTTGGCATGATTGCACACTGATGTGTTTCACAACTGAACATATGTGACTTCCACCTGGTGAGCTGCACTTCGCTCGGAACTTTGAGGTTTGTTTGCCTACCTTGCTTCGGGCAGCACTTGTGGTCATCAGTGCCAGGCTTCGCAGACAGCACCACATAGGTTTTAGGGGGGCTCACGGGCAGGTCTCTGCTTACGAGACCAGCCATAAAGCTTTTCAATGGCTGCAGGGCTATGGCTTGCTCGGGACAGGGGGACAAGTGGCCTCAGGCAAGGGAAGAGGCTGCAGGACTAG
The DNA here is from genome assembly GCF_964194155.1 of Cetorhinus maximus. Classification (NCBI taxonomy): domain Eukaryota; kingdom Metazoa; phylum Chordata; class Chondrichthyes; order Lamniformes; family Cetorhinidae; genus Cetorhinus; species Cetorhinus maximus. Next base: position 225,834,353 of record NC_135879.1, on the reverse strand, counting down.
GGCATTACTGGGGAAGGGTGTGTGTGGGGACACGTTGACCGGTGCAAGCTGCCTCAAGACGATGAGGGCTGAGGAGGCAGTCTCCAGAGGAGATGAGGCCAGACGGAGATGTGAGGGTATGTGTGTGAGGATGGATGGTGATGTCCCTTGAGCTGGCAGTGAGTGAGATGTCAGTGAATATGTGATGGCCTTGTGAGTGTATGAGTTTAGAGGGATGAGATGGTTGCCTTACCCTGGCTGCACAGATGAGATCACTCATCCACTTTCTGTACTGACTGGTGAACCTGTTCTGTGCAGCGTTGGCACTGCCACTGCCTCTCAAGCCGGAGTGGTGACACTGGTGGGCTGCTTGCGGCCAGTGTGGAGGTAGAGGACATTGCAGCGGACTTCAGCGGTATCCAGAAGGTGTCCCAAGGATGTGTCACTGAATCAGGGGGCTGCACTCTTCTTGGCTTTTGGGGCCATTTCTTCACCGGGGCCCTCCTGGGCTGGAAGCAGAGTGGTGTGCGCACAGCTGCACTTTAAATTTGGCAGCTAGCCTGAGGAAACGGTGAGATGATGGCATGGCGGACAAATTGAATCTGCCTGCCAGCAAAGCATCGTGTTTCCGGGAATGCTGGATTAATAAGGCAGGATTGGGAATACATGCCATTGTGGCCATCAGCAAAACACCCTTTTTCCAGCCCATTACCGCACTTAGTGCAAATCTGGGCCAATTCCACCCTAGGAGTTTGGTGAGTAAGGGAGTCTTAAGGGTTAAATCTAGGCTTGACTATATTTAGCATATAACTGAAATTTCCTGTGTAAGTAAAGTATGTAAAATAAGTTTCTTCTTGCCTTAGGAAGGGATAAACAAGCTCTACTAGAGAGCAACTGAAATTAGTTACTTTGCTAACTAGTCTAATCTGGCTTCTGTAACTGCAACAGAGCTGACTCTTCTGAGTTGAAGATAATATGGATACAGGGGTCTTGAGTGCGACTAGCACTTGAGTAAAGCTTGAACTGAGGGGAAAACTAGCATAAAAACAGAAAATGCTGGAAAAACTCAGCAGGTCTGGCAGCATCTGTGGAATGAGAAACAGAGTTAACGTTTTGAGTCCGTATGACCTTTCTTCTGAACTAGGAGTTTGGTGAATGAGGTAGTTCGTTGAAGGGGGAAAGAGGTGCTCCTTTCTTTTTCTAACTTTTTCACCCTCTAGTATTTGATTCTTACATCAAGGCAACGGAAGAACTGGCATGTTACTCTACTTATAATAAATAGTTTGTAAAGTAAAGATGTGGCAGGGCAGCTCGGCTGAGCGGAGTGCCTCCTGTGCTATGTGGGAAGTCGTGGACAGAGTGTGCATCATAGACAAGCACATCTGCAGAAAGTGTCATCAGCTGCAAAAGCTTGAGCTCTGGGTTTTGGAACTCGAGCAGCAGCTGGAGTTACTGTGGTGCATCCACAAGGCAGAGAATTATGTGGATAGCAGGTTTGGAGATGTGGTCACACTGCAGGTTCTGAGCGTGCAGGCAGCAAGGGAATGGGTGGCTGCCAGGCAATCTAAGAGAACCAGGCAGGTAGTGCAGGCATCCCCTGAGTCTATCTTGCTTACTAACTGGTTTTCCATTTTGGATTCTGCTGAGGACGATGGTTCCTCAGAGGAATGCAAGAGGCAAGTCCATGGCACCACGGGTGGCTCACCTGCACAGGAAAATCCTGGGGGTTACCACTGACAGTGTCTGGGGACAGTGAACTGCCAGAGGTCGTGGTCCACATTGGTACCAGTGAAATAGATAAGAAGAGGGATGAGTTCCTGAAAGCAGATTTTAGAGAGTTAGGAAAGAAATTTATAAGCAGGACCTTAAAAGCAGTAATCTCAGGGTTACTCACAGTGTCAGGTGCTAGGAGGAGTAGGAGGATTGAGCAACTGAACAGGCGGCTGGAGAACAGGAGTAGGAGGGAGGGAATCAGATTCCTGAGGCATTGGGATTGGTTCTGGGGCAGGTGGGGCCTGTACAATATGCACATTAACAGGGCTGGGACTAATATCCTCGAGGGGAGATTTGCCAGCGCTTTTGGGGTGGGGTTAAATTAGATTGGCAGAGGTTTGGAAACCTGGGGGGGAGCTCAGATTTGAGGGAAACAAAACTGGTAACAGGAAGTGGAAAAGAATTAAGCAAAATTAGAAGGCAGACGAAACAAGGGGCGAGATTTCCGTTCCCGCCCACCGCCGGGATCGTCCAGTCTGGTCATAAGCAATGGACTTCTGGCTGGGCCACCGAATCTCTGCGGCTAGTCCCGTCACAGCGGGTTCAAAAAATCCCGGCCAAAGGCAAACATCAAATAGGATCAGGATGTGGAATAATGTTAAAATAACAAACTTAAGGGCACTATATCTGAATACACACAGTATTTGCAACAACCTGAATGATTTGAAGCTGCAAATACAGGTAAATGGGCATGATTTAATTGCCATTGCAGAGACAAGTTACAGGTGTCCAGGACTGGGAACTGAATAGTCAGGAACATTCGTCATTTAGGAAGGAGGGGAAAATGGGGGTGGGGTAGCATTGTTCATAAGGGGCGGGATCAGTACATTGGTGAGAGAGGATAAGGATCAAGAGGTAGAATCAGTTTGGGTGGAGCTAAGAAATAGCAAGAGATAACAAACGCTGTTGGGAGTTGTTTACAGGCCACCAAACTGTAGTAGTTATGTTGGGCACGATATAAATCAGGAAATTAGAGCTGTATGTAACATGAGTAATACATTAATAATGGGTGACTTCAGTTCACATATAGACTGGGTAAACCTGATTAGCAATAATGCTGTAGAGGATGACATCCTGGAGTGTGTACGACTTGGGTTTCTGAAAAAGTATGTTGAGGAACCAACAAGGATTGAACTAGAGATAAAAACAAAAAACTACTGCGGATGCTGGAAATCCAAAACAAAAACAGAATTACCTGGAAAAACTCAGCAGGTCTGGCAGCATCAGCGGAGAAGAAAAGAGTTGACGTTTCGAGTCCTCATGACCCTAAGGACTCAGTTCTGCTGAAGGGTCATGAGGACTCGAAACGTCAACTCTTTTCTTCTCCACTGATGCTGCCAGACCTGCTGAGTTTTTCCAAGGATTGAACTATTTTAGATTTAATATTACCTACTAAAAAAGGCTAATCAATAACCTTGCTATAAAGGAGCCATTAGGAAATAGTGTCCATAATGTGATAGAGTTTTGCATTAAGGTTGAAAGTGATCTAGTTCATTCTGAAACTTGGGTCCTAAATCTGAACAAAAGAAATGATAATGCAGTGAGGAGCAAATTGGCTATGGTGGATTGGGAAAATACATCAAAAGATTTTATGGTAGACAGGCAATGGCTAGTCTACAACAAATACACATTCTTCTAATTCACAAAAATCAAACAGGAAAGGTGAATCAACTGTGGCTAACAAAAGAAGTTAAAGATTGCATTAGATCAAAGGAAGAGGCTTATAAGGCTGCCAGAAAAAGTGGTAAGCCTGAGGATTGGGAGCAACTTGGAATCCAGCAAAGGATGATCAAGAATCTGATAAAGAAAGGAAAAAGAGAATATGAATGCAACTAGTGAGTAACATAAAGGCAAACTGTAAAATCTTCTTTAGGTATGTGAAAAGGAAAAGATTAGGAAGGAAAAATGTGGGTCAATTACAGATGGAGGCAGGAGAATTTATAATGGAGAACAGGGAAATGGTGGAGAAACTAAACAATTACTTTGTGTCCGTCTTCACAGAGGAAGACACAGAAAATCTCACAGAAATACGAAGGAAACCATGGGACTAGTGAAAATGAGGAACTGAAAGTAATTAGTATTCATAAAGAGGTAGTACTCAAAAAATTAATTGGATTAAAGGCTGGTAAATCCCCTGATCCCAATGAGCTGCATCCCAGAGTGTTGAAGGAAGTGGCTATAGAGACAATGGATGCATTGGTGGTTACCTTTCAAAATTCAATAGATTCTGGAAAGGTTCCTACAGACTGGAAAGTAACAAATGTAATGCCACTATAGAAGCAGGGAGGGAGAGAGAAAACTGAGAAGTGCAGCCCTGTTAGTTTGACATCAATAGTAGGGAAAATGTTAGAATCTATTACAAAGGATGAGATCACTAAATAATTGGAAAATAATGATGATTGGGCAGAGTTAACATGAGTTTATGAAAGGGAAATCATGTTTGACAAACCTGTTGGAGTTACTTGAGGATGTTACTTGTAGCATAGTTAAAGGGGAACCTGTGGATGTGGAGTATTTGGATTTTCAGAAGGCTTTCGATAAGATCCCACAGAGGAGGTTAGTAAACAAAATTAGAGCATATGGGATTGCAAAGGATGAATTTGCCATAGTGAGATGTCCACCAGACTGATCCCTAGGATGGCAGGAGTGTCTTATTAAGAGAGAGATTGAAGAAACTGGGCCTCTACTCCCTAGAGTTTCGAAGAACGAGGCTTGACCTCGTTGAAATTACAAAATTCTAACAGGGCGTGACAGGGTGGATGGAGGTAAGATGTTTCTCCTGGCTGCTGAGTCTAAAGCCAGGGGGCCACAGTCTCAGGATAAGGAGTAGGTCATTTAAGACTGAGATGAGGAGGAACTTCTTCACTCAGAGGGTGGTGAATCTTTGGAATTCTCTACTCCAGAGGGCTGTGGAAACTCAAACATTGAGCACGTTCAAGACAGAAATCAATAGACTTCTGGATACTAATGACATCAAAGGGTATGGGGATAGCGGGAAAAATGGCATAAGAGGTAGATGATCAGCCATGATCTGTTTGAATGGCAGAGCAGCCTCGATGGGCCGAATGACCTACTCCTGCTCCTACTTCTTATTTTCTTATGTTCTCCACGCACCCCCAGTGGGGGGACTTCCAGATTCTGGGCGGAATTTCCTGAGCCCACTGGTCGCGGGAGTGATAGGTGGCACACGTGGAAAATATGGCACAACCTGCTTCACGTCGGCGTGAAGGCAGGTCATGATCGTCCGCTCAGTCCGCCAACGGAGGGCCGTGTTTCCCGCCATCGGTAGGTGGGGAGCTAATTGTAATTAAAAGGCCATCCTGCCAGGCTCTTGGAACCCCGCCGTATCATCCGCTCATGTCGTTGGGAAAGCACGCCGATGTGTTTCACAACAGAGCACAAGCAGCATGCACTTGGCGGCCTTTACTTTGGGGGAACTGAGGTGACTGAGCAGCAGCGTTCTCCACAGCTCGCCTGTTGTTTACAGGCCTCAGGAGCACTGGTGGGGGAGGCGAGGCCAACTATGCCTGGCCCCAGAGCCGACTGCTGAGGTGCGGGGGCTTGTCAGGGGCCAAGTGCTGGCCAGCCTCAGAGGCGACCGTTGCGGTGCGGGGTAGGTGGGGTGGTGGCGGCAAGTGCTGCCCTGGTGCTGCATCCCGCACACAGGGCAATCGAGATGGGGTCAGGGGAAGCGGTCACGCATAAGGGACACCTGTATGAACTGACCATGCCTCTGCAACTGAGACAGATGAGGCGCAGCCACAGTGATATGATTGGGGTCGGGCTCCTAGCCTGCCCGGCCATGCAAGCAACATGGAGGCACCAAAGGGCCACCAAGTGCTCCATACCTTACCCATATCCTTGCACTCCCCCATCCCTCCAGCACAGACTTCGAGTCCGCCAGCACTTTATTGGACCGCGGAGCAGTTGGGCTGCACACATTGTACAATCTCCTCGCCAATCCTGGGCATGTAGCAGTCACTGCTGGAGATGCTCACAGCCCCTTCCAATCTCAGCATCTCGGTTTGGACCAACGTCCCCCATGTTGCAGGTTGACAGGGCAGCCATGCAGCGCACTAATCCCTGGCCATCCGAGGGTTGACCAGCAGTCTCCAGGAAGGGCTAAGGGGCGGTCACACAGGGCCAGGAAAGGTGCTAAGTACAACTGTGATAACCATGTCTCTCTCTCTCTTTCATGCTGCAGGAGGACCATGTCAGGATCATGGATCCTGGTGATCAAGCTGTATGCCTGATGACCTACAGAGACTGTAGAAGATGGAGGAGAGAACGACTGAGGCTCCTGGCCGCGCAAAGGCAGGAGCAGCAACCTCATGAAGAAGGGGCAGCAGGGGCTCCCACACACACTGCCCAGGAGTGACAGCGAGCCATGTCTGGTTGGCAACTAGCGTTGCTCATGGTCTATAGATGCCGCCTGCCATTCCTGCAGATGACTGAGAACCAGTGTCGCTGATGACTGTGCATGGCTATGGACCTGGTGGCTCACATCTGCCACTTACTGCAGGACTTGGCACCAAGGGGACATGGAGGGCATCCACTGCCAGTGGCTGTGAAAGTGACCTCGGGGCTCAATTTCTATGCCAGTGGCTCTTTTCAGGGCTCCACAGGTGACCTCTGTGTGATTTCACAAACCACCACCCACAAATGCATCCATGAGGCCACGGATGCCATCTTCTCCATAGCACACAACTTTGTGCATTTCACCCAGGACTGGAACAGCCAGGATGCAAGGGCCATTGGATTTGCCCTGATCTTGGGATTCCCACAGGTGCAGGGTGCGATTGACTGCACTCATGTGGTGCTCAGGTCTTCGTCGCTACACTCAGTGGACTTCATTAACCTCAAGGGCTTCCACTCACTGAATGTGCAGCTGGTGTGCGACCACCAGAAATGCATCCTGCAGGTATGCGCATGGTTTCCAGGGAGTGTGCACGATGCCTACATCCTGAGTCGCTCGCACATCCCTGCAGTTTTCCAGGGTCCACAGAGGCTGCAGAGATGGCTCCTCGGGCACAAGGGCCACCCACAGAGGCTGTGGCTGATGGCACCCATGCAGCAGCCTCAGACTGCAGCAGAGCGACGGTATAACAAGGCTCATGCAGCAGCTCGTAACTTGGTGGTGCAGACCTTCGGGATGCTGAAGATGCAGTTCTGGTGCCTGGACCAGTCTGGTGGAGCCCTGCAATACAGTCCACAGAGGATGTCACACATCATCGTCGTCTGCTGCGCCCTTTACAACCTGGCGCTACAACGGGATGAGGAGCTGGCTGAGGAGGACGCAGAAGGGGATGAGGGTGGGGAGGTGACAATGACGGGGATGAGGCTCTCGCACTGGCCAGATGAGGCATGCATGCTCGGGAGGCCCTCATATCCGATAGCTTTGTGGAGGATGATGACTACATGTAGTGAGGTGTCCCCATAGACCCTCACATCACAGTTGTGAACATTTGACTCCAGTCTGGCTTATCGCAGCACCAAGACCCTCTGTGAGAATGCTCCTGTCATGGAGATGCAGTGGAGGCCCTAATTGTCGCTCGATCGCAGAAGGATGATGACATCATGCAGTGAGGACACTCCATAGATCTTCACATGACCTCTGAGAATGTCTGACTCCTGTCTGGCCAAGGGCAGCTCGCTTGTGCTCCACGATCAGGGCCATCTCAGAAACGCAGCCATGAAACTTTAGACGCATCTGATGCTGTGTCTGCCTTCAGCACTTCAACCCCTCAGGAGCTGGAGCACAGCATCACTGGTCACAGATGGTTGTCTGAAGGATATTGCATCACTGGTCATAGATGCTGAAGAGATAGGGGCCAGCCCCACCTTAAGGGTGCTGAGAGCACACCGAGAAAATGATGGAACTCTGTGGTGCCTGCCCACTACATTCTGGCAGCAATGACCAGCATCGCCGAGGTGCAGGTATCGGTAATGTTTCCAGGGAGTGTGAGGCTGGACCATTACTATGGTCTGAAGGCCGCACAGAGCACAAGGAAGAGGCCCTGGACTGAGACACGTGCCTTTATCTTGTGCAGAAAGGGTTCACATCTGAATGACAAGAACACTGCTCATCAGAACAGGGAGACACAGGCAGGGAGACATTCTTAGGAGTTTATTGACAATAGTGAACAGTATGTACAAGTAATCAACACCCATGCCCAGGCTGTGCAACTACATTTACCTAACTTTCCTAACCCTGCAACTATGTCTTGTTGCTCCCCGGACATCCACAGCGGAGGTGGAGGCAGCTTGTTGTGACTTTGATGGGCGTCCTCTGGAGGGCTGAGATTTGGTGAGCCCCGGCCTGCTTTCGGGGTCCTGCTGTGTGGCAGTGGCACCCTCCTCGGCCTGTGAAGCTGGAGCTGCAGAGGTCACAGGAAGACAGGGTTCAGATGGGCCGGTGACTCCCAGAGTCAACTGGGTGGATGGCCCCAGAGTGTGCACCTGTTGACCCTCCTCCCTGTGGGTGCCCAAGAGCCCCTGGCTGACTCCGTGAGAGGAAGGGTAGCTGGAGCCAGATCAAGTTGCCCAGCATCCCTCTCGCGTACACACTGTTGGAGGTCAACTATGGCTTCAGCGATGGAGTTAAGCCTGCGCAGCAGTGCAGGAGTGACATCCTGGACCAAGGTCTCCATTGCGTCCGCCATCCTGCCAGTGTTGACCTTGGTGCCGGCACTATCACTTCAACCTGAAGACGGACAGTCTCCTCCATCATGCCTTGCAATCTGAGGAGTGCAGCGGACATCCCTTCCTGAAGTTGCCAGCTTGCCTTTGCATCTCCAGCAGCTGTGACATGACCGAGTCCAGAGGCTTGTCATCTCACTCCGACTCAGTGACGTCCTGGCCTCCAGCAGTCCTCCGAGTGTCGGGGACCTGGGAAGTCCCTGCCTCCGCCTGCTGTGGATCAGAAAGTACGATGTGTTCATCAGATTGTGATCCTGGGGCTACTCTAAAGCTAGGTCCCACCGAGGTGTGTGTCTCTGCACTGGTGGAGGGTGTGGGTGAGCGCTGTGATGGGACTTCAGGGAGGCTGCCTCCAGATTCCTCTTCAGAGGTTTCCTTGGAGCTTGTTTGGAGGCCCTGGGTCATGGACTCTGTCGGCTGTTTGGCAGATGTGCCTGCAAAAGCAAGGGGAGATAATTGGTGCATGACAGTGGCCTGTGAAAGAGGACACATAACTCACAGCATGGTTGTCTGAAGGATATTGCACTGCTGGATCCTCACTTGGTAGAGCAGCGCCGACCTCACCATCAGCACAGGACCAGACCCAGTCATCGCCGGACAGCTGGATGGCTCTGTTTCCAAATTCTGACAGAACTTTGATCTCCGGCATCCCTCCACCTGTCTGTGACCTTTCCCTCCTGTTGTGAGCCAGTTTGTCCTGCATGGATAGAGAAGGGGAGAGTGTATCAGGACACGTGCCAGGCCACATGATAAATAAACTAAGAAATGTAGAAGGGCAGAAAGACCTTGAAGTGTATGCCACAGATCCCTGAAAGTGGCTGGGCGGGTGGATAAGGTGGTCAAGGGGGCATACGAGATGATTGTTTTCATTAGCCTAGGCATAAAATATCAGAGGCAGGCCCATCCCACAAACTCACACAAAAGAAACTAGAAACAGCAGTTTGATTTGGAAGTTGTTTGAGTTCAATTGGTTTTGAAGACAGTTGCCAAGCAGAAGCGACCTAGAAAGGAGGGGGTAACAAGTCCCAAGCTAAAGTTGGTTGAAAATAGCTGCCAGAGGGAGACTGGAACAAAAGGGATGGATAGCCAGTTCCAAGATAAAGAAGAAAGTCCCCAAGAGTCCAGGGGAGTGGAACAGGAGAAAGCCCCAAGCATACCTTCTAGACAAAGGAAGGACAGGAAACTGGAAAAGGTCATGTTAAATGAAGTTAAGAGTGAGGGGCAGAGAAAGGCTCTAAGCTTAAAGCTTAAAGATCCAAGCTGCAGGAAGCAGAGTCAAAGCAATATAAAGGCTTGTGAGAAGACAGAAGGTCCAAAGAGACAACTGATGGACTGTAACTCTTTGCTATCGACTTTGCTATGTGAAGCAGTGGTGCACTGTTGACAGCTGAGTCGGTAAGAGAGAGTGTGTGGAAGAAAGCTTGAATGCATGTGGTGACCCCGAGGAGAGGAACATCAGTAGGAGAGTTCGAAATCCTGGAGGTGAATCTTTGCAGAAAGCGGAAGGTGTCTGAGAGAAAGCATTGGCCTGGGAGAAGATTCCAAGGTGAGTTCTTAGAAAGTGGAGATTAGAAACCCTCATGTGAAAGATGGAGTTTGGTGAGACTATTTGGCTCATGGTGTGTCAAGTGTCTTGGGGGAAGTTGAGGAGAGATCCAGAGCATCTGTCTGGGGTGTCATCTGTCACTTGGTTTCAGAGTATGGGGTGTCTGACCACAGGTCGCCTTACTTACTGTGTACTTACTATGAACATTAGAGTATAAGATAGCTTTTGTAATTTGTGCTATCCTTACAAATCTGTATATATCTGTAAAGGTATAGTTGTTGGTGAAGGAGTATTGTAATATAGTTCATCTTTTCTTGTTGAATAAATGTTTTATTCTTTCGTTAAAAATTCATTAACTGACTCCCGTGACTCTGTTCAGTAGCAACTCTCCACGTATCTAAACAAACAAATAAAAGTTAGGCTATCAAGCTGGGTTCCACCCTGGCATCAGGCTTGTCCAGGAGTAGCCTCAGCTGGGGATCATAAAAGGGTACAGAGGTTGCCTAGGCTGAGGAATTTTAATTCTGAGGCAAGTTTGGATAGGCAGGCGTTGTTTTCTTTTGAACGGAAGAGGCTGAAGGGAGACCTAATTGAGCTGTTTTGATTGTGAGGGGTCAAGATAGGGCAGATAGTAAGGCCCAATGGCTGGAGGAGAACTTGTAGGCAGTGGTGTTCTCATGTGTCTGCTGCCCTTGTCCTTCTAGATGATAGCAGTCATGTGTTTGGAAGATGCTGTCTAAGGAGGCTTGGTGAGTTCCTGCAGCGTATCTTGTAGATGGTACACACTGCTGCAACTGTGCGGCCATAAGATCATAAGACCACAAGACAAAGGAGCAGAAGTAGGCCATTTGGCCCATCGAGTCTGCTCTGCCATTCAATGAAATCATGGCTGATCTGCTAATCCTCAACTCCACTTTCCTGCCTTTTCCCCATAACCCTTGATTCCCTTACTGATTAAAAACCTGTCTGTCTCAGCCTTGAATATACTTAATGACCCAGCCTCTACAGCCCTCTGTGGTAAAGAATTCCACAGATTAAATGCCCTATGAGAGAAGAAATTCCTCCGTTTTAAATGGGTGCCCCCTTACTCTGAGATTATGCCATCTGGTACTAGACTCTCCCACAAGGGGAAACAACCTCTCAGCATCTACCCTGTCGAACACCTAAGAATCTTATATGTTTCAATAAGGTCACCTCTCCTTCTTCTAAACTCCAATGAGTACAGGCCCAACCTACACAACCTCTCCTCATAAGAAAATCTCTCCATACCCGGGATCAACCTCGTGAGCCTTCACTGGACTGCCTCCAATGCCAGTATATCTTTCCTTAGATAAGAGGACCAAAACTGTTCACAGTATTCTTGGATATTGTCCAGGTCTTGCTGCATTTATTCATGGACTGCTTCAGTATTTGAGGAATCATGAATAGTGCTGAACATTGTGCATCAGCGAATGTCCCCACTTCTGACCTTATGATGGAAGGAAGGTCATTGATGAAGCAGCTGAAGATGGTTGAGCCTAAGACACTACCCTGAGGAACTCCTGCAGTGATGGCCTGGAGCTGAGATGACTGACCTCCAACAACCACAACCATCTTCCTTTGTGCTAGGTATGACTCCAACCAGCAGAGAGTTTTCCCTCTGATTCCCATTGACTCCAGTTTTGCTAGGTCTCCAACAGTCGGTCACCCTCACCTCACCTCTGGAGTTCAACTCGTTTGTCCATGTTTGAACCAAGGCTGTAATGAGGGCAGGAGCTGAGTGGCCCTGGCGGACTCCAAGCTGAGCATCAGTGAGCAGGTTATTGCTAAGTAAGTGCCGCTTAATAACACTTGATGACCCCTTCCATTACTTTACTGATGATGGAGGGTAGGCTGATGGAGCGGTAATTGTCCGGGTTGGATTTGTCCTGCTTTTTACCGACAGGTGTCAGGAAGATATAATAATTCTCATAATGTTCTTGGAATTTATTGTAACATAGGATAATAGTGGGATGTGTCTATACATCTATATGTACATGTGTGTGTGTGTGTGTGTGTGTGACTTAATTGAGTTAGAGGCAGCTAGAGTAGATAGAGAGAAATTGTTTCAACTGGTGGAAGAATTGAGAACCAGATTTAAGGTCACTGGCAAAAGAAATAATGGGAACATGAGGAAAAACCTTTTCATGCAGCGAGCAGTTAGGATCTGGAATGCACTGCCTGAGAGTGTGCTGGAGGCAGAGTCAATCAAGGCTTTCAAGAGGGAACTGGATTATTATCTCAAAAGGGAGAATATGCAGGGTTAGGAGTAAAAGGCAGGGGAGTGGCTTGCTCCTTGAGGGGGCCAGAACAAACATGATGGGCCAATTGGCCTCCTTCTGTGCTGCAACATTTCTATAATTCTATGGGCAGAATTTTCTACCTGTTAGGCAGACGGGCGGGCCCAACCCAATCTCCGGCGGGCGGGAAGCCGATCCCCACCGGAGAAGCGGGCCCTGCCGCCATTTTACGTGGATGGGCCAATTAAGGCCCGCCCAGCGTGACGTCTGGCAGGAAGCGCTATGCGCTCCCTGTGCGGGCGGGGGGTATTCCCCAAAAGCCAGAGTTTACATTTACATAATAACTTTATTAAACTTTTAAAACCCTGCATGAAACCTTACCCCGCCACTGGATGAGGTTTCGTGTTTTATCTGTTTGCTGCCGGGGCTCCTGGCCTGCCCACCAACCTTAAGGTCGAATGAGCAGGTCCTTTAATTGTATAATTGATCCTGTCAATGGCCTCAATTGGCCATTGACAGGTCGGCGGGCCTGCAGCTGATTTCACTGCGCCCCCGCCTTCCTGAAAATTTAAATGGGGCGGGGTGACGTCGGGGGTTCCGCCTGATGTCATCCCGCGTCATTTTACACAATGGCGAGTGGGCCCCGCCCCCTGCTCGCCGAAGGCAAAATTCTGCCCTATGATTCTAACTACTCTGACCAGACCCCTCATGATTTTGAACACCTCTATCAAATCTTCTCTCAACCTTCTCTTCTCCAAGGAGAACAATTCCAGTTTCTGCAATCTATCCACTTAACTGAAGACCCTAACTCACCCCTGGAACCATTTGCGATAGTTTTTCCTGGATCCTCTCTACCGCCTTCACATCTGTTCTAAAGTATAGTGTCCGTAATTGGACACAATATTACAGCTGAGGCCAAACCAGTGTTTTATAAAGGTTCATACTAATGTCCTTGCTTTAGTAATCTATGTCTCGATTTATAAAGCACAGGATCCCATATGCCTTTTTAACCACTTTCTCAACCTTCTCTGCCAACGTGAACACTTGTTTCCTCTTGAAAGCCACGATTGAACACACCCTCAGGCAATGCATTCCAGATCCTAATCACTCACTATGTAAGAAAGTTCTTCCTCATGTCTCCATTGCTTTTTTTGCCATTCCTCTGGTGTCCTCTGCTTCTCAACCCTTCTGTCAACGGGAACAGTTTCTTCCTTTTATAAATTATTGAAGATTGAGAGAGCAGTGAATAAAGCATAAAACATCCTGGGCATCAGTTTCATTTGTTCCTGCACCTTCTTTAGAACTGTGTCCTTTATTTTATATTGCCTCTCCTCATTTTTCCGACCAAAATGTATCACCTCACACTCCTTTACGTTAAATTTCATCGGCCATTCCACCAATTTGTCTATGTCCTTTTGAACCTTATCACGACCCTCCTTACAGTTCACAATGCTCCCAAGTTTGGTGATATCTGCAAATTTTGAAATTGTGTCCTGTACATGCGAGTGCAGGTCATTAATATATATCAAGGAAAGCAGTCGTCCCTGGATGGAATTTTCCGTGCCCGCTGGCGTCGGGCGTGTTCGGCGGACAATACGGCGAGAAGGCCAAAAATCGGTTTCACGACGTCTTGAAACCAGTTTGCGATCGTCCGCTCAGCCCGTCAATCGTCATCGGTTGTCAAGAACCTCATTGCAATACTTCTTGTACATCATTACAAGGCCAGCCCGCTGGAATCATTTCCCCCCACTGGATCGTCCGCCCACGTTGGCGGGAAAACACGCCGGTGTAGAACATGTCTTGACAAGTGTGACGTGCAGAAGTCGGGACTTACTGCCAGGGCCTTGCTCACATCGTGGACACCCAAGGAACAGAAGATGCTGGAGCCCGGCAACAATAGGACCCTGGAGAAACCCCCATGGCATGCTGGGTGGATTCTCATGGACATGGCCTCGCCACAATGCAGTTCGCAGAAGGTGCAAAGTCACCGTTGAGGGTCTTCTCACAGCAGATGATGATCGAGGGGGTGGAGAGGAAGGTCCAGCTGTATTTGGGAGAGGAAGATGTACTGGGGGTGGGAGAGGAAGGTCTAGGATCAACTGGGAGAGGAAGAGATGTTGGGGGAGATAAGGTTAGGAGGGGGAGGAAATAAGGGTGTCATGGGGGAGGTTGGCAGGGACTTTGGGGGTGGGAGGAGGGGGTAACAGGGGAGAAGAACTGGGGAGGTAGATGTAAAGGGGGTGGAAGGTGTAAGGGAAGGAGCACAGAGGGGAAAGAAATATGGAGAGGGGAAGGAATCGAGGGTGAAGGAAGGAGTGCGGCGAGGGGAAGGAGTCCAGGGGGAGGAAGAAATCTGGGTGGAGGAAAAAGTAAGGGTGGAGGAAGGAGTCAAGAGGGGAAAGGACTAAAGTGGCGGGGGAGCCTGAGGTGTGAGGGGGGGTTCAGGGATGGGGTGGGGGGGGGTGGTGGAGGGGCGGGGAGGGCTAAGTCGGGTAGTATGGCGGAGGGGGGAAGGAGTTCCAAGGGGGGAAGGAGTCCGGAGGGGGAGGTGTCCAGGTGAATGTGCAAGGGAGAGCTCTGATGAGTCCATGACTGCCTCCTGGGGAGAGAACTGAGGGTGGGCGTGGTATGAGGGAATGGTGAGAATGACCGAGGGCAGAGTGAGGCAGTAAGGTGGGAGGATGAGGGTTCGACGGTATCAGTAGAAGTGATGGCGAGGGTGGTTGGTTGTGGCTCAGAGGCAGACGCGGCCAGTGGGGGTGGGAAGGAGGAGGTCAGTGAGGTGAATGTGGATGGAGGTGGGATTTTCAGGAAGGGAGGGAATGTGCACATTCACCTGGACATCCCTGAAAGGAAAGGGTTGTGGCTGGTAGGTCACGGAGGGGAGGTGGAAGGTGATGCCGGGGTGTGTCCACAGTGATGGGGGAAGGGAAACGGGTGAATGGGGGAGGGGAAAGGACAGGGGAGCGAAAGAAAAACTGTATTATAACCATGCTAGGTAAATCAAAAATGAAACGAGATTTGTGGTGGGCGAGATCAGGTGCTGTGTGGGAGTGTGATCAGTAGGTGGGCGGAGATACAGGTCAGCTCAGATGGACAACTGAAAGTGAACCCCAGCAGGCAGCATTGAAAACGCTCAGGACATTGAGGTGAGTGTGAAATGGGAAGGATCCGTGTGTGTGCTCTGAAAGGCCCTGCCACGCTCACACTTCTCCCTCCAGAATCACTCATGGGCTGGCTCCGTGCAGCTGAACTGCTAGTCTGGGCGGGGATGTGGGGGGGATGCAGGGGGAGGACCCATGAAGCCTGTAATGAAGCTGAAAGACACCGTTAGACTTTATTCAGTGAAAGTGAATATATTTCCAGATTGTAAAGTGACAAAATGTGTTCACCCATGCAACCAACTGTGATCAGAATTTCTTAACTTTTGAACGCCTTAGACTTCTAGGTGCTGCCCTGACATCCACATCAGGGGTTGAGACAGCCTGTGCAATGGTTGTCGCTGTTGCCTCTAATACCTTCAACATGGGTCCTCTAGAGACCAGAGGCCTTGGGGACCCCGGCTTGCTTTGGCTGTCCTCCTGTGGGCCAGGCACTCCCTCTGCGGCGACAGAGGATGAGGTTGAGGGGATCACAAGCAAAGGGGACTCAGAGAGAGAGGACAGCCTCTGAGATTCCTGAGTGGATGAGGTAGCAGAGGGTTTTTCTTTTGGTTCATTCAAGGGATGGCTGCTCACCACAATCTTCTCACGGGCAATTAGGGATGGGCAATAAATGCTGGCCTAGCCAGTGAAGCCCACATCCCTTGAATGTTACCTCACCAAAAAACCCAATCAGTTAAACACAATTTGCCTTTAACAAATCCATGCTGGCTTTCCTTAATTAATTCACACTTGGCCAAGTGACTGTAAATTTTGTCCCGGATTATAATTTCTAAAAGTTTTCCCACCATCAAGGTTAAAAGGACTGGCTCCTAGTTGCTGGGTTTATCCTCACCCCCTTTTATTTGAACAAAGGTGTAACTTTTGCACTTCCCCCGTTCTCTGGCACTACCCCCCGTATCGAAGGAGGCCATATTCCCTGGAGTTTAAAAGAGCGAGAGATAATCTCGTTAACACGTACAGAATTTTTCGAAGGGTTGAAAGGGTAGACTCTTGAGAGCTCAGGGCTAGGAGTCATAGTCTCAGATATGGAGTCAGCCATTTAGGATTACGATGAAGAGAAAATTCTTCACTCAGAGGGTTGTGAATATTAGGAATTTTCTACCTCAGGGGGCCGAAGATGCTCTGTTGTTGGCCATATTCAAAACTGAGATCAATAGATTCCTAGAAACAAAGGGAATCGATGGACATGGGATAGGGCAGGAAAGTAGAGTCAGCCATGACCTTCTTAAATGGCAGAGCAAGTGGAGGGATCATATGGCCTATTACTGCTCCTATTTCTTATGCTATATTCTTATACAGAGCGCCAGATCGACCCCTATATCAACATACCAACCCCTGCCAACACTGCAGGGTCCTACTGAGTGGACAGATTTAAATTAGGCCTTTTGGTTCTCATTTGCATTAACTTCTTTAACTGTCAACAAAGGAAGATATAATTAGTCAGTTTGGTAACTCAACCGGCATTGACATCTTCTCTCAAACTCCCTCTTATCTCTCACAGCCCACTCATTCTCTTCGGCACACCCTGTCGACTTTATGCATTTTATGAAGTTCAGAGAAACTAAAAATAACGTCACAGCAGTTGTGAGATTAACATGCTGTCATTTCCCTCTCACTCTCTCACCCAGACAAATCCGCATTAAACACACTCAATTTTACCTCAGCTGCCCGTTTGATCTTAAAATCTATTCGAGGGAAAGCTACTGAGGAGGAAGTTGATGAGAAATGTTGGATCGGTAAGTGCAGCTGACTGATGCTTCCTGAGAAATCAGGCAGTTTGACGTCAGCCTAGACTCAAACTGTACAATCTAAATACAGCTCATAGTCACAGCCCTGGGCAAAAGTATCAACTCCCAGGCCAGTGTGTCGAGAGAGGCTGAGCCCCTCAACTGAAAATTATAACTGAAAAGATACAAAAGAGGAGCCAATTGATAAATTGGATCATGTTGGAACAACGGGCTGGATTTTAGGCTCCGAAACCCCCCAAACCCCTAACCCGCAACCCCAAGTCTGTGTTTGGTGGTGGGGGGGTGGGGGGCGTAAAATGTGTCGGGTGGCGAACCCACCACCCACCCCACCCACCCCACCCCCCCCGACCCATTCCCCACAATATGGGGGTGGGTAAGGCATCCATTTGGCCTGCCCACCCTTAGGCCGACTGAGGGCCTTGAGTGCCAATTATTCCACGTTTAAGGCCCTCAATCTGCCTCCACTGGCGAGATTGGCCGGCAGCTTTCGAAAGTTGGGGCTTTCTGCTCACCAAGGGGCGGTTACTCAAACCTCAGTTTGTTTAGTCCACCCTCGGCTCGTTATGGCGTCGGGCCAGGCTTTTCAAAACTCGGTCCGTTTGGGACCGGCTTTTCATGTGAGGGTGGGGGAAGTGAGAGATGTAACCCCCACCCCCCTGCACCCCAGTTAAATTCAGTCCATTGTGTTTCAAATCTTTCAAAACGTTTATTTTGGACATGTGGAAATGCAGCCGCAATCAAATTAGATTCGACAAGGTCTGTGAGTACTGCTGAACCAATCAAAACAGGACATGATTTCACCAGAAAAGACCCACCAGACCTTGCAAGGAGGCATGATATCAGAGGCTAAGACATACTGTGCTCAGTACAAGTCTGCATTGTGTGGAGGCAAAAAGCCAATCAACCTCGTGATCAACAGAATTTTTTTTTCTTTCTTCTTTCACAGGATGTGGGCTTCGCTGGCTGGGCCAGCATTTATTGCCCATCCCTAATTGCCCTTGAGAAGGTGGTGGTGAGCTGCCTTCTTGAACCGCTGCAGTCCATGTGGTGTAGGTAGACCCACGGTGCTGTTAGGGAGGGAATTCCAGTGACAGTGAAGGAGCGGCGATTTATTTCCAAGTAAGGATGGTGAGTTGCTTGGAGGGGGACTTCAGGTGGTGGTGTTCCCATCCGTCTGCTGCCCTTGTCCTTGTAGGTGGCAGAGGTCTTGGGCTTGAAAGGTGCTGTCGAAGGAGCCATGGTGAATTATTATTGTAGATGGTACCACACTGCTGCCACTGTGCGCTGGTGGTGGAGGGAGTGAATGTTGAAGGTGGTGCCAAACAAGTGGGCTGCTCTGTCCTGAATGGTGCCAAGCTTCTTGATTTTTGTAGGAGCTGCACCCATCCAGGCAAGTGGGGAGTGTCCCATCACACGCCTGACTTGCCCCTTGCTGATGGTGGACAGGCTTTGGGGAGTCAGGAGGTGAGTCACTCGCCACAGAATTCCTAGCCTCTGACCTGTTCTTATAGCTACAGTATTTATATGCTTGGTCCAGTTCAGTTTCACGTCATTGGTAACCCCCAGGATGTTGATGGTGGGGGATTCAGCGATGCTAATGCCATTGAACATCAAGGGGAGATGATTAGAATTTTGCTTGCTGGAGGTGGCACTTGTCCTTTGTGTGCTGCAAATGTTACTTGCTACTTATTAGCTAAGCCTGAACGTTATTGCTGCATATGCATACAAACTGCTTTAGCATCCGAGGAGTGGTGAAGGGTGCTGAGCATTGTGCAGTCATCAGCAAACATCTTAACATTTTGAGCCCATATGACCAGAAGGCTGTAAAGTGCCTAATCGGAAGATGAGGTGTTGTTCCTCCAGTTTGCTTCACTGGAACATTGTAGCAGGCCAAGGACAGAAGTGTCCTAGTTGTACTGGAACAGCTCGGCTAGGGGCGTGGCTAGTTCTGGAGCACAAATCTCGAGTACTATTGCCGAAATATTGTCAGGGCCCATAGCCTTTGCAGTATCCAGCACCTTCAACCATTTCTTGCTATCACGTGGAGTAAATCGAATCAGCTGAAGACTGGCATCTGTGATGCTGGGGACCTCTGGAGGAGGCAGAGATGGATCATCCACTCGGCACTTCTGGCTGACGATTGTTGCAAATGCTTTAACCTTATCTTTTGCACTGATGTGCTGGGCTCCCACATCATTGACGATGGGAATATTTGTGGAGTCTCCTCCTCCAGTGAGTTGCTTAATTGTCCACCACCAGTCACAACTGGATGTGGCAGGACTGCAGAGCTCAGATCTGATCTGTTGGTTATGGAATCACTTAGCTCTGTCTATCTGTAGTAATTGTAAGTTAAACCTGTCACGGGGATCGTGTGACTGTATAGATGTATTAGCTCTAAGTGCAGCCAATCTTAGGGGCGGAGCTTTCTAGCCTTGTCTTGGGACAAGGACGTAGTTTCATCAGGAGCCCTGTAAATAAAGTTTACTGTTTCTTACAAGAAACCCGTCCTGCACTCCAAGTTTATTTCAATTGGAGACGAGGATAAATAGCTACTGCGCTGCACCTCACCTCACAACTGTGAGTATTTTAATTTTGAAGAAAAGAAAAAAGTATACTCACCAGCAATGCCTCTCTTTGGTAGAATTTACCTGAACGATTCATCCATCGAGGCATGGAGTCAGTACATAGACCACCTAGGTTTCTACTTTGTAGCTGACGAAATAACGGCAGAGGAGAACGGAAAGGCAATTTTCCTAAGTGTCCGCAGGAGAAAACCTATAACCTAATCCATAGCTCGACGGCTCCGAACGTACCAAATTCCGGATCCTTCACCGAGTTAGTAGGCCTCGTGAAGGGACGTTTTCAGCCTAATCCCTCAGTGATCATGCAAAGATTCAAGTTTAACTCTCGAGTAATGGCCCCTGGTGAGTTGATCGCAATGTACATCGCGAAATTGGGCACTGTGACTTCGGTGGTACTTTAAACGACATGTTGCGAGATAATTTGGTTTGAGGTTTAAACGACGACGCCATTCAGCACCGTTTGCTTGCGGAAGTTGAGATAGACCTGAAGCGAGTCACGGAGATAGCACCAGCAATGCAGAGTGCTGAGAGGGACTCGCAGGCTTTGCAGAGTGTGCAACATGGCGCCGTTCTGCAGTTAGGGTGGCAACCTGCCGCTGGGCATGGCATGAAAACCAGGGAGGCTACGCTAGAAAAACAAAAAGAAACACTGGAAGCAGCTCACCAGTAATTTCGAAATAAACGTGTTACAGTTGTGGAGGTAATCGTGTAACCAAAATCTGCAGATTTAAAGAGGCACAATGCCACTACTGTCGCAAAAAAGAGCATGTTGTAAATCGATGCAGGGTAAGATCAAGACAGCCATTCAGACAGCAGGCTAAGGTAAATTAAGTTGCCAATATAGATGAATCTAGTTGCTGAGACTGATATCTAATCCCTATACAATGTTAAGGCCAGGAAAACTGAACCAATCACTGTTACCCTTCAAGTAAATGGGAAGCCTCTGGTCATGGAGGTTGACACAGGAGCATCAACCACAGTGGTGGGAGAACACACCTTTAAATACCTCAGTGAATGTCCAACCATTGAGTTTGGAGCAAACCACAGCTCTGCTAAAAACATACTGGACAGGCAATACAGGTGAAAGGCATTGCCTCTGTACCTGTATCCTACAGGCAACAGACAGCTCAGCTTCCAGTGATCACTGTAACAGGTGAAGGGCCCAGCCTTCTGGGCTGTGATTGGTTGAAAGAAATTAAACTCAATTGGTCAGAAGCTTTTCAAGTCCGAACGGGGGGGAAATCCTGAGTTGACGGGGGAATATGATGGAGTATTTTAGAATGAGATAGAAGAACCGAAGGACATTCTCAGGGAGCAAGGATCCCTCAGGTAAGTGCTGGTCCCATGGGAAAATCATGAAAAGAACCTAAACGAATACAGTGCCACTCTGAACCAACTGAAGAAACAGTTGGCAGAAAAAACTCGACAATGTTCAATGTTCCAAGAGGAAGCCAAATGGTACAAAAGAGAGACAGAAGAACTGAGGAATCAGTTGATGGAGACAAAAGAGGCATTAGGAGGAAAAGTCATGGAACTTTCCAAGAAGCCAATGAGTAGCTCAACCCCCAAATTGAACCAAGCTAAGATTTCATCAGAGAGAAGTTTGGCTGACTGTGAAATCTAAGTGAAGGATGAGACAAAACCCTGTGGCAAACACAAGAAGAAGAAACAGAAATCAAACCTGAAAAGTCAAGAAGCTTTTACACCTGTAGTGTCTGCTAGTGCACTATGACCTGTCTAAGGAACTGATGGTCACTTGTGATTCCTCTCCCTAAGGAGTGGGAGCAGTATTGCCACACAAGATGGAGGTTGGATCTGAAAGACCGATCAGATACGTATCCAGACCCCTTTCTGCAGCTGAGAAAGGATTCTTGCACATTGAAAAAGAGGGCTTATCTATCGTATTTGGAGTAAAGAAGTTCCATTAATATTTGCACAGTCGACACGTCACCATAGTGTCAGATCACAAGCCATTGTTAGGATTGTTTAGTAAAGATAAGACAATCCTATCGGTAGCCTCTGCTAGAATTCAGAGATGGGCTTTAATTTTGTCAGCATACGAATACACTTGTATGTGCTGTCCAGTTGTGCGTATAGCAAATGCAGACACCCTCAGTCATCTCCCTTTGCCAGATAGCATTACAAATGTTCCAGTACCTCAAGAGGTGGCACTTGTGTTGAATTTCCTGGACTCCTTACCAGTTTGCATGAGACAGTTAAAGAATTGGACAAATCGGGATCCAATTTTGTCAAGAGTTTGAGAACAGGTATTACAAGGATGGTGAAATGAACAAGTCTCTGAAGAATTAAAACCATTCCATGTCTGTAAATCTGAACTGAGTTGTCAAGATAGTATCTTGTTATGGGGAGCAAGAGTTGTCATCCCTGTGCAAGGAAGAGAACTGCTGTTGACAGAGCTTCATAGTGCACATCCTGGCATTCCAAAAATGAAGATGCTCACACGAAGTTATACCTGGTGGCCAGGCATAGACCGTGATATAGAAAAAATGGTTAAACACTGTCTCCAGTGTCAGCAACAGCAGAAGTTCCCATTTCAGCTCCATTGCATCCGTGGGAGTGGCCTAGTTGACCCTGCGTTAGACTACATGTTGACTATGTACAAAACAAAAACAGAATTACCTGGAAAAACTCAGCAGGTCTGGCAGCATCGGCGGAGAAGAAAAGAGTTGACGTTTCGAGTCCTCATGTTCTGCTGAAGGGTCATGTGGACTCGAAACGTCAACTCTTTTCTTCTCCGCCGATGCTGCCAGACCTGCTGAGTTTTTCCAGGTAATTCTGTTTTTGTTTTGGATTTCCAGCATCCGCAGTAGTTTTTTGTATTGACTATGTAGGTCCATTTCTAGGTACCATGTTTCTTATGATTATCGATGCACATTCAAAGTGGATGGATGTGTATGAAGTAAGATCACCCACACCGTGTGCAACTATTGAAAAGCTGTACCAATGTTTTAGTGTGCATGGTTACCAGAAGTTATTGTGTCAGATAATGGCATTGCTTTCACTAGTACTGAATTCCAAAGATTCATGAACCTAAAAGGGATTAAACACGTGAGAACAGCATCCTTCATCTAATGGGTTAGCAGAAAGAGCAGTACAAACCTTTAAAACAGGTGCGAAGAGACATGAATTTCAATATCCCTTTTCAACTATCGCACAACTCCTCATGCAGCCACTGGTTTAACACCTTCAGAACTGTTAATGAAGTGTCAACTTCGTATGAGATTGAGCCTAGTGCTCCCTAATTTAGAGGGGAAGGTGGAGAAAATCCAGGGCAGTCAGAAAGTGAATCATGATGTTCACAGTAAAGGTCGAGAATTTACTGTGAAGAAATAGTTTTTGCACAAAAGTTTGCACTTGGACCGTGATGGGTTCCTGGTACAAACGTCTCTGAAACAGGACCTTTATCATATCAAGTGGAAGTGGAAAACCAGATTGTTAGGAAACACAGGGATCGTCTCAGAAGTCCAACAACCAGTTAGTCCACCTGAAATCGAAGTAGAACCTTTGATCCCTGAGGTGCTAGATGGACAAAGAATAGACATGCCTGATGTCTCTGTCGAAGTAAACAATTCTGAACTGCCATTGTCTAAGGATATCCCTGATGCTCCTGGTCAAATCGATCCAATGGAAGAATCTCAGGCCATAGAATTGCGTCGCTCTACCCGAATCAGAAAACCTCCTCAAAGACTAAATCCATAATTGCATGAACTGTATATGTTTGTATAAAAGCAAAATACTGCGGATGCTGGAACTCTGAAACAAAAACAAAAATACCTGGAAAAACTCAGCAGGTCTGACAGCATCTGCGGAGAGGAACACAGTTGACATTTCGAGTCCGGATGACTCTTCATCCGAACTAAGGAAATAGAGGAATGAGGTGAAATATAAGCTGTTTGAGGTGGGTGGGACAGGTAGAGCTGGATAGGGGGCCAGTGATAGGTGGAGGCAAAGAAAAGATTGCCAAAGATGTCATAGACAAAAGGACAAAATTGTTGATGGTGGTGATATTATCTAAGGAATGTGCTAATGGTGAAATTAGGGGTAGAAGGCAGGACAAGCTAGTGGCAGATGGCCCAAATGGGGGTGGGGGTGGGTTGGGGGGAAGGGATCGAAATGGGCTAAATGGTGGAGATAAAACAATAGATCGAAATAAATTTTAAAATAGGTGGGAAAAGAAAAATATATATTTTTTTAAACTATAAATGATTAGAAAAAGGGGGATCGGAAAGGGAGTGGGGATGGAGGAGAGAGTTCATGATCTGAAGTTGTTAAACTCAATGTTAAGTCCAGAAGGCTGTAAAGTGCTTAGTCGGAAGATGAGGTGCTGTTCCTCCAGTTTGAGTTGAGCTTCACTGGAACATTGCAGCAGGCCAAGGATGGACATGTGGGCATGAGAGCAGGGTGGGGTGTTGAAATGGCAAGTGACAGGGAGGTCTGGGTCATGCTTGCGGACACCTTAATAAAAATGAAGCCATCTTTTAAAATTATGATGGTTCATTTTTCAATACAGAGGGGTATGTTGGGAAGATATAATTCTTCGGTCTGTCCACAACCATGACCTGCTGAGTTTTTCCAGGTATTTTTGTTTTTGTTGTATATGTTTGTATATGATTTGGGTTAAGATATTTTTGTAAGTAAGAGTGGTGAAACAAAATTAAAGGGGGAAGAATGTAGTAATTGTAAGCTAAATCTTTCATACTGTTATGGGGATCATGTGACTGTACAGGCGAATCAGCCCTAAGCTTGGCTAATCTTAGGAGCCGAGCTTTCGAGCCTTGGTCTCAGACAAGAATGTAGCTTCATCAGGAGCTCTGCAAATAAAGTTTACTGTTTCTTACAAGAAACCCGTCCTGCATGCCAAGTTTATTACACTGTCTCTTGCTGCTTATGCTGTTTGGCGCAGGAGCAGTCCTGAGTTGGATGTGCACTTAGCTCTCTCTATTGCAGGCTGCTTTCACTTTTTAGCATGTAAATAGTCCTGTGTTGTAGCTTCACCAGGCTGACACCACCTTTTTCGGTATGCCTGCTGTCCTGGCAGGCTCTCCTACACTCCATGTTGGATGGTGGTGTAGTGGTAATGTCACTGGATAGAATTCCAAAGGTCCCAGCTACTCCTCTGAGGACATGGGCTCAAATCCCACCATGGCAGCTGGTGGAATTTAAATTCAATTAATAAATCTGGACTAGATTCAGTCATAGTGTCCAAGACAGCCATCATCAGTTGTTTAAAAAAAAAACATCTGGTTAACTAATATCCTTTGAATTTTGATGGACCAGCTAGCAGGCCCTGCAATCATCTCTTATCTGCATGGCCACTTTCATCCCCATCGGCACTGCTGCCCCTATGAGGAGATACCTGTTCTATTCCGCAAGGCAGTGGTCACCCCCAAACCTTTGCCACCTGCCTTTGCATCAGACAGGCAGCTCCTGCTTCCTGGAGGCATTCGGTATCTCTGTTTGGGCGCCAAGCTCACTTTCTGCCTTGGTAAGGCATTTGAATTTGTAAAAAGCATCGCAAGAGGGACACAGTTCAGGCGTAGGGTTGGGAAACTAAATTCATCAGGTTTCTGACCCCACTTTGAAAATCTGGCCTGTTACGCCTGGTTTGTAATATATGTGGGCACCTATTTCAATAAGATGATACACAGAAGGATTGAGGACTGGGGGACGGTAGAAGTCATAATAATACCATCGGAGGAGGAAGTGGGCAGTGTTCCAAATCAGACAGATGATGTGTATTAGATTAACTAGCACCCTTCTCACTCAAAAGGAACATTCCAGCGCGCCCCACTAAAAGTATAAAATCTGAGGCACAAAGACAGACATACGAACATCTGAACAAGGAGCAGGAGTAGGCCATTCAGCCCCTCGAGCCTGCTCCGCCATCCAATGACTGATCTGATAGTAACCTGAAATCTGCATCCTGACTACCCCCGATAACCTATCACCCCCTTGCTTACCAAGAATCTATCCACGTCTGCCTTTAAAATGTTCAAAGATTCTACTTCCAAAGCCTTTTCAGGAAAAAGTGCCAAAGGCTCACAACACTCTGAGAAAAAACTTCGCCTCATCTGCGTTTTAAATGGATGACCCCTTATTTTTAAATAGTGATCCCTAATTCTAGATTCTCCCGCAAAAGGAAACATCCTCTCCATATCCACCTGTCAAGGCCCCTCAGGATCTTACAGGGATGGGCAATAAATGCTGGTCCAGTAAGCGAAGCCCACATCCCGTGAATGAGTTTAAAAAAATGTTTCAATCAAGTCACCTCTTACTCTTCTAGAATCCAGGGGAAACAAAACAAAAACAGAAACAGAAATACCTGGAAAAACTCAGCAGGTCTGGCAGCATCGGCGGAGAAGAGTACAGTTGACGTTTCGAGTCCTCATGACCCTTCAACAGAACTAAGTAAAAATAGGAGAGGGGTGAAATATAAGCTGGTTTATATGGGGGAGGGGGGAGAAGTGGGGGGTGGTTGTTGGGACAAGCAAGCAGTGATAGGAGGAGATAACCAAAAGATGTCACAGACAAAAGAACAAAGAGTTGTTGAAGGTAGTGATATTATCTAAAAGAATGTGCTAATTAAAAGTGGATAACAGGACAAGCAAGGTACAGATAGCTCTAGTGAGGGTGGGGTGAAATAAGACTAAAAGGGCATTAAAGGTATAGATAAATGATGGGTGGAATACATTTAAAAATAATGGAAATAGGTGGGAAAAGAAAAATCTATATAAATTATTGGAAAAAACAAAAGGGAGGGGGAAGAAACGGAAAGGGGGTGGGGATGGAGGAGAGAGTTCAAGATCTAAAATTGTTGAACTCAATATTCAGTTCGGAAGGCTGTAAAGTGCCTAGCCTCTCATATTTTTACTTGGTTCTGTTGAAGGGTCATGAGGACTCGAAACGTCAACTGTACTCTTCTCCGCCGATGCTGCCAGACCTGCTGAGTTTTTCCAGGTATTTCTGTTTCTGTTTCTGTTTTGGATTTTCAGCATCCACAGCTTTTTGTTTTTATTTTTGTTTTTATCCAGGGGAAACAAGCCTGTCCAGCCTTTCCTCATAAGACAACCCACCCTTTCCTGGTATTAGTCTGGTAAACATGCTCTGAACTGTTTTCAACGCCTTTACATCCTTCCTTAAATAAGGTGACCAATACAGTACACAGTGCTCCAGATGTGGTCTCACCAGTGCCCTGTACAACTCAAGCATAACCTCCCTACTTTTTTATTCAATTCCCCTTGTAATAAATAATGACATTCTATTAGCTTTCCTAATTACTTGCTGTACCTGCATACTAATCTTTTGTGATTCATGCACTAGGACACCCAGATCCCTCTGCATCTCAGAGCTCTACAATGTCTCA
Organism: Cetorhinus maximus; assembly: GCF_964194155.1. Lineage (NCBI taxonomy): Eukaryota > Metazoa > Chordata > Chondrichthyes > Lamniformes > Cetorhinidae > Cetorhinus > Cetorhinus maximus. Next base: position 225,807,220 of record NC_135879.1, on the reverse strand, counting down.
CCATTTAGATAATATGTTTCTCTTTTACTCTTCCTGCCAAAATGGACAATTTTACATTTTCCCACATTATACTCCATTTGCCAGATCTTTGCCCACTCACTTAACCTATCTATGCCTTTTTGTAGCCTCCTTATCTCCTGTTCACAACTTACTTTCCTATCTATTTTTGTGTCATCAGCAAAGCTGGCAACCATCCCATCATTCATCCAAGTCATTTATATAAATTGTAAACTGTTGAGGTCCCAGCACTGATCCCGATGACACACCACTCGTTACATCTTGCTAACCTGAAAAAGACCCATTTATACCTACTCTCTGCTTCCTGTTAGCCAGCCAATCTTCTAATCATGCCAATATGTTACCTCCTACACCATGAGCTTTTACTTTTCGCAATAACTTTTGATGTGACACTTTATCAAATGCCTTTTGGAAATCTAAGTACAGTACATCTACCAGTTCCCCTTCATTCACAGCACGTTACTTCCTCAAATAACTCTAGTAAGTTGGTTAAACATGATTTCCCTTTCACAAAACCATGTTGATTCTGCCTGATTACCTTGAACTTATCCAAGTGCCCTGCTGTAGCTTTTTTAATATTAGCTTCTAACATTTTCACTGTGACAGATGTTAAGTTAACTGGCCTGTAGTTTCCCACTTTCTGTCTCCCTCCTTTTTTGAAGAATGGAGTTACATTTTCTATCTTCCAGCTTAATGGGACCTTCCCCAAATCTAGGGAGTTTTGTAAAATTAAAACCAATGCATCAACTATCTCACTAGCCACTTCTTTTAAGGCTCTAGGATGAAGCCCATCAGGACCCGGGCACTTTGTCAGCCCGCAGCTCCAATAATTTACTCAGTACCACCTCTCTGGTGATTGTAATTTTCCTGAGTTCCTCCCTCCCTTCCATTTCCCGATTTATAGCTTCTTCTGGGATGTTACTTGCATCCTCTATAGTGAAAACTGATGCAAAATACCTGTTCAATTCATCTGCCATTTCCTTGTTTTCCATTATCAATTCTCCAGACTCACTTTATATAGGACCAATGTTCACTTTGTTAACTCATTACTTTTTAAAATATTTATAGAAACTCTTACTATCTGTTTTTATATTTCTGGCTGGCTTTCTCTTGCACTCTAATTTTTCCTTCCTTATTAACATTTTAGTCATCCTTTGCTGTTCCTTATATTCTGTCCAATCTTCTGACCTTCCACCTATCTTTGCACAGTTACATATTTTTTCTTTAAGTTTGATACTGTTTTTAACTTTCGAGTGAATCACGGATGCTGTGTCCGTCCCTTGGACTTTTTCTTATTCGTTGGAATGTATCTATTCTGTGTATTCTGAAATATCTCCTTAAATGTTTGCCACTGCATCTCTATTGACCTATCTCTTAACCTAATTTGCTCATTCACTTTAGCCAGTTCTGCTTTCATGCTCTCATAATTGCCCTTATTTAAGCTTAAAAACATAGTCTTGGACACACTCCCCTCTCCCTCAAACTGAATGTGAAATTCAACCATATTATGGTCGCTACTACCTAGTGATGCCTTCACTATGAGATCATTAATTAATTCCACCTCGTTGCACAATACCAGGTCTAGTATAGCCTGCTCTCTGGTTGGCTCCAGAACCTGCTGTTCTAAGAAGCTATCCCAGAAACATTCAACGAACTCTTCATCTAGGCTATCTTTGCCCATTTGACTTTTCCAGTCTATATGTAGATTGAAATCTCCCATGATTATCGCAGTGCCTTTCTGACAAGCCCCCATCATTTCTTCCTTCATGCTCCATCCTACCATGTGGTTACTATTAGGGGGTCTGTACACAACTCCCACAAGTGACTTCTTGCCTTTACCATTTCTCATCTCTACTCAAACCGGTTCCACATCCTGGTTTCCTGAACTTAGGTCATCCCTCTCTATTGTGCTAATATCATCATCAACTAACAGAGCCACCCCTTCACCTTTTCCTTGATTCCTGTCCTTCTTAAATGTCCTGTACCCTTTAGTATTCAAGTCCAAACCCATGTCCTCCTGCAGTCATGTCTCTGTAATGGCTATCATATGGTACATATGTATTTCTATGCGCGCTCTCAGTTCATCTGTTTTGTTTTGAATGCTTCATTCATTCAGGAACAGAGCCTTTAAATTTATCCTTTTATTCTTTTTATAACCTCTAGTCTCATCTATTGATTTGCTTTTAGATTTGTACTCCCTATGCCTTCCTGTCACGGGCCTGAATTTTACCCTTGGCAGGCGCACACGATCGGCGGGCCTGGGACCGCTCGGGAAACAGGCCCCCGACCACGATCGACCTACCACAGCAATTTCACGCTGGCTGGCCTGCCCAGCATGAAACCCGTCTCCCCAATGGTCGGGAAGGGCCAAGCAGGGGCGGTTTAAAAATGGCACAGGCAGCTCCTTGAAGGGTTCCAGGGAAGAATCATATATTCTGCATTCTGGAGAGTGAAGCTGTGGCCTCAACAGCGGCTGGAGATGCCAGGCGGGAGGGCAGGCTGGGTGGGCACGTGGCCCCCCTTTATTCGGACCAGTGCCTCGCGGTGTTCTTGGACGAGGTGGCTGCCAGGGGGGACACCCTCATTCCCAGAGATGCAAGTAGGAGACCACCGCAACCAGACAAAAAAAGCCTGGGAGGAGGTGGCAGCCAAGGTCAGCAGCCATGACGTTGTGCAGCGCACATGAGTGCAGTGTCGCAAAAGGTTCAACGACCTGCTGCGCTCAGGAAGGGTGAGTACCATGTTGGCATGGATCAGTGTGGAGAAGTGTTAAGGGCTGACCGTCCCCCCCGTGGAGTTCAAGGGTGTTTGACTCTGAGTGCCAACTGTCAATGACGCCGGAGCTGGCCAAGGGGGTGAGACTTGGCTGCTTGGACTGAGTGCCTTGCGGCTCGATGGCCACGACTCGAATGTGCCCTGTGAGGTGTTCCTCAGGCTGCACTGGTGCTGCAGGTAGAGAGTGGACTAATCAATGCTCCTCTGTCCTTTCAGTAGAAGACTAGTCACAACAACATTGAGGTCAAGGACAGGCGGAGGCCCCCCCAAACCTCCTAATATTTACCAGATTTGAGCAGGACGCCTTGGAGCTGGAGAGCCGCCATGAACCTCAATTAACTGGGTGTGGAGAAGCAGGGGTTTCAGACAAAGGTAAGAGTGCAGAGCACAGAGGTGAGATTTTTGGATGGTGCAAACATTCTTATGTAGTCTCTTCATTGATGGGAGCCTCAAAACTGGAGACCCCATTGATCATTGAAAGATGATGGCACCATGATGCAGGTCTCCATTGTCTCACCAGGGCACCTGGCATGCACAGTAACAGAGTGATGACTTCATTTAAAATAATGACACGTCATTGTTCTCCCTTAGATTCGCCAGCAGGCAACCTTTCACAGGACCCCGAAGAGCCACCCCTGATGCCAGAGGACCGCTGGGCTTCAGCTGCACCTGCATCACACCCGCTCTCTGAACCAGGTTCCAGCACAGGTACCAGCACCTCGGTGAGCATTAGATCTTCGGCTAGAATGTCGGTGTACAGCAATGAGGGCAGCTCACACTCGCTTGAGGTGCAGGTGGAGAGGCGGAGAGTTCCCGGGGTGCCGGCAGTCCGGTCTGCTGGAATCCAAGACAACGCTGAATCAAAGGCTGATGATGAGCCTCTGAAGACGTCCATTACGTGGCAGATGCTGGATGTCCAGCGGGATGTGCGGGAGGATCTGGCCGAGGCCCATGAGGATCTGCGTGCCATGGTCTCTGTTGTGGAGGAGTCCATGCGGAGCAGAAGCCCTCATGGCCAAGCACACTGCCTCCTTCCTTGAGAGAGTGGCAACTCTCATAGAGAGGCTGCTCCAGGGACAGATTCAGGGGATCCTGGGGTTGCACTCAGGCCTGCAAGCCCTCACACAAGCAATGACCTCAAGTAGGAGATGGATGAGGAACCCAGTATCCCAGTTAGGTGCCCGTCCGTCAGTGGCGAGCAGGGAGGTCCAGAACGACCTCATGTTGGCACACGAGCTGCCTGCCATAGCTGCGGGCTCCACTCAGGGTGCTCTGGATGATGGCAGCAGCTCTTCCGCCCCTCTGCCAGTGGCCGTGGCATCTGATAAGGCTCTGATGACTGGGGAGATGCTAACCGTGGCACTGGTCGCTCCCTCCCAGGCAGGGCCAGCACAGGTTCCACAGGCCAGGGGGAGACCACCAAGGTCATCAAGGCCAACAAGGCACCAGACTCAGCAGTCTGTCTCCAATGTCACTGCCAGCGAGGGTGGAGGGTGGTGCCAAGACGCAGCACTTGTAAACGTAAGCTTAAGGCACCCTGAGCACAAGAGGGACTGGTCACCGGTGATCTTCTGTTCTGTAATGTTCTGTTTCTATGTCTGCTGGTGTGGAAATGAACACCAGAGATGGTCACGTTAATTTGGTTTGAGTGAGAAAACTACATAAATATTGTTTTTGTCGTAATGGCCCGAGTATGCTTCACCTTCTCCTTTTGGTGCAGGTTACGCCAGTATGTAATACCGGACGTGAGTGGCTCTAAACGTTATTGCACAGGCACTGGGTGGACCTTGGGTTCAAATAGAAAGGGTCATTTCAGACATCCTGGATGGAGGTGACAGCCCTGCCATGAGGCGGAAGCAGATCTTTGGCAGCCCAGCTGAAGGAGCTTTGGATCAAGGCGTCCCTGATGTCCCTGACTCCCTGAAGGATCCAGAAGTCTGCCTCCACACCCTTAGCGTTCTCCAAACCGTGCTCCTCTTCTGACTCACTACATCCTCTGTGGCCTGTGGAGCTACCTCAAGATCCTCCTTCCTCTGGTGGGTGACCCCTTGTCAGTGCCAGATTGTGGAGAGCGCAGCATGCAATTGCTATCAGTGACACTCATTCTGGGGGGTATTGTACTGCTCCCCCTGAACGGCCCAGGCATCGGAAGTGCATCTTCAGAAGACCTATGGTCCTCTCTATCACCATTCTTGTGAAGGCATGACTCCTATTATAACGCTGCTCTGCCTCTGTTCTTTGGTGGCAGGGGGGCATCATAAGCCTTTTCAAGGGATAGCCCTTGTCACCCAGCAGCCATCCATCCAGTCGGGCTGGAGCACTGAATAGCCTTGGCACCTGGGAGTGTCTCAAGATATAAGCGTCATGGAAGCTGCCAGGGTACCTTGCACAGACTGGCAGAATCTACATCCTGTGGTCACACACTATCTGGATGTTCATCAAGTGGAATCCCTTCCTGTTGATGAAGACACTTGGCTGACCTGCTGGTGCCTTAATGGCCGCATGTGTGCAGTCAATGGCACCCTGGGTGCTGGGGAACCCAGCAATCACTGCAAAGCCTCTGACTTGCACAGCCTAGCTGATCTCGTCCATGCGGAAATGAATAAATATCGTTACTCACCTGAACAGAGCTTCTGTCACCAGCTTGACACAACTGTGATCAGCTGATCGGGACGCTCCACAAAGATCCCCCACTGACCCCTAGAAAGAGCCGGAGGCATAGAAGTTAAGTTAGATGATCTAAAGGCACAAATGGAGGTTAATGGGTATGATATAACTGCCATTACAGAAACATGGCTGCATGGTGACCAAGACTGGGAACTGAATATTCAAGGATATTCAACATTTAGAAAGGACAGACAAGAAGGGAAAGGTGGTGGAGTTGGGCTGATAATAAGGGATAGGATCAGTGCATTAGCAAGGGAGAATCTCAGATCGGAAGAACAATGTGTAGAATCTATTTGAGTGGAGCTAAGAAACAGCAAAGGGCGACAGGCATTGGTTGCAGTTGTTTATCGGCCACCAAACAGTAGTGGTAATGTGGGGCATGGTGTTAATCAGGAGATGGGAGAAGCATGTAGCATGGGCAGTACAGTCAGCATGGGTGACTTCAATCCACATATAGACTGGGTAAACCAATGGAGCACCAATCCTGTGGAAGACAAGTTTCTGGAGTGTGTTAGGGATGGTTTTCTGTATGTGGAGGAGCTGACTAGGGGATAGGCTATTTTAGATCTAATATTATGTAATGAAAAGGGGCTAATTAATAATCTTGTTGTAAAAGAACCTTTAGGGATGAGTGACCACAAGATGATAGAATTTTACATTATGTTTGAAAGTGAGGTAGTTCATTCCGAAGCAAGGGTGTTAAAGTTGAATACAGGAAATTATGAAGGCATGAGGGACAAATTGGCTGAGGTAGATTGGGAAAATACATTAAAAGCTATGACACTACATAGGCGATGGATAGTCTTCAAAGAACTATTACATAGCTTACAGCACCTATACATTGCTTCAAGGTGCAAAAACCTCAAAAAAGTCAGTCAACCATGGCTGACAAAGGAAGTTAAGGACTGTATAAGATTAAAAGAAAAAGCTTATAAAGTTGCCAGAAGTAGTAGTAAACCTGAGGATTGGGAGGTTTTTAGAATACAGCAAGGGAAAACCAAGAAACTGGTAAAGAAAGGGAGAATAGAATATGAATGCAATCTAGCAAAAATATGAAAATGGAGTGTAAAAGTTTCTATAGGTATGTAAAAAGGAAGCCTTTGGCTAAGACAAACGTGAATCCATTACAGCCAGAGTCAGGGGAATCATAATGAGGAATGGAGAAATGGCAGAGGAGCTAAATGATCACTTTGTGTCTGTTTTCACTGAGGAAGATACAAGAAATCTCCCAGATTTAGAGATCCAAGGGACTAGGGAGAATGAAGAGCTGAAGGAAATTAATATATGTAAGAAGGTTGTATTGGAGAAATTAATGGGACTGAAAGTTGATAAATCCCCGGGACCTGATATTCTGCATCCCAGAGTGTTAAAAGAGGTTGCTATAGAGTTAGTGGATGCATTGGTGATCATTTTCCAAAATTCCATAGATTCTGGAATAGTTCCTGAAGATTGGAAAGTAGCAAATGTCACCCCACTATTTAAGAAAGGAGGGAGAGAGAAAACAGGGAACTACAGGCCTGTTAACCATTCATCTCCCTAATCTGATTTGCCCTATGCCAATTTGTACATGGCTCGGGTAATAATCCAGGGATTATGACCTTTGAGGTTCTGCTTCTTAATTTGGTGCCAAGCTCCTCATCCTGACTACGCAGAGCCTCCTTCTTTGTCCTACCTATGTCATGGGTACCAATATGGACCACGGCGACTGGATCCTCCTCCTCCCACTGCAAGATCCTCTCCAGCCCCAAGCAGATGTCCCGAACCCTGGCACCTGACAATTGGTGCTAGCCCTTAAAGTCAACAGGCAGAAAAACACAGAGAAAACAGAAGCAGGAGCTTGGTCAACTGACTGACTACATTCAGCTACAGAGTGATCACCTGTAATGTGGTTGCCAGTAAAGGCATCTTTCAGTCACAATATTGTAATCTACTCATCTTATGCCTGAACACTAAAATTCAGACAATGAGTGGAATTTAGAACCTGTCTAGAATCATGGTCAATTTTGTAATCGTACAGCAATAAAACTTGTAGAAGAGCTAGGCATCGATGCACCTCAAGTGCATCAGGAACCTGAGGGAACAACGACATGATAAAAGAAATTCAGAGAGTATTTTGAGAGAGTCATGGGAACCCAGTCATCCTTAGCAAAACTCATAATAAATGTGAGAATTGGAAAATATAATTGTAAACACAAGAGGTGTGACAAAAATAAAACAACAGTAAATCAAGCTGTGCTAACAGGATGTGTGCACGGATGTTTAATATAGAGTATGTTAAGTGTCTGGAAAAATATGTAAAAAGTCGGAAACTGCGTAAATGATGAACTTTTGATAGAGGAAGTCAAGCTGTGCAGACAGGACATGCATGTAAATATACGATTTCCAAACATATCACGTTTGTTAAAAACTTGGAAAAATATACCTGCATTAATGATGAACGTTTGAGTATTTCTATATTGCTTAATTCTGGATGAATTGACAAATTCACTAAAAGGACATAACATTTTCCACCCTGGTAGTAGTATATCTGGAAACTGCACCTCTCCAATCCTGTGATTTTATGTCTTGAGGAGCTAAAAATTTATAATTAAAGGTGCAACATAAATCCAGAAAACAGCTAACGATGGGGAAAGTGTTTGGGCTATCTGAAGGGACAAAGGGGCTGTGGATGGATTGGGGGACAGTTACTTGGCAGGAACATGATGGGTTTTTTTTTTCATTCATGGGACATGCATATCAGTGGCTAGACCAACATTTATTGCCAATCCCTAATTGCCCTTGAGAACCAAGTGGCCAGGCCATTTCAGAGTGAACCATATTGCTATGAGCCTGGAGTCACATGTAGGCCAGCAACTTTCCTCTCCTAAAGGACATTAGTAAATCTTATGGATTTTTGTAACAATGGCTGCATGGTAATCAATTGATTTTTAATTCCAGATTAGATTCAAATTTTATCATCTGCTGTGATGGGATTTGAACCCCAGTCCCCAGAGCATTACCTTGAGTATCTTTATTGCTAGGCCAGTGCCAATAGTGCTGCACCACCACCTCCCTCACTCTAATCCTTGAACCAGAAGGGTATTAAACCCGCTTTCTCCAATACTCCCAGATACCATTTCTCACCCAATGCACCATAGGCCCCTTCTCCAGTCCAACTGGACACTAGACGTGGCATGTGGCCAGATCTCAAGATCCACTCTCAGTTCTCACAAACAATGAGCAATATTTCCACTGCTCCCTGCTTTAATGCTCTGAACCCTGAGCCCTCCAACCCCTAGATCCCAAGAACGCTCCCTCAACAAGTCCAGACTTCTGAACCTGCTGCAATGTTCTAAAAACCTCCTCCTCTCTCTAGTATCACCAAAATCCCAGAAAAATCCTTCTCGCAGTGCGCCAGACCCTCAGAAACTTTCAAGATATTGCTATCGCAAGACAATTACTGTCAGGTCCTGGGCCCACTCCGAGGGTTCCCAGCTGCTAGGGCGACTCCCAATGCTGATGACACCAATTGGACTTGACCGCTGACCCATTGATGATGACCCTAAGGGTCCTAATTGTACAGGCGATTCGAGATGGGAGCGGTAAAACTGTTTGTCAGCTGAAGAACATCAGGACCGATCTCTGGGTCCGATCTTCAAAAGAGCAATGGTTTGGAAGCATATCTCCAGAGAGTGGGACAGTTTCCACGCATATGCTTGAGGCATCGGAAAAGGTCGCCCACTAGACGCATCTGCAACATATCGTAAAATGTTTCTCATGGTGTGCAGAGTAATCTGGAGAGAGGAAAAGAAAGATTATCCACTCTGCTTCTCTCTCCATGGATAGTACCTGATCTGCTGATTATTTCCAGCATTTTCTGTTTTCATTTCCGATATTTAGCATCTGCAGAATTTTGCTTTTTGGTACTAACCTTTGAAACCCAATTGAATTAGTCATGACTGTTAGTGAAAAGGCCTCCTACCCGCCACAAAATCACACCGCCCCATCCGAGCATTTTCTTTTTTTTAATTCATTCAAGGGATGTGGACTTCACTGGCTGGGCCAGCATTTATTGCCCATCCCTAGTTGCCCTTGAGAAGGTGGTGGTGAGCTGCCTTCTTGAACCGCTGCAGTCCATGTGGTGTGGGTACACCCACAGTGCTGTTAGGGAGGGAGTTCCAGGACTTTGACCCAGCGACAGTGAAGGAACAGCGATATATTTCCAAGTCAGGATGGTGAGTGACTTGGAGGGAAAATTCCAGGTGGTGGTGTTCCCATCTATCTGCTGCCCTTGTCCTTCTAGGTGTTATTGGTCATGGGTTTGGAAGGTGCTGCCGAAGAAGTCTTGTTGAATTCCTGCAGTGCATCTTGTAGATGGTACACACTGCTGCTAGTGTGCGTTAGTGGTGGAGGAAGTGAATTTTTGTGGATGTGGTGACAATCAAGCGGGCTGCTTTGTCCTGGATGGTGTCAAGCTTCTTGAATGTTGTTGGAGCTGCACTCATCCAGACAAGTGGAGAGTATTCCATCACATTCCTGACTTGGACCTTGTAGATGGTGGACTGGCTTTGGGTCAGAAGGTGATAAGCTTGCCACCCGACCTGTTTTAGGCTGAAAACAGGCCCTCTATATGGATGGCAGGAGTGGGAGTTCAGTTTTGTGATGGTTGGTGAACAAGTCCTTTCATATATTGTAACATATTAGTTGGCATCACTTCTGAACAGTCCATCCATCATTCTATCCATGTTTCCAGCTTTGTTCTCCTTGTCACTGCAGCACAAGCCGTACTGTACGGATTTCTCAATATCCAAGAAAGAGGTTGTTTTGTAACTTGTATTAATATGGAGAGGTTTTAATTTTAGAAAAATAAATTATCCCATGTTTCATTTCAGGGTAGTCCTGGAATCTCTAGGGTTTGAAGATTTATCATCAGGGCACTGCCTTAACAGAAAAATCATCAGGGCATTGAAAAAAATAGTCTTTCTTTACTTTTATTTGAATGCTTTCATTTATCAGTTATAAAAGGATGAGGTGAGAGTGACTGCCCTTGACATCAAGATCGCATTTGACTGAGTGTGGCATCAAGGAGCCCGAGCAAAACTGGAGTCAATGGGAATCAGGGGGAAAACTCTCCACTGGTTGGAGTTATACCTAGCACAAAAGAAGATGGTTGTGACTGTTGGAGGTCAGTCATCTCAGCTCCAGGACATCACTGCAGGAGTTCCTCAGTGTAGTGTCCTCGGCCCAACCATCTTCAGCTGCTTCATCGATGACCTTTCTTCCATCATAAGGTTAGAAGTGGGGATGTTCGCTGCTGATTGCACAATGTTCAGCACCATTCGCGACTCCTCAGATACTGAAGCAGTCCATGTCCAAATGCAGCAAGACCTGGACAATATCCAGGCTTGGGCTGACAAGTGGCAAATAACATTTGCACCACACAAGTGTCAGGCAATGACCATCTCCAACAAGAGAGAATCCAACCATCGTCCCTTGACGTTCAATGACATTACCATCACTGAATCCCCCACTATCAACATCCTGGGGGTTACCATTGACCAGAAACTGAACTGGACTAGCCATATAAATACTGTGGCTACAAGAGCAGGTCAGAGGCTAGGAATTCTGCAGCGAGTAACTCACCTTTTTTGTATTAGCCTTTGAAACCCAATTGCGTTAATCATGACTGTTAGTAAAAAAGCCTTCTACCCGCCCCCCACAAAATCACCCCATCCCACCCGAGCATTCTCTTTTTTTTTAATTCATTCACGGGATGTGGGCATCGCTGGCTGGGCCAGCATTTATTGCCCATCCCTAATTGCCCTTCTGATGCGCCCCCAAGCTCACGCCCCATAATACACAAGGTGGGCAGGCGCTGAAATCAGCAGCCCACCTACCCTATGTAAATAAATAATTAAAGGCCAATTAAGCTTGTTAACATGCCTATTGATCTGAATGATACGCTGCAGGCACCATAATATGGCTGGGGTGGGTTGTCGGGCGGGAGTGGGCAGGCCGTTTCTCATGAGCATAGATGGGAAGGGCGATGGGGCACCTCGTTCAGGGGATGACCTATGCACATCAGGGGCACCCTCCCAAGATGCCACTGACCCCCTTCGCTCCATGCTGCCTGTCTGACAGAACCTGCCCCCCACCCCCACCTTTTCTCCCCCGTCCACAGGCTCTAGGATCCCTCCCCATCCCAAAACCCCGGGATTTATCTTCTCAGGGCAGCCATGTTCCTCTTCGGCTGCTTCCCTGCTGTCCCGGCAGCGCCCACGATTAAGCTCTGGTGCTGCCAGGAGTGATGGAGTTGCTGACCAACCAGATTGGCCGGCAGCTCCCGAGGGCGGGACTTCCTCCCAAGTGAGCGGGCAGGAGTCCCACTGTTAGCCAGTTTAGCCCGCTCGCAGCGTTGTGTGGCTGTGAGGAGGGCTTGTACAGAGCAAGTCAGCTTCCAGCCAACTTTACTTCTGGGGATGACAGAGCAGTTCGCCTCCCTGTAAAATTCTGCCCTGGAGCAACTCGGGTATTAGTTAGCCTAAAACAAAAAATCCACTTGGCAACCAGTCACAGATGAGTTTACTTTCAGCACTTAGGTAACTTCAAATTAATCTCATTTTCCGATTAACACCCACCCTTTTCAGAAACTGTACAAAATCTCCTTGCTGCTGAATTAAGCTCCGTGAACTCTTGCCAGACAAAATTGGGAATACCCCCACCACACAGAAGCAGCAGTTCAAGAGGAAGGTTCAGCCGCCACCTCCCCCTCTGCAATTAGGGATGGGCGACAAATTGCCAGTGGCGCCCATATCCCGAGAGTCAACATATAAAAGATAAACCTGCAGGAGTCGTGCATTACTTCAGGTCATCTTGTGACTCCCAGTATTGCGGACAAACATTCGGACTGTGCTGCAGAAGACAGGATAGTGGAACACTGTGGCATCAAAAGGCCAAAACTGGCACTGGTGATTGGCAAACACCCACAGAGAGATTAAAAATGTTTGAGTTTCATCCAACTTTGGTGTGTACTGTATTTTGCTGTGCAGGGTTCCACCCTGCTGAACGCTTATGGGTCTCCCATAGATTTTCATGTCAACCTTTGGCCTAGACTTTCCACTCCCCACCCCACTACGCTCCCCCCCCCGCCCCCCCACACATGCACACACATACACACACTCTGCCCACTGCTGATTTTTCGCCAGGTCTGGGGGCAGGAAGGGGTAGAAAGCTACTTGGGTGCAAGTTCCATCACATCACTGCCTCCCCACCATTTTAGAGGGTTCTGTCCCATATATAGGCTGCTGTATGTTAGTTGTATCCATGTGAAGGGAACATGGTCCCCTCTCCTATTGTTCACACACTGAATGCAGGGCCACCTAGTGTTGAATGGCTGGTGTGGAAGGGAACTGTGCAGGCTGATGGAGGCTTGCCTCCTCGCCTTGACCCCAGACTTGCAGAGTGTTGCCCCTCAAGCTATATATAGCCATTGTTTCTAATGGAGGGAGATGGCTATGGTCTTTCGTGGGCTATAGCTAATTACCTAATTCCCAAAGGGCAATAAATTCAACTTAAATGCTGAGGAAAGAATACCTCACACTGGTCCAAAGATAGGATGGGTCATTTAAAAAAAAAATGATGTTCCACAGGCAACATTGAAGGACCTGCATCCCAACACTGTGGCAACAGCCAGCGCAGGATTCCAATGTTGACCCCCAGTGTAAGGCACCCGGGGCAGCAGGATGGAAGGCAGGCCTCAAAGGCCCTGATGCTTCAAACCTCTCCTCACTTTTCAGCAGGGCTGCACAGAAAAGGCCCAGGAGCCTGACTCCAACGTGACAGCGGCCCCGGGGGGAGAACTTTCCCATCCCGCCTGCAGCAGGTTTCGTGGCGGGAGGGAGCGGAGAATCCAGCGGCAGGCAAAAAGTCACAAACCCGCTGTCGTAAAAACAGCTTGCAATTCTCCCGATGGTGGGGTCTGTTATCCCACCGACTAGTGGCGCGAACACCATTTGCATTCATTAACATCTCATGAACGCTCATTAAAACAGCTGCTCGCCAGAATGGTTTCGCGCCTTCCAACCTTGCATCCCGCCAGCGAGAGATTATGTCGGCCTCAAACCCATGCACAAGTCGGACCTCAGTTCACTGGTAATTTTGAGGTGAGCGCAATATAACCTACCGGCCATAGTGCTGCGCCGTTCCTGTAGCGATGAACGCCACACTGCTGGGGATGCAGGGTTGGTCTGCTCCTGTGCTTTGCCTACATTGTTACCTCTGTGCTGTGGTACTCATGCAGGCCTCCACTTTCAGAAATTAGCGCTTCAAACGGGTGTGGGCTCTGAGGCGAGGGTGCAGTTGGTGAACAAGAGGTGGGCAACGGGGAGGGAAGGCTGTGGAATGGCAGTGAGGGGGGAGGGTGAACACGACGGGGGCAACGGGGAGGGAAAGCCGTGGAATCGTAGGGAGGGAGAATGGCAGGCACAAGGCGGGCAAAGGGGAAAGAAGGCTGTGGAATGGCAGTGAGGGGGAAGGGCGTACATGAGACAGCAGCCAGGAGGAAAGGCTGTGGAATGACAGTGAGAGGGAAGGGCGAACACAAGGAAGGGCCTTCCTGGGGTCACCCTCTAAACTCTTGTTGCCGCCGGAGTGAACAGGAATCCGCTTAGAAAGAAAGGAGGAAGACCTCCTTGCGATGAAAGCCTCTAAAAGCCAATGGCTTCATTAACACTGTTAAAGGGCCACTCAGAACTCAGTGGCTTCACATCACAGTCACTGCATCTCAAGAGTAACACATAGCAATGTAGAATTTGTGAATGCAGGCAATAGTGAGGGAGACACAGCTGTGCCATATATGGCATTCCATCAACGAAGGCCTGTCACATGTTCACCGGATGTGACATTCCTAATGGGCCAAAGGGCATCCACTCATTGACCATGAACAACTGATTGGTCATTAATATGCCACATCAGAGATTGGACCACGGAGCTTGGTTTGGTCACTCATCTCATTGAAACTTTAGCATCCCACGCATGGTACAAGTTGTTACATATCTGCGATGTCATCTTGGTCACCTCCTTGTGTGTGCTAGTGTCTCAGGGACAAGGCGGCATCAGCCACCATGCAAATAGGGCAGGATAAACTATGGACCCTTACAGTTTCCAAATGTATCATCCTCTGAGCTTCACTTTCTTGCCCCTTGAATCATTAATGTCTTCAATGTTTCCTTTCAGAGAGAAGGCAAAAGCATATATGGACCCAGGTCTCAATGCTGCCTTTATCAGGGTCCTAATGCAATGGAGGGAGATTTTCTTTATTCTTTCATGGGATGTGGGCATCACTGGCAAGGCCAACATTTGTCACCCATCCCTAAATGCCCTTGCTAGGTCATTTCAGAGGGCAGTTAAGAGTCAACCACATGGCTGTGGATCTGGAGTCATATGTAGGCCAGGCCAGATAAGGATAGCAGATTTCCTTCCCTAAAGGACATTAGTGAACCAGATGGGCTTTTACAACAATTGATGATAGTTTTATGGTGACCATTACTGAGACTAACTCTTATTTTCAAGATTTATTAACTGAATTCAAATTTCACCAACTGCTATGGTGGGGTTTGAACCCATATCCCCAGACCATTAGCCTGGGTCTCTGGATTATTAGTCTAGCGACATTACCACAACACCAGCATTGACCCACATGAATCTGTGCGCAGATCCAGCAGGAGGGGCATGGTCAAGCAGAGCCAGAGCATGAACAGGAGGGTCAAGAGGAGAGACCTTGACTACGGGGGTGACTCGCCAGACCTGGGGTTTATCATAGAAGAGTCTCTTATTTACAAATGAGTGAGGGGCAGTGCTGTGCATGCCTGCACTTGTCCCAAGCTCTGCTACGTCACATATATCACATTCTTCATGAAGACTAAGGGCATGTGGAGTTAGAGGGTATCCCCTGCCAGTGGCTTTGAAGGTGACCGCTGCACTCAATTTCTTGGCCTCTGGTTCTTCCCAGGGATCACCAGGGGACCCGTGCGGCATCTCTAAGTCTGCAACACATCGATGTATAAAGGAGGTCACAGATGCCCTTTACAGGATGGTCCATCATTATGTCAGGTTTGCTCTGGACAAAGATAGCTGCAAGATTCACCTGCTTTGCCGCCATCTCAGTCTTCTCCAGAGTGCAGGATGCAAAAGACTGCACCCATGTGGCTACACGGGCTCCATGGCAGCCGGCCCTAATGTTAATAAACAACAAGAGCTATCATTCCATCAATGTACAACTGGTGTGTGATCACCAGAAGCACATCCTACACGTTTGTGCACGGTACCCTCGGAGTTGCCTTGACTCCTACATCCTGAGTCACTCCCAGATGTCTGAGATTTTCGAGGAGCCATTAAGTCTGCAGGGATGGCTGCTTAGGGATAAGGGGTATGCACTGACACATTGGCTGATGACACCGGTGCGTCACCCTCAGAGTCTTTCCGAAGAGAGGTACAACGCTGCTCACATCTCCATACACTCCCTTATAGAGCAGACCAAGGGGCTGCTGAAGATGCGTTTCAGACGCTTGGACCGCTGAGCTGGCGCATTACAATACACCCCCGACGGGGTTTCCCACATAATCGCCGTGCATTGCACCCCTCATAATCTGGCAATGCAAAGAGGTGACCCCCTGCCAGAGGATGAAGTGGGGGAGGATGAGAGCTCATTGGAGGATGAAGATCAGGAGGCCCAGGAACCTCAGGAAGCTGCTGAGAGTCAGTATGAGCACGATCACGCCATGGAGGAAGGAAGACCTGGGAGACGTGCCTGTGGTACGTTAATTGCTGACAAGTTCCAGGAAGAGTAAAGTTAAGACAGGGCATATGGCCACATCTCTGCTAGCCCTCAATGCCATTTTCTTTCAACTTAGAGGTATCCACGCACTTACAGCAAGAACGAGCCCTGCATTCACATTATTGCATTTAGGCCTCATGAATCGCTAGGGCATGATCTTTGCTTTGGTTCATGGGGCTCTGTGATTGAGCTCACTCTGGGAACTGAGAGCCTACTCAGGAACAAGAGCGATGTGACAGAAGACTTGAAGCCTTCGCCACCATATAATGATGCAGACACTGCTGAGTCTGAGATGTGGACATGCCTAGGGATCTCCTCCTCCTCATGTGCATATCTTTTCTTCTGCCACTACCACTGAGGAGACACAAATTCCATTAGAATATCAATGCTGATGAGCTTCCCTCACTCAATGGCGTTACTTGAGGAAGAAGGGTTAGAAACACTTACATCACCCATTTCCAATAAAGATTTAAACACATCTCCCTGACATCACACAAGGGTGCAGATACTAGTTCAACTGAGGTTGACATCACAGGAAAGTGAATCTGACAGTGGGACACTGGGAGGAAGGCTAAACCTTGAAATAAGAGGATTCCAAAGTACAAAATCACAATACGTTCAGTTGATGGGAACATTCACATAACCATCAAATGTTTTCACGAAAGTGAAATTTCTTTACATGCATAGCACACCCTTGGCCCAAAGACAACATCAATTTTTCTTAACTTTCCTAATTCCACCACTACGCCTGGGTGCAGCCCCAACATCCACAGCAGAGATGGAGGCAGCCTGCTGACCGCAACATCCTGATGTCTGCAAAGACCTTGGTGGACATCCTCTAGTGGCCCGAGGCCTAGAGGGCCCCAGCCTGATAAGGGTCACCTGCTCAGGGGTGGAAGTGCCCTCGGCGGCCTGAGCAGCTGGAGTGGATGGGGTCACAGGCAGAGGGGGTTGTGAGCAGCTGCACACCCTTGGAGTGTCCTGCTGATGCTCATCCTCCCTGTCGGTGCCCAAGGGCCCCACTCTGACTCCTGCAGGAGATGGTGCACCTGGAGGGAGGTCAAGGTGCCTCGTCCCCAGGTCACCTACATCTTGATTGTGCCCACCAGGGTGTGTGGCCATGGAGTGCAGGGCCGAGTGCAAATCTGGAAAGACCTGCTGGACCAAAGTCACCATGGTGGTCGCCAGCCTTCCTATGGTGCATTTGAGGCACTCACATGACAGGGTCACAACATCAGATGGACTCCTCCATCATTCACTCTGGTTTGCTGAGTGACTGTTGAATCTCTGCCTGCCTCTCTTTGCATCTCCCGCATTGATTTGGCGGCCACTTCCAGAGGCTCATTTGACTCAGACTGAGTGGGTGGCTGGTCTCCAGCAGCCCCCGAGTGCCGGAGACCTGAGCTGTCCCAGCCTCTGACTGCTGCGGGGACCTGTTAATGAGGTGTGCTCCAGGGAGTGAGGTGTGGCCTAATCTACAGCTGTGCCCCATCGACGCATGTGTCTCTGAGCTGGGGGAGGGTGCGTGTGAGCGCCGTGAGGGTTGTTCTGGAGCTTCCCCTTCGGATGGCGTCTGGGGGCTCGCGCAGGTGCTGGACTGGCTTGGGGGCCTCAATTGCTGGTACCTGGAAAACAGAAAATAGTGCTTCAGTTGATGAGCATGAGCTAGATAAGACTGCACGTGACTCACTATGAATGTCAGGATTTGATGAAGTGATGAAGCTGTGATCTGTACTAGGCAGGTGGGAGAGGCCAACATCTCCTTCCCCATAGAAGCTATTCCTGTTCTCCTCAGCCAGCTCGGCTGCAGCCTCCTCAAACTCAATAAGGGCGATGATGTCAGCCATCCCTCCCCCGGTCTGCGGTCTCTCGCGCCTGTTGTGCATCTGCTTGGCCTGTTCGAAGGAGAAAGAAAGGCATGTGATGAGAAAGGATGGAGCTGACATTGGGTGAGGTGTATGTCCCCTGTGCGTGGTAAGCCCTCCCGAGAAAGGCCTGAGGATGGAGTGTGAGCCACATGATCGATGGGATGGAGGTGATGTGAAAGCCTCGGTGAGAGTGTGAGTGTTGAGATGTGTCCCCCGCTAATCGTTGCGTGAGAGCTCCGAAGAGAGGAGCCATTTGAGTGCATGATGCCATAATGAGAGTTTGGTATTGGAGGAAGTTACATAAGAAACATAAGAAATAGGAGCAGGAGTAGGCCATTCGACCCCTCAAGTCTGCCCCGCCATTCAATAAGATCATGGCTGAACTGCCCCAGGCCTCAACTCCTCTTTCGCGCCAGCTCCTCATAGCCCTCAACTCCCCGATATTTCAAAAATATCTCTACCTCCTCTTTAAATCCTTTCAGTGATCTAGCCTCCACAACTCTCTGGGGTAGGGAATTCCAGACATTCACTACCCTCTGAGAGAAGAAATTCCTTCACATCTCAGTTTTAAATGAGTGTCCCCTTATTCCTTAACTATGTTCCCTAGTTTGAGATTCTTCCACTAATGGAAACATCTTCTCAACATCTACCCTGTCAAGCCCCCTCAGAATCTTGTACATTTCAATAAGTTCACCCCTCATTCTTCTAACCTCTAATGAATAAAGGCCCAACCTGTTTAGCTGTTCTTGATAAGTCAACTCCTTCATCCCAGGTATCAGCCTAGTGAATCTCTTTTGAACTGCCTCCAATGCCAGTATATCCTTTCTTAAATACGGAGACCAAAACTGTACACAGTACTCTAGGTGTGGCCTCACCATCACCCTGTACAGTTATAACAAGACTTCCCTGTTTTTAAACTCCAACCTCCTAGCAATACAGGCCAAAATTCCATTTGCCTTCTTAATTACTTGCTGCACCTGCATGCTAACATTTTGTGTTTCATGCACAAGAACACCCAGATCCCTCTGTGCTGCACTCTTTTGGAGTTTCCCTCCATTTAAATAATAGTCTGCCTTTTGATTCTTCCTACCAAAGTGCATGACCTCACACTTTCCTACATTAAACTCCATCTGCCAAGTTTTTGCCCACTCACTCAACCTATCTATATCCCCTTGCAGATTCCTTATGTTCTCATCACAACATGCCCTCCCACCTATTTTTGTATCTTCAACAAATTTGGATACATTACACCCTGTCCCCTCCTCCAAGTCATTAATATAGATAGTAAATAATTGAGGCCCTAGGATTGATCCTTGTGGCACCTTACCATTTACGTCTTTCCAACCTGAAAAAGACCCATTAATCCAGACTCTCTGTCTTCTGTGTGTTAACTAATCATCAATCCATGCTAATACATTACCCCCAATACCATGAGCTCCTATCTTGTGCAATAGCCTCTTATGTGGCACCTTATCGAATGCCTTCTGGAAATCCAAATACACTACACCTACTGGTTCCTCTTTATGAGCTCTGCTTGTTATATCCTCAAAGAACTCTAACAAATTTGTCAAACATGATTTCCCTTTCACAAAACCACGCTGACTCTGTTTGATTACATTCAGCTTTTCTAAATGTCCTGCTACTTCTTCCTTAATAATGGACTCTAACATTTTCCCAACAGGAGTTGAAGGATGACTTACCCTGACTGAGTGAATGAGATCATTCATCCTCTTCCTGCACTGGGTGACATTTTGGCCACGGTTGCCAGCCTCATTGACCTCTCCTCTCCCAGGCCAGAGAGGTGAGGCTGCTGTGCTTCCTGCAGCCATCCCTGGGATAGAGCACTTGCCTTTGTGCCTACACCCCTCTAATCAATACCTTGGAGGGCCCTGGTGCGTGAAGCAGGGTGCTGTGTTCTTCAGGCTCTTGGCCTTCCTCTTCCGGCTGCCAGGCATCTCTGTTGGGCTGGAGAGAGTGAGGTTGTGTGTTAGACTGGCTTTTAAATATGGCATCTGGACCTTCGAGCCCACCAGCTGACGGCGGGCAGATGAATCAGCTCCCAACCAGCCAGGTGATTCGGACAGACACTCGCCTTAGCATAATTAATGATGCTCCGAGCGCAGAATCGGGCGCAAGTTCCTGCCATTCTGGACAGCGGGGTTGGCACAGCCGAAGTTGCCCACCACCGCACTTAGGTTCATGAAGGAAAATTCCATCCCCCGGATCGTCCCGAGATGCAGAACTATGAGGGGAGAGAGAAATGGAAAGTCTCGGTGAGTATCAGCACGAAGTCACTTGGGCTTTATTTTAACAATTGGAGAATTCCTATGGGGCTTTCCTGCCGTAACTTCCACAGAATCACTGAGGGAGTCAGAGTAAAGGGCCATTTTTTAGCCACCTGCGTTGTTTCTCCAGGGGTTCCATCGATCTTGTGGTGGAACCTCCCTGTGGAAATTCCAGCCAGCAGTCTTTAGCTCATTCAAAACAAAACCTGGAGAAGGTTTTCATTAAAATAAGGCAGAAAGGAACGTTTGATGGTCCCCATTGAACAGATGACATTCAACCACTGCCCCATTTGCCTTGCCCTAGCAATTGGGTTCTGGTGACTGAACGGTTAATTTAAGTCAGTTCTGTGCATTATCTCATTCACCGGGGTGGAGTAACTGTCAAGCATTTATCCAACAAAGGCCTCGGGGGTTGTTTTTCTGTTCACTCATGTGGAGCTTCCAAGTGGAAAATCTAGCTTCAAAGCCCATCCTGCCCACCGCAGCTTTTCAACAGCACTATCTCCCCAGTTTGAGCTCACTTCCTGCCAGCCCAATCTCAACCTCCGAGCCAGGAGCTCACTTCCCTTACCGGCCACTATTTTTACCCTGCCCAGCTTTGATGCAGGCCAATCTGGCAGCCTTGAGTTTTAAAAGGCCCACATCCATGCACGTCATGTCCTCTCAGCGTTTCCTGTCCAGTGGTTTTCTGTCCAACTACATGTTGCTGTAAGGTCGAGGCAGATTATTACATTCCCATCCCAAGAGGTGTATGTCCAACTGCAACCAGCATGCCCCATGTTTAGGGCAATGCCTGGCAGGGTTATCTGCAACCCAGAGTCTAGGATGTCCAGCTTCTCCTGAGCACTCAATTCATGGGCCAAACTGGATCTGGTTTGGGATTACCAAGTCTACCGCTCAGGGTTGATCTGATTCTGATGTCCAAAGGCATGTATGTCACCATGAGCCAGTTAGAGATTCCAGTTGCTTCCCTTCGTGGTCACTATTTGGGTATTGGGTGGGTGGCAAGCCTTCAAGCAGGCAGGCAGCAGATACCTGGCACTCCTCCCGGCACGTGGCGAGCAGCGCAACACAATGGCCTGGGTTGTCATCCTCGAGGATTGTCATCCGCCTCAGGAGGAGCTGCCTGCAAAGGTGGGGGTCTCCATTGTTGGGGGCCAGGTGCCAGCTGGAGCCGGGCCAGCTGACCCGGAAAGTAGCGCGGAGGCAGCCACGGAGGCTGCTGGGTGCTGAGGCAGGCAGTTTGAAAGGGCCCCTCACTGCTGCGGGACTTTGTCCCAGTTAAAATAAAAACACAAAGGCCCTCCATCCCTCACCCCTCACACCCCACAGCCTCCAAACACTCCCCATGCCCCATCCATGCCATCTCAAGCCACTCACCCATCCCCTATGTCCCCTCATGCCCCAATGCCAAGGTCTGCCCTTCCACACACCCCCTGTCTCACCAAGCTAGCGGGATGTGTAAAAGAAAAACTTTGAAAAAAGTAATCCATTCATAACATTCTCCTATGTTGAAAGAAAAATCTGTACTGCAGGCTAATAAAAGTGTCAATCATCCACACCCTTTAAAGCATCAATAATCACAAACCACAAACCCTTGAAACCACTTAACTTGTATAAGCAAACATTGAGAAATTGACAGCAGAGATCAGAGAGCAGAAGCTTCTAATCAAACAATGTTTCCTCTGGGGAGCAGCTGTTTTAGAACTCTTGTAGCTTCCTGGGCCCTCAGCCAAGCATACATAATGAGGCTTGGCTGAGAGTCTAGAGAACTATTAAGGTTGTTGAAACAGCTGCTCCCCACTATATGGTTCTGGACAGAAGGGGGGTTAATTTAAATGGCACTAATTTCTCCTCTCACCGCCCATCTGTAAACAGAAAGGTATTTTAATTTGCTTTCCCCTTTTATAAGCAGTGGCATATTTCCCATTCCCTCAGACTTGGTGTAATCCAATTTTCTATTAATAACCCCATAACAAACTCAAGATAGGATAAACTCAAAGGGTTAGTTTATTTTCACACAAACTGTGGGAGGAGGATAGCAACATTGCCTCCTTTGCATTCATACAGTAAAAGGGGGATAGAGAAAATAAATATTTACAGTGCAGAGATCACAGAGAAAGGAAATATTGTTTCAAGTGGGTCCAGAGACCAGAATCAAAGTCCAGTGAGGGATTCCTTCCTATGAAGGAATCAGCAGGCTACAAACCAATGCTGGATAATTAACTTTTCCAGTGGTGTTAACTTCACATGATGAGATAGGCATGCAGAGATGAATCAGTCTCGTAGGCGATGGTGCAGGAGTTCTGGCAGACAACTGTGTGGATGGGGGTTGGTATTCAACCTGGGCAGAGCTCTTTTTCTGTGAGGCTGCTTGTAGGATGGTAAAATGGCAGACTGAATTTGCAGTGCAACAAGGCAATATAACTGGTTCCTCCAGCTAAAGGTCCATGTCACATGACTCCCATCTCGCCACACCGCTTTTGACAAAGGACGTATTCCTCATCTGGGTGAGATCCCGAGATCGTTAACTGTCCTGCCATTAAGAATTAAAAGGAAGGTTAAGACCATAAGACCATAATATGTAGGAGCAGAAGTAGGCCATTCGGCCCATCGACGCTGCTCCATCATTCAATGAGATCATGGCTGACCTGATAATCCCCAGCTCCACCTTCCTGCCTTTTCCCCATAACCCTTGATTCCCTTACTGATTAAAAATCTGTCTATCTCAGATAAAATCATGGCAGGGCCCTTTGTCCTGGCCCCGGTTGGCCAGCCTGGGTTCTGAAATGCAGATGGCCTTTGTATAGTTCTCTGAATTTGGTCTGTGCAGCCCATGGTGTGGGATTGTTGGTGTCTCTTCAGGGATAATCAGGTTCAAGTTTCTTTGATACGGCCAGGTCGCTCCTTTTGTTCGAGGGTCACAGACAGACATAGATTCAAACTTGTTAAAAGGTCTTTGCCCCAAGTTTTAAAGTTTTAGAAATAGCCATGAAGACATCTATACATGTTATATAAAAATATACAGTGTGAGATCTTAGCATCCTCACAGTTCTCGCGGCCTTGTAGAAATAAAATGAATTCTATCTCTTTTGTTATGTGGTCTTATGAAGGAAGGATAGGGAGTAAAGAAGTATACACTCATTCACTCATTCTCTCATTCACATCGGACACACAGCTGGCAGGGCCAATGGTGGTTCGCTGCTGCATTTCCCTTTTTTTTTTAGGTTTAAATCTGGGTTAGTGCATCAGCACATTGTCCTATCCTGGGATGTGGAATGCTTAGGGGACTTGGGAAGATTCAAATCTGTTCTTATGGGTAAGTCTATTTGTAGTTGGAGTTCTCAATTTCCTCTGTTGGAGATCCGGCATAAGCAAAGCCATTGGTTTCAGAACTCTGCCTGTCCAACCTCGGATTAGGTATCCTCTGAAGGCTCTGGGGGTTTTGCCAGGCAGTTAGCACTCAGGGATGATTGATAGTCAAGGTGCCTTGGGCTATCTGCAGGGGAATGCTGGACATCTCGCTTTGTGAGTGCCAGGTCTTTTGAACATAGGGCTGAGCAGCTCTTGTCCAGCTTAGCTCCTTGCTGTCCCCCTTGGTAACCTATGGGTTCAGCTGTTCACACTTCAGGGACTGTGGTTAGGCCGATTGTCAGGAGATTGGGGGGTGTTTTAATGGGACTTTGGTCTCTTTTGGGGATTGCAGCTCAGTATCCGGCGCGGGTGCTAACACAACTGGGACGTCCCAGCTTCTGTTACTAGGTGCTTTAGTTGACACGGCAACATGTGGTCAGCCTGCTCAAGAACTTGGGCCAGCCTTTTTGGGCCTGGACGATAGGAAGATGGCCTTCTGGAAGGAGCCTCTCCTGCATCCCTACCAGGAAAGGCTACAGTTTTATAACCTGGGGTGTTCTTATGGATCATTTTAAATGTGGTGGGCAACACAGTCAGGTTGCCTCACGATTCTGCCTTAAGTGGGGTGAGGATGGGATCCAATCAGTTGGGATCCTTCTGCTTGCCAGTTGGGCGGTAGCTTCCATGTCTCTTGGAGCACTACTGCCCTCTGGTGGTTGGCCTGCTCTCACTGTACTTCCTGGTGGCTTTTCAACTAAGTGAGACTTCACCCTCACTCTTGCTGAGCCAATTTGGAATCTTTCCTGGTCCCCATTTAAATTTGCCATAAAGCTCCTGGCTAAACCAACCATTGGCTTGCCTTTGGCTTGGGAGGGGGTGCTCTTCTAACTTGTTCCATGTCCCCTGGAACACTTCTGCCCTCAAGTGGAGGTGCAGCTACAGCTACACTCCTGTGTGGCTTTTCAACTGGGTGAGGTACCTCACTCCCTATCTGCTCACCTGCCTGGTGACTCCCTTTCTCCCTCTATCAATTTGGAAGGAAGATTTCTGCTAGCCATACTTCAGGCAATTCCTGAACCTTTTCTTTTCCTGGTTTAATAACTTGCCTTCCTTCAGGCTCTTCAACTACGTGGGGAATCTCCCTCACTATCTCTTTCCCTGCTCTGAGACTTCTCTGAGATATTCTGTGAGTTTATTTTAAATTCTATCGGCCCTTCCTGGACCTCTTTTAACTTTACTGGCCTGGCTTCAACCTCGCTACATTCAAGCAGCCCTTATTCAATGTGTACGGGTGCTATTTCATCCTTTTGGGCCTCTGGACCTTCCCCAGCCTCTGCTCTCCTGCAGATTTCTGCTGGTTGATGTGGGCCTCTTTTCTTTTGCTGGCTAACTCCTTGCTGCCAGCCAAATCGTTCCCAAGGAGGAAATCAACTCCTGCTACTGGTAGCTTAGGGACAATTCCAACCATGACAGGGCCTGAAACAAGGTCACACTCTAGGTGGACCTTATAGAGGAGGACAAACACAGGTCCTCCTCCCCCTCCACTGATCAGGGCTTCGGCCTTCAGGGGGGACTCAGGGGGTAGGTTTAACTTTCCCTCCAACATTAAAGATTGAGTGGTCCCTGTGTCCCTGAGCAGTACCACAGATTGGCTCACATTTTGGGACTGGTAGGGGGGCACTGTTCCTGACAGGTCAAAACTCCGGAAGCTCTCTGGGAGTTTGTCTGGCTCCAAGGGGTAAGTTTCTGCAGCGAGAGTTTCTGCCTATTCTGCTGCATTACCCATTGGGGCATCCTTCGGGGAACTACTCATGTAAAGCCCTATTAGACCAATGGACTTCACTCACAATCTCCAGGACTCAGGCATGGAATGGCCTATTTTATTGCAATGAGAAGAGGCCAGTCTCTGGGTGTTCTCTTTTCGGTCCGCTGGAGGGCTTCATGCATGCTCCTTTGTGTTTTCTTCCCTGGGTGGGGGCTCTTTCCTATCTAGATCGCCCTGTTTGTCTTTCCAATGCTCATGGGATTGGTTTGCAAAGGGTCTGCCTGGGTTTCCAGACCTATGAGTGTGATCAGAGTTGTCTGCCATGACTGCTGCATCCTTGGCTGTGAGGATTCTCTGCTCCTCCAAGTGCACCGGAGGTTGGGGGGTGAGCAGTTTTTAAATTCCTCTAACAATATCAACTCACACAACCCCTCACAGTGGGGGTGGGATTCTTAGGGACCTTACCCATCGGTTGAATGCGATTTGTTTCAGCCGTTCAAACTTGATGTAGGTTTGCGTGGGCTTTTTACGAGTATTCTGGAATGGCTGGTGGTATGCCTCCGGGACTAACGCGTAGGCACTTAGGATGGCAGCCTTGGTCTGCTCATAATTCAGGGACACATGAGGGGGCAGCATGGAGTAGACCTCTTGTGCTCTCCCTGATAGCTGCCCTGGAATTAAAAGTGTCCAGGTCTCCGAGGGCCAGTTTTTAGCCATCCTGCTACTTTCCCAAAAGTGGCAAAAAATGACTCCACATCACTTTCTTTGAATTTGAGAACGAATCACGCATACTTGAGGACCTGAGAGAGGGGTTCTGGGTTAGAGAGATAGGGAGTGCTACTGGGTGGAGAGAGATTTTCCCTCGCAGGTTCCAGATGTCTGGTCTCTCTCTCCCCCTTTGAGCTACTGGCTCCATTTCCAATTTTCGGAGCTGAAATTCTCCTCTCTTTTTCTCTCCTGCTCCCTTGCTCTCACCCTCTCCCTCTCTCTCTTTCCCTCTCTCTCACTTAATTCAAGGGCAGCTGACAGGGAGGCCTAATTCATGCTGATTCATCGTGTCCCTGCATTATGAGCAGACCAAGGCTGCCATCCTAAGTGCCTATGAGTTAGTCCCAGAAGCATACCGCCTGCCATTCCGGAATACGTAAAAAGCCCACACAAACCCACATCAAGTTTGAACGGCTGAAACAAATTGCATTCAACCGATGGGTAAGGTCCCTAAGAATCCCACCCCCACTGTGAGGGGTTGTGTGAGTTGGTATTGTTAGAGGAATTTAAAAATTGCTTACCCCCCAACCTCCGGTGCATTTGGAGGAGCAGAGAATCCTCACAGCCAAGGATGCAGCAGTCATGGATTGATTCCAGAGATGCGGGTCTTGTCTTATGAGGAGAGATTGAGCAGCTTAGGCCTATACTCGCTAGAGTTTAGAAGGACGAGAGGAGAACTAATTGAGGTATATAAGATGCTAAAGGGGATAGACAAAGTAGACATGGAGCGGATGTTTCCCTTCTGGGGTATTCTAGAATGAGAGGCCATAGCTTTAGGCTAATGGGTGGTAGATTTAAATCAGAGATGAGGAGGAATTACTTTTCTCGAAGGGTCGCGAATCTGTGGAATTCACTACCTCAGAGTGCAGTGGATGCTGGGACGCTGAATAAATTTAAGGAGGAGATAGGCAGATTTTTAATTAGTAATGAGTTGAAAGGTTATGGGGAGAGGGCAGGAAATTGGAGTTGAGGCCGAAATGAGATCAGCCATGATCGTAATGAATGGTGGGGCAGTCTCGAGGGGCTGAATTGCCTACTCCTGCTCCTAGTTCTTATGTTCTTGTGTTCTCTCTCGCTCTCTCATTCTCTGTCCTGAACTTCCCTTTGTCTCTCTCTTTCCCTCTCCTAGAATTTTAGCTGCAACCTGAGCTTTTCCAACTTGATTTTGCCTAGTGGAGGGGATTTGGAGTCATGGTTGAGCTCTACACCTAACTGCTCTATTGGTAACGTGAGGTCCAAATGCTCTACCAACAAGTAGATCAGTTCACTTCTCTTCACTTTATTGGGCAATTTTAACAGTACCTCCCTAGTTACAGCTTCCAGTTGCTCTGTGCTAAGGGTTATTAAAGTTTCACCATTCAAATTTTCTTGCTTGACGCACATTTGGGCATAAAAAGTTGCCATATTCTTAATGTTAGGGAAAAGGAATTTGCTGTGGTAAGTTACTGGGTTTTAAAATACATTCCAGCCACCAAATTTTCCTCTTAGCTTCCAATTGACTCTTTTATGTCAGATTTGGCTCATCTCTTAATTTGGCCTCTGGTCAAATTCAAATGGGTAATCCGAATTTGAGCTCCCAATTTCTGTTACAGACAGGAGGAGGTTTAATTTAAATAACTCTAATTTCTCCTCTCACCACCCGTCTGTGAACAGAAAGGTGTTTTTGATTTGCTTCCCCTTTTTATAAGCAGTGCCATATTTCCCAATCCCTCAGTTTTGGTGTGATCCAATTTTCTATTAATAACCCCACAACAAACTCAAGATAGGATGAGCTCAAAGGGTTAGTTTATTTGCACATACTGAAACACGGGAGGAGGGTCGCTACATTGCCTCCTTTGCATTCATACAGTAAAAGAAGGATAGAGAATAAAAGATTTACAGGCCAGAGGCCACAGAGAAAAGAATTATTGTTTCGCTTGGGTCCAGAGTCCAGAATCAAAGTCCAATGAGGTATTCCTTCTTAGAGTTGGCAGGTTGGAGTTGGAGTTGAAAACTGGTGCTATATAATTCATTTTTCCGGTGGTGTTGACTTACATGATGGGATAGGCTTGCAGAGATGAATCAGCCTTTTAGGCGATGGTACAGAGGTTCCGGCAGAAAGCAGTGTGGATGAGGGCAGGTATTCGACTGGGGCAGAGCTCCTTTTCTATGAGGCTACTTGTAGGAATGTAAAATGGTAGACTGAGTTTACAGTAGAACAAGGCAATCTAACTGGTTCCACCAGCTAGAAGTCCATGTCACATGACTCCCATCTCTCCACACTACCTTAGACAAGTGCATCCTTCATCTGGGTTCCCAAGATTGCTAAATGTTCCAGCCATTAAGAATTGAAAGGAAGGTTGTGGCGCCCATTGTCCTACCAGACGAGTAGACTCTGGTTGGCCAGCCTGGGTTCTAAAATGCAGGTGGCCTTTGTATAGTTCTCTTTGAATTTGGTGTGAGAAGCCTGCAACAGAGGCTGAGGGGGAATCAGGAGTATCTCTTCGGAGATAACGAGGTGCAATTTTCTTCAATACTGCCAAGTAGCTCCATTTGTTCGAGGGTCCCAGATAGACATTGATTCAACAATTTTCAAAGGTCTTTGTTCAAGTTTAAAGTTTTAGAAATAGCCATGAGGAAATTATATATATTTTATAAAAATATATAGTGTGGGGTCTTAGTCCACTCATAATACGCCATAGAGTTCATTGGTTCTGGAGAGTGTACAGTGGGTCAATAGACATGGAAGTACCATAGCTTGGCATGAGGGCATGAGAGGCCATAGGGCATGGTAGAAGGGCAGAGCTTGGCCTGGGGCCTTGGGGGAGCAATAGGGAGTGGGTAGAAGGGCGGAGCTTGACATAGGGGGCATGAGGGGACATGGGGGCGGGTGGAAGGATGGAGCTTGGCACAGGGGGCTTGAGGAGGACCTTCTGAACTTACTTTTTAAAAGGTCCCCTCAGGCACACTAGGGCTCACGACACCTTTAAGGGCTGTGAACCATGACTCTTTAAAAGCCTGGCCCGACTCCATGAAAATTGCGGAGAGATAGGACAATGGAGCTGACCAGGTTGGGAGTGCCGGATGCAGGCTTTTGACAGGAAACAGCCTGTGCCCTTTAATGGCACTCCGGAAAATCAGATAGCCGGGGACTCCCAGAATCAGGACCTGCCTGCCATTTTTAAAGGGCTCCCAAGTCAACCCGACTCATTGAAAATCCAGGCCAACGTGTAAATCTACTGCACCACAGCACAGACAAAAACCTCACCCCATGGAATGGTTGCTTACTGACCTCAGCATTCTTATTGCATTTGAAGGTGAGCAGCATTAATCACACTTGCAGCAGTGTTCTCTTGAAGTCCTCTTACCAAGTATAACTGATTGATATTCAAGGGATGGAACAAAACACGGAACACAAAAATCCCATATATAATCTATCAAGTTCTGTACTCACATGGACAATGTATACTCTGCCCTGTCATCAACATCCCTTCAGGAAATATTCTGGCAGGTTACTCCTGCACGCCTATAAATAAATCAAGAAAAGTTCCATTGTATCTCTCGACACTCCTTAACTGAATGTGTCTACACTCCTCCACTAGCTGTTTCCCAAAAATTACATTTTACACCTCCTCACATCCAGCTTCCTGCAAAGATTCCATTCCATTCTCCCAGTTCCTCCGTCTCCGTTGCATCTTCTCTGATGATGTTACTTTCCACAGTGGCACTTCTGACATGTCTTCCTTTTTCCTCAACCAAGGGCTCCCCCCACATTGTGGGTTGTCAGGGCCCTCAACCATGTCCAACCCATTTCCCACACTTCTGCCCTCACCCCTTACCCCCTCCTCCCAAAACCATTATAGGGTTCCTCTTGCCGTTCCTTTCCACCCCGCCAGCCTCCACATTCAAAGGATCATCCTCCGCCATTTCTGCCACCTCCAGTGTAATGCCACCACCGAACACTTACCCTCTGCCCTTCACTGTCAGTGTTCTGAAGGGACTGTTCCCTCCATGACACCATGCTCCACTCCTCTATCGCCCCAAACACCTTGACCCCTTCCCACGGCACCTTCCAATGCAATTGCAGGATGTGTGAACACCTGCCCTCTTCACTCCTCTCCCCTCACTGTCCTAGGCCCCAAACACTCCCTCCAGCTGAAGCAGCAATTTACGTCTACTTCTTTCAATTTCGTCTACTGTGTTCGTTGTTCACAATGTGACCTCCACTACATTGGGGGAGACCAAATGCAGACTAGGGGGACCTGTTTGAGGAACAGCTGCGCTCAGTCTGCAAGCATGACCCCAACCTTCCTAGAAGGAAAAAACAGTTCGTACTAGTATTCTTATTTCCCAGTTTTTACTGGTGTTCCATTTTAAGGTGTACAAGACCAGTTCAGACCAGTATTCTTATTTCCCAGTTTTTACTGTTTTTTCGTTCTGGAGTTCCAGTTGCTTGCCATTTGATTCACTGCCTCACTTGATTCTACACTCACATTTCTGACTTTGACCTGCTGCAGTGTTCCAGTGAAGCTCAACGCAACATTGAGGAACAGCACCTCATCTTCCGATCAGACACTTTTCAGCCATCTGGAGTCAACATTAAGTTCAACAAATTCAGACCATGAACTCTATCCTCCATTTTGATATTTTCCAATCCCCTCCCCCCACAAGGGCCAGCCTGTAACTTATGTTTTGTTTTCAGAGAACGCTGACCCTTTTTCTGCCATTAACACATTGTGCTCTCTGACCTTTATGCCACTATTAAGATCTTCCTTGGTCTTTAACACAATCATCAGCACCCCCTTTGTCTTGTGTCCATAAGATCTTTGTCAAATTTCTTCTGAGCTCCCACTTATCCCTGACCTTCTAATTTGCTCCATTCCCATCTCCATTCCCTCTCTTCAACAGTATAAAACCCAGCACATTTCTACCCCTCACCAGCTCTGGAGAAGAGTCATATGAACTCAAAGCGTGACATCAGTTTCTCTCTCCGCAGATGCTGCCAGGCCTGCTGAGTTTTTCCAGCATTTTCTGTTTTTATTTCAGATTTCTAGCACTTTGCTTTTATTTCATATGTTAAACTTGTACAGGCCCCTGGTCAGGCTGCTGTTAGAACAGTTTGTGCAGTTTTTGTCTCCATTCTAGGAAAAGCACATATAAGCACTGGAGAAACTGCAAAAAATAGATTTACAAAGGTGGTACCAGGACTGAGAGATTTACAGCGAGCAGGAAAGATTGAACGGGTTGAGATTTTTTTTTTAATTCATAAACCTTTTGTAAGTCTTTAGTTTATTGTCCTGTCCCTGCTATCCCTGTAACCGTTGCCAATTTGCCGGTGTCTTTGGAAAAGTTAACCCCCAGCCGGCTGAACCTAACAGAAAGCCATTTTAGACCAGGGTCCTATGACATTTGTAGGGCCCTGGACAAAATGTGCACAACCCAAATTGGCAGGCGGCCCAGCCAAAGAGGAGCTCAAAGGTAAGCGCTTATTGAGTTTTGTGCAGTCCCGAGGGGTAGGATTGCTGCTCCAGGCTCCACAAAGATACACATCATCAGAATAGAGCCCTTCTCCTGACCTGTCTTTCTGCTGGCCTGGGGGTCCCAGTACAGAACTACAGAAAAGATACGGCACATAAAAAAGACCATTCAGCCCATCATGTCTGCACCAGCCGAAAAATTAAAAAATCAAAAACTAGCCGCTCACTCTAACCCCACCTTCCAACACCTGGCCCATAGTCTTGCAGGTTACAGGTGCAGATCCAGGTACCTTTTAAGTGAGTTGATGGTTTCTGCCCCCACCACCAAACCAGGCAGCGAACTCCAGACACCCACCGCCCTCTGGGTGAAGAGGTTTTTCCTCGTGTCCCCTCTAATCCCCCTTAGGTGATCCAATCACCTTAAATCTGTGCCCCCTGGTAATTGACCTCTCTGCTAGGGAGAAACAGGGTATCACTGTCTGCTCTAGCTAGACCCCTCATAATCTTGTACACCTCAATTAAGTCACCCCTCAGCCTCCTCAGTTCTAAGGAAAACAACCCCAGCCTATCCAATCTTTCCTCATAGCTACAATTTTCAAGCCCTGGCAACATTCTTGTAAATCTCCTTTGTACTCTCTGCAGAACAATTATGTCCCTCCTGTAATGCCATAACCAGAACTGTACACAAAATCCCAGCTTGGGCCGAGCTAGCCTTTTATACAGTTCATCCATTACACCCCTGCTTTTGTATTTTATACCTTGTCCAATAAAGGAAAGTATTCCACACGCTTTCTTTATCACCTTACCCATCTATCCTACCACTTTCAAGGGACTGTGGACATGCACTCCAATGTCTCTCCCTTCCTCCGCCCCTTTAAATATCCTCTCATTTATTGTGTATTCCCTTGCTTTGTTTGCCCTCTCCAAATGCATTATCTCACACTTCTCTGGATTGAATTCCATTTGCCATTTTTCTGCCCGCTCAACCAAACCATTGATATCACTCTGGAGTCGGCGGCTATCCTCTTCACTGTCAACTACACAGCCAATTTTTGTGTCATCTGCAAAGTTCCCAAACAAGCCATCCACATTTAAGTTCAAATCATTAACGTATATCAATCTGGTTCACTAATTTCCTTTAGGGAAGGAAATCTGCCATCTTTACCTGGTCAGGCTTACGTGTAACTCCAGGCCCACAGGAATGTGGTTGACTCCTAACTGCCCTCGAAAATGGCCCAGCAAGCCGTTCAGTTCAAGAGGCAATTAGGGGTGGGCAACAAACGCTGGCCTTGCCAGCGACGTCCACATCCCGTGAAAGAATAAAGGAAAAAAAAACATCGCAAGGGCCCCAATACTGCTTTGCTGACCTGCAATGCTGCTTTTAATAATCTGTTCACCTTCTACCTCTAGCTTTGCTCTTTACCCTTTTCAGTTGTTTATTTCTAAGATATCGGTGATATTTTCAGTTTTCCTAAAAATCCAAAACTGTGCTCTGGAACTTGATAACATATTGCTCAGGATCATCGTTTCTCCCACATTTATCTACATTCGAGTCGACTGCAAGTTTTCTAATGACCCTTAGTTCAGGTTGCACTGTATACTGTATACCAACAATCAGAATAACTTTGAACTAAAAGGAAAGGCATCTGCAAATGCTGGATGGTTACTTTTTTCTCCTCCTCTATTCCCTAGTCCCTAATTACTGAGGTATAATGTTGCCATGGCCCTGTTGGCTTTAAAGCTTGACCGACAATTAAAGAAAAGGAACTTCCTCTGAAATAGAGAGAGGTTTCTCCCATGCTCTGATAAACACTCATTGTGTTACAGATTGTTCTCTTTAATTATAGAAATCTGATTCCCTATGAAAACAACTGAGGACTTCCTGAAAGAATGATGAAATCATATTTGTTGTTGACTGCCAATCCATCTGACGTTTTGCCTGAATTGTAAGAGTTCTTTTGGCACCTGGTTGATGTATTATCAATAGTTGTTTTGTAGTTCTTCAGCTGTCCATGCAAGAAGATGCATATTTATAATGGCCCCAGCTTCCCTGTGGGTTTTTCCATCATTGTAACGGTGCATCCACATCACAGCGATCGATTTAGAATGCAAAGGGAATAATGTTGAAACTTCAGCAATTACTCATGCCAGCTCTCACCTTCCAGGAACTTTGTGTTGCCCCACCAGTGCCCTTGCTGGCACAGCTCATTCTCAGAACCCCGCTGCATTGAAATCAGGGAGTTTGCTGAATTACTGCTGTAATCGTCACCGCCAGATACACCATTGCAGAAAGGTGCGGGAGGGTTCAGTGTATTTGGTGTGCTCACAGTGCACTGTTTAATTAAATAATTATATCCTTCATTATTTCTTCTTCATTGCTGCAGCTCTGACAGTGTCCAGGGTCACTGGTGCAACGTGAAAAGCACGATACAGGAGTGGGGCAACAGTTCCAAGCCTTCGACCACCAGCCAAACGTGACTTCTTCAAATTTCATTTGATGTTACTGCTATGAATCCGGGATCCTGCGCTTTTTAAATAGAGACATTGGGCCGAATTTTACGGCAGTGGGATTTTACGTTCCTGCCGAAGTCAATGGAGTTTAGAATGTCTCGCTGCATTTAACAGCCTCGTCACAGCTGCAATTTTCCCATTGGGAGCCATGATTAATCTCGACGGCACATAGGAACATAGGACTTGGGAGCAAGAGTGGACCACTCACCCCTTTGAGCCTGTTCTGCCACTCGATGAGATTACGCCTGATCTGGTTGTGGTCTCGACTCCACTTTCCTGTCTGTACAGATTGCATAGAACTTATAGCAGAAAAGCAAGCCACTTGGTCCAACTGATCCTTGATCTACATGAGCCACCCCCACCCTATTTTATCTAATTCTAGCTAGGCACGCTGTATTCCTTTCTCCCACATGTACATACCTATCATCCCCTTAAGGCATCTCCGCTGCTCACCTTAGCTATTCCATGAGTTACCAAGGTCCACATTCTAATCGCTCTCTTCGGTTAAAGACATTTCTCCTGAATTCTCCATGGGCTTTATCAGTGACTAATTTGTATTTATGGCCTCTAGCTTTGGTCTCCCCCACAAGTGGAAACATCTTCTCCATTATTACATTATAAAACCCCTGCATAATTTTTAAGATCCCATGAGGTCAAGAGAAAAGATGACAGGCTTGGCCACAGCTGACAACAATGTAGTGATTGGAGTTGTGCCGATTATCACTGCTGAGCTGATAGATGGCTATTCAGTAATAGCGTTTTGTAAATTCCAACGCACCACAGTGGGCGGAATCGTCCCAGATTTGCACTAAGTGTGGCAGCGGGCGGCTTTTCACACCGTATCGTCCCAAACATTAATTAGGCATTCCCGGGAAATGCCGTTTCCATGGCAGGCGGGCAATCATTCGCCCGCCATGCCATCACCTCGCTGCTTCATCATGCCAGGCATCATATTTAAAGTCCAGCCGCGTGTGCACCTCTCAGTACTACCAACCCACGGCTGCTGCATGGAAGAGATGGCCCCGAAAGGCAAAAAGACTGCAGCCCCCAGGTTTAGTGACGCGTCCCTCGAGTGCCTTTTGGGCATCGTGCAGGCCCGCCGTGATGTCCGCTAACTCTGCTCTGGCCGCAGGAGGGGCAGTGGCATCAGCAAATTGGCATGGAAGGTGATGGCAGCAGCGATCAGCGCCAATGCCCTGCTAAAAACGACAGCTACCCAGTGCCGCTATAGGATGAATGGTCTCATCCTTTCCGCCAGGGTAGAAAGAGTTTCTCATCATTCCCAACTCATACACTCACAAACCCAACACACGTCCACAGGGATCTCACACCTCAAGGGACAACACCACTAACTCTCACACACACCCTCACATCTCCATCAGGCTCATATCATCTGGACCTCGCGTCCTCATCCCGTCCACAGCTCTGTTCACCACACAAACATTCCATTCAGTGCCATGTGTCCTGCTCTCACATTCTCTACTGATGTGAGCAGGCTTCTCCTGCATGAAAACAGATGGAGAGAGGTCCCAGACCAGGGGTGGAGTGGCCCACATTAGGCCCCTCACTCATTTTGAGGAGTGTGCCATCATGCTGACTGGTGAGGACATGGACTGCGCCTGCGGTAACAGTGGGGTCGGTAGCGAACACCCTCGTGAGGATGCTGCGCCACATCATCCCTCCCTCAACGCAACTGTGAGTGCTCTCTCTCCTGCTTTTGACTCTGCTGCCATGCACTAATCATCTCTACTTTGGTTCACAGGGAGCTCTGCCAATCGACTGACACCCTCAGCCAGCCAGTCCCTTAGCTCCATCCAGGCCCTCACCTCCAGCCAAGAGGACACCTCCTCCGTTGAAGAGCTGGAAATAAGCAGCCTGGAAGACCCATCACAGCGCTTACCCACACCCTCCACCAGCACAGAGACACACACCTCGGTGAGGCCTAGATGTAGAGCAGGCTTGGGTTTACAATCTGGTAGTTGCCACACGGACAAGTGTCCGCAGCGGGAGGAGGCAGGTTCAGCTTAGCTCCTGGCACCCGGAGGACTGCTGAGGAAGAGGCATCTGTGAGGTTCAAGTCAGATGATGAACCTCTGGATTTGGCCTTCCAACTCATCCTGGAGAGTCAGCAGAAGGCAGGGAACATCACGCAGTGGCACGTGAGTTGGAGGAGTGCATCCACATGCTCTCTAATGAAGTAGTGCCCACATGTATGTGTATGGATGTCTCCATGGGGAAGATGGCAGATGCCATGGAGATCCTGGTCCAACATAATGTGGAGGTGTGTGCAGACCCGCACTCCATTGCGGGAGCTATGGGTGAGTTCCTGCAGTGGCAGCGTGAGTGGGAAATGGGCACCTCGACATCCCTCCAGGTGCTCCTTCCCCTCAGCGAGTCAGGCCGGGGCCCTCAGGCACCTGAAGGGAGGAGGAGCAGCAGCTGAACACCCCTGGGTCATCCACTCAGTAATCTCAGAGACTGTCCACTCCCTCTGAGTCCCCTTTGCGTGTGAGCCCCTCAACCTCGTCCTCTGTCACTGCAGAGGCAGCAGCCGGACCAGGAGTGATTCTGGAGAGAGAAGTGTGTGTGTGTGTGTATGTGCATGGCAGAGCCTTTCGGAGCCTCGCGCAGTCAATCTCCCACACACACGTGGATCCTTCACGTATTATACTCACCTCAATGTCCTGAGCATTTTCAATGCTGCCTGCTGGGGTTCACTTTCAGTTGTCCATCTGAGCTGACCTGCATCTCCACCCACCCACTGATCACACTCCCATGCAGCACCTGATCTCACCCACCACAACTCTCATTTCATTTTTGATTTGGACTGCCTGGTGCTAATTTGGTTTTACTTTTGCAACCCTGCTCCACCTGCCCTTTCCCCTCCCCCAGTCACCCATTTCCTTTCTCCCATCACAGCTGACCTCTCTGGCATCACCTTCCACCTGACCTACCAGCCACAACCCTTTTCCTTCGGGGGTGTCCAGGTGAATGTGCACGCTCCCTTCCTTCCCGAAAATCCCATCCACATTAACCTCCCCGACGTCCTCCTTCCCACCCCCAGGGTCCATGTCTGCCTCCGAGTCCCCACCAACAACCCTCGCCGTCCCTTCTACCGCTACCATTGAACCCTCACCCTCCCACCCTACCGCCTCACTCTGCCCTCAGTCATTCTCACCATTTCCCCATTCTCACCATTTCCCATTTCCATGCCCACCCTCAGTTCACTCCCCAGGAGACAGTCATGGACCATCAAACCCCTCCCTTGCACATTCAACTGGACACCCCCCCTCCGGACCTCCTCCTCACCTTGAAACCCTTCCCCCCACTGAACCCTTTTATCCCTCAGAATGCCTTCCATTCTCTGGACCCCTTTACCCCTGGAACCCCTTCCCCCCAGAACCCCTTCCCCTCCTTAGTCCCCCCACACCCCCAGATATCCACCCCCTGCTTAGTCTCTCACCCATCCCGACTCCTTCAGACACCCTTACTTCTTCCACCACCCTTAGTCCTTCCCCCTTCCCAACTCCATCCTTACTTCTTCCTCCACCCTTACTTTTTTCCTCCACCCTTACTGTCTCCTCTTACCACACTCCTTCCTCCCCTGGACTCCCTCCCTCTCTGCATTCCTTCCTCCCCCTGGACTCTCTCCCCTCTCTGAGGTCCTCCCTCCCCCTGGACTCCCTCCCCTCTCCACATTCCTTTCCCCCATTCAAACTCCTTTCCTTACACCTTCCACCCCCCTGACACCTACCTCCCCAGATACCATCTTCTCCCCCGTCACCTCAGGCCTTCAGTAAACCAGGCACCATATTTAAAGACTGCCCCTGCACACAGCTAGCATCCTTCAGGGGAAATGAAGCTGCTGCGAATTAATGGATGCCAAAGGGGGGAAACATGCTGCCTCCAAATTTAGCGATGCCTCCCTCGAGCGCCTACTGGATGCAGTGGAGGCCCATCGTAATGTCCTCTAACTTCACTCTGGTTAAACACCAGCAAGCAAGGTCACTAATCCAACACGGGAAGTGATAGCAGCGGTGGTCAGTGCCAACACCCTGCAGAAGAGGACAGCCACCCAGTGCCAAAAGAGAATGAATTATCTCCCCCGTTCCACCAGGGTAAGTCACTCTTCTCATCACTCTCAACTCACACACTCACAAACCCATCACACATCCACAGGGATCTCACTCACTGCCAGCTCAAGGGACATCACCATTCACTCTCTCACACACACACCTTCATTTGCCCTGCAAATCATGTCCTCATCCCGTCCATGGCACCACCCACACACATGCCAGGCATCCTTGTTATCTGGCCTGCCAGGCGTCCTGCTTATACTCTCTCCATCTGTCTTCACACAGGACAAGCTGGAACACAGCAAGAGGGAGGGAGAGATCACAGACTGGTAGAGGAAAGCCTGAAATCAAGGTCCTCACGGACTTTGAAAACAGAGCCATCCAGCTGGCCGGCAACAATCTGGACCATTCCTGTGCTGACGGTGAGGTTAGTGGTGCTCAGCCAAGTGAGGATCCAGCAGTGCAACATCCATCAGACAACCATGCTGTGAGTGAGCTTACCTGTTCCACAGTCCCCTGCCATGAAATAATTATCTTTCCTTGCTTTCGCAGGCACATCCGGGAAACAGCCGAGGGGGTCCACGATGCAGGCCCTCGACTCAAGCCCTGGAGAAACCTCAGAAGAAGAACCTGATGACACCCTAATTGAAGACCTATCACAGTGCTCACCCACACCCTCCACCAGCGCAGGGGCACATACCTTGATGAGACCTAGCTCTAGAGTAGCCTTGGGGTCACAATCTGGTGAGTACATCACACTATCTGATCCTCAGCAGGCGGCGGCAGGGAATTTCCAGGTGTCCAGCACTTGGAGGCTGCTGCAGGCCATAAATCTGCTGAGTCCGAGTCAGGTGAGGAGCCTCTGGACTCGGTCATGTCACAGTTGCTGGATCTGCAAAGTCAAGCTCGGGAACATCAGGAAGGGATGTCCACTGTACTCCTCAGATTGCAAGGCACGATGGAGGAGCCCGTCTGTCTTCAGGCTGAGGTGATAGCGCCAGCATACCAATGCACCAAGGTCAACACTGGTAGGATGGCGGCTGCCGTGGAGACCTTGGTCCAGGACATGGGTCCGCACTGCTGTGTGGGCTAAACACCATCAGTGTTGGTCTCCAACAGTGTCAACACGAGAGGGGTGCAGGGCAGCTCGATCTCACTCCAATTTTCCCTTCTCCTCAAGTCAACCAGGCCCCTCAGGCACCCATAGGGAAGAGGATCAGCGGGTGCACACTCTGGGGCAATCCACCCAGGAAGCTCCGGGAGTGTCCAGCCCATCCGAATCCCCTCTTCCTGTAACCCCAGCAGCTCCAGCTCCACAGGCCAAGGAGGGTGCCACTGCCACACAGCAGGACTATGAAGCAGGCCGGGGCCATCCAAGTCTCGGCCCTCCTGACGATACCCGTCAAGGTCATCACAGGCAGAACGTCGCAGTCAGCAGCTGCCTCCACCTCTGCTGCAGATGTCCCGGAGCACCAAGACGTAGCAACAGGTTTAGGAAGGTTAAGAAGATGTTGTGGTACAACCTGGGCATGGGTGTCAATCACTTGTACATCACGTTCACTATTGTCTCCTTGCCTAAGGCTCCTTGTTCAGATGAACTGTGCTCATGTCACTTGGTCCCTGCACAAGATAAGGGCAGGTATCTCAGTCCAGGGCCTCTTCCCTGTGCTTTGTGCAACCTTCCCAGCACACTGATGGTGCACCTTGGTTACTGGACACATCAGTCATGCCTGCACCTTGATGGGGCTTATCATTGCTGCCAGGGCATCCTGGGCCAGTGGCACAGAGTTCCATCATTCTCTCTGTGTGCTCCCAGCACCTTTGAGTGTGGTCCAGAAGGGTTCAGTTCACGAAGGATGCCATGGGAGCAGGAGGAGCTAAAGTTTCCCCGCTGCATCTCCATGATATGACCCTGTTCAAGCAAGTTCAAGGCAGGAGTCAGACATTCACATAAGCTATGTGAGGATCTATGGAGTGTCCCCACTATATGGCATCATTATCCTCCTGAATGTAGGGACTATGGGCACCTGCTGTATCTCCATGACAGGAGCCTTTTCACAGAGGGTATGTGTGCTGCCATCAGTCAGGCAGGAGTCAAACGTTCATTGCTGCAATCTGAGGATCTATACCTCCTCACTGCATGTCATCATCATCCTCCATGAATTTAGCAGCTATGAGGGCCTCCCGAGTGCGCCTGCCTCATCTGGCCAGTGTAATGGCCTCATTGCCATCATCCTTTGCCTTCAAGGACCTCCTCACCCCATCGACATCCTCCTCATCGGAGGAGACATGCAGCTCTTCCATCTCCTCCTCAGCCAGTTCCTCTCCCCGTTGCAGTGCCAGGTTGTGAAGGGCGCAGCAGGCAATGATGATGCGTGACACCCTCTGTCGACTGTATTGCAGGGCTCCACCAGACCGGTCCAGGCATTGGAACCTCATTTTCAACATCCCAGTGGTTTGTTCCACCAAAGTGCCAGTTGCACCAAAAGCCTCATTGTACCTTCTCTCTGCTGCAACCTGAGGGCTCCACACGGGTGTCATCAGCCTCGCCCTCTGTAGTCAGCCCTTGTCCCTGAGGAGCCATCCCTGCAGCCTCTGTGGACCCTGGAAGACATCAGGGATCTGTGACCGACTGAGAATGTAGGAGTCGTGCACACTTCCTGGAAACCATGCGCAGACCTGCAGGATGCGTTTGTGGTGGGTGCACATCAGCTACACATTCAGCGAGTGGATGCCTTTGCGGTTGATATAATTAACCGCTTGTTACCACGGAGATCTGAGCACCATGTGGGTGCAGTTCATGGCACCCTGCACCTGTGGGAAACCTGAGATCTGTACAAGTCCCAGCGCTCTTGCTTCCTGGCTTTCCTGATCCCGGGCACAATGCACAAAGTTGTGTGGCCTTCATGAAGTTGGCGTCTGTGACCTCCTGGGTGCATTTGTGGGCGGAGGCTTGTGATATCCCACAGAGGTCACCTGCGGAGCCCTGAAAGGAGCCACTGGCATAAAAATTGAGCGCTGCGGTCATTTTCATGGCCACTGGCAGTGGATGCCCTCCATGTCCCCGTGGCACCACATCCTGCAGCAGGTGGCAGGAGTGACCAAGCAGTTCCCTGGACATGCGCAGTCTTCGGTGACGCTGGTTCTCGGTCATCTGCAGGAATGACCAGCGCCATCTATAGACCCTGGGTCTAGCCAGGCATTGACCAGTGATGACTCACTGTGGCTCTTTAGCGCTGTGTGCAGGAGCCCCAGCCGCCCCTTCCTCTTGAGGGTTTTGTTCCTCCCTCTGCCCAGCCAGGCACCTCCATCGCTCTTTCCCTTCGTCTCCGCTCCCTGTAAGCCATGAGGCATACAGCTAGGCTCCATCATCCTGATGTATTCCTCCTGCAGGATGAAAGAGAGAGACACGTGGGTTTGCATGGGCGTTCTAAGAACTTCTCTTGGTTAAGTCTGAAGGCCCCTTAACATATCCCAGAGAGTGCTGGCCACCACTTGGATGGCCAGAGTTTAGTGCGCTGCATGGCTGCCCGAAACCCCACCCACCTCCGCCCCACTCCACCTGACCGATTGGCAGCAGCTTTGCCCACTGGACTGCATGCTGTGCTCTCAGCTCAGATGCAGGCATTCTCCTAACCCACACTGTAAGGCTGCACTGTTAGCTTGAACCATGGGGAAGACTGGTCCAAACCGGGATGATGACATTGCAAGGGGCTGTGAGCACCTCCACCAGTGGCTGCTCCATGTCCAGCTGTCGCAAGGAGATTGTACAACGTGCCCAGTCGTCCAACTATTCTGCCGTCCACTGAAACACTCATTAGTTTGCAGTATGTGCCTGAGGGGTGAAAAGTTCAGGAGCATTTGGTGGCACTTTCAGGCCTCTGTGTCGCTTGAGTGGGCAGATAAGCTACAGGCCCGACTCCACGCATGTCAATGTGGCTGTGCCTGAACTGTCTCAGCTGCAGACAAATGGTCACTTTATACAAGGTTTCCCTAATGCGTGGCCACTTCCCTCACCCCCCACCCCCAACCTGCACGTGCATGACCGTCAGACCATGCTGCCTTGCACAGCCACCCCCCCCAATCTCCCCAAACGCAGTGCAGCCTTTGCCTCAGCACCACACTGCCAGCCAGGTGGGAAAAAGCCACTTGCCTGTGCCCTCGCCTGAATGCGTGGCACCTCTTCCTTGAAGTCAAATGGGCGACCCTCATGAGCGCTGGACATCGTTCGTGTGCACTCACCTCCAAGTCCCCCTCGAAGTTCAGCTTGCTAGGTGCACGCCCTTATAAATGTCGTTGTGAAACATGTCAGCGTGCAATCATGCCGGCATGCCCAGGTGATCCAGCGTGGGGGCATGATTCCGGAGAGCAGGCTTATAATCATATGCAGATGTATTAAAATGACGTTCCAGACGTGCAGTGGTGGGAAATTGACGGGCGAAGCGGACGCTCGCAAACTGGTTTCACAATGGCATGAAGCTGATTTTTGGCCTTCTCACCATATTGCCCGCTCATGCCCGCCATGGTGCCTGACATCAACAGGGGCGGAAAATTCCAGCCAATGGGTACGAATCTAGAGGAGTTATGTCACTGAGATTTAGGAATGCTATTACGACAGAGATCAGCTCTTTAAGTTAATAGAAAGAATGTTTTGCTCCTTAGCTCTCAGTAAGGCACACAGTGTAGCCATTGTACACGCAGCCAAGCTTAATCCTGTACAATCAATCTGACAGCTAAATGCTTGGAAAACAGTGAAGCTGAACAAAGATACTTTCATACAAAATAAACTAGAAAACTGCCGGAGCATTTAAATCAGATTACACCAGTTTTGGTGACTTATATAACTCTTGTCCGGCTGTGTCTGTAGTTTGGGAGGATGGTGGTGTAATGACAATTTCACTAACCTAGCAATCTGGAGGCCCAGCCTAATGCTCCGGAATTGAAAAGCTAGCCTCAATAATGGTGACCATGAACTATCGTCAATTGTTGTAAAAACCCGTCTGGTTCACTAATGCCCTTTAGGGAAAGAAACCTGCCATCCTTACCCGGTCTGGCCTACACGTGACTCCAGACTCATAGCAATGTGGTTGACTCTTAACTGCCCTCAGTTCAAGGGCAATCAGGTATGTGCCACAAATGCTGGCCTTGCCAATGATGCCCACATCCCATGAATGAGTAACAAAAAAGCACATCTCGCCGCTAAAACAAGCATTCACTCCATCGTCACCACTCTGTGGCTGTAGTGTGCATTATCTGCAGGATGCATTGCAGCAGCTCACCAAAGTTTCTTCAAAATCACCTCCCAAACCCATAACCTTCACCTCATACAAGATCAAGGGCAGCAGGCGCATAATAACACCATCACCTCCAAGGTCCTCTCCAAGTTGTACGCCAACCTGGTTTGGAAATGTATTGGCCATTGCCTGATTGCCACTGGATCAAAACCCTGGAACTCCTTTCCTAACTGCATTGTGGGAGTACCTTCACCACATAGGCAGCTCAGCACTACCTTCTCAAGGGCAACATGGGATGGCTTTGCTGACAAGTCACCCACCCTCAGAATGTAGGTTTGATGGGTCAGCCAACATTTTCCTACCCATCATTTTTATATGTTCATATATTAAATGCCTAACCTCATTGTCGCGGAAAAATGGAGTGAACACTCAGAACCTGGAGGTCCGTCTAGGAAGTCTTTATTAAAGTCGTGATATCACGGACAGCCTAGTCGCATACAACGGAGCGAACCAGTCTCTGCCTAACACCTCTTTGCACACATAGATATAGCAAAAGGTTCGTGACAGAAACTTGGGCAATTACAATAGTTTCAAATGGTTTCAAAAGATAGCGATCAGTGTTAATGGTTTAACGATTAGACAGGACAATGTCAATGGTTTAGCAAATAGACAGGACAATGTCAATGGTTTAGCAAATAGACAGTGATAATTGGTTACATATCCTGGGCAATGCACACACACAATAGTTTTTTTTCCCTTAGTTTTTGCCACCGTATCTGACATCCAGAGCCCCTTAGTCTGGGAAGGTAGCACTGGCCCTTTGATTTGTTCATTTATGTGCTGGCTGCGTGACTGTTTGGGGACAGTCTACAGTAAATTACATTATACATGTATTTTAAGTTTATTTCTCTCACAAATATAGGTGTATTTTATTTATTTCACAATTGTACGTGTATTTTATTTCATTCACAATTGTATGTGTATTTTATTTCATTCACAATTGTACGTGTATTTTATTTCATTCATAATTATACGTGTATTTTATTTCATTCCCAATTACACACGTATTTTATTCCTCCACACTCATAGAACCGAAGTTCATCAGTTTTGGTTGTTAATTCTGCTTTCAAGCAACTGTTCTGCTACATCAGCAATTCTTTCTCCTGTTCCAGGCATTTTGCACATTGCTTACTGGAGACCTCCGATACTTGAAATTCATCAAGCTTTAATTGAAGACCTACCTTTGTTGAATTTGTTTCTACAAGTTCGTCATTTAAGCATTTCAAGTCCTCTTTCAGGTGTTCTATTTGCTGTGAGCGACACTCTCGGGTTCTTATCAATTCCCATTTTTCCTTTACCAACTCATTCATCGTACCTGAAAGTTGGATCTCTACGTTGAT
Organism: Cetorhinus maximus; assembly: GCF_964194155.1. Lineage (NCBI taxonomy): Eukaryota > Metazoa > Chordata > Chondrichthyes > Lamniformes > Cetorhinidae > Cetorhinus > Cetorhinus maximus. The sequence goes on along the minus strand of NC_135879.1, from coordinate 225,762,230 downwards.
CAGCTTTTCTTTAGCAATGTTACAATCCCAGCTGATGTTAATGCTGGGCAAGTCAGATCTCAGGGTGTAAACTGGCTTGATAGATCCCAGCTTTTGTTTCTGAAACCGTGGTGGAAAATTACTGAACAAATTCACAGGAATCTGCTAATGAACTTTTAACGCGAAGAGTAAAATATTTGTAAAGGCAAGAAAAGACCGGGCAAAAAGGTTAGAAAGATCCCAATACAGGGAGGGAGGCCTAGGATCGACTGAGAGAGGAAGAGGTGTCAGGCTGAGGCTTTAAGAGCTCTCAGAATGCATTTGGAGACAAAGAGATTTCCCACGCTTGCCGGTTTTGGCAGGCTTCACTACAAAGACGATGGCTCTCAGCTTGAAAATACTGCAATGGCTGGCTGGAATGGCTGCATGCAGAGTTCTCTTTCTCAGCATTTATGTTTATAGTCATGAATTCATTGAATCCTTGATTTTGCTTGCCTTTAGCTGGGTTTAAAAAGTCGTGATTCTCCCAGATTGATCAATTAATCATTTATAAACTTTTTCAGAGTGAGCGCAGACACCACGTGTTATGGCGCCGACTCAGGGATTGAGCTTTTAGTCATGGCTTTTTTCAAACTGCATTTCCGACTCTAAAATTTTTAAAGATTTTTCAGGACTTGCTGTAGCCTGGAGTTTAAAAAAAAAATAGCTCACCTTGCTGGGACTGCTGACTCTCTGCCCTGGGACTTGAAACTGGATTTCCAAAGGAGATGCAATGGAGTCTCCTGCTGCAGTATGGAATTTTAAATTTCTGCCTTCAGCTTCCAGGGCTTTCTTTGGAGCTTCCTTTGGCGATTTTTCCTCCAAACCTGTTCTTCTGGAGCTTCTTTTCAGATCAGGCTGCTTTGCAGGGTTATGGGACAAAGCCATGGGTGTGGGACTAAATTGGACAACCCTTTCAAAGAGCCAGCACAGGCATGGCCAGCTGAATGGTCTCCTGGGCTGTCAGATTCTATGATTCCATGATTCAAATGTTTCTGGTCAATTTCACCCCTCAACAGGCAGTTAGACAATAGGCGTTTTGAGATTGGGTGATTCTTACAGTTTTGCTGGCAAGTGGCACGGGGTGAGGGGGTGGAGGGCTGAGAGTGGAGTATGGTTTTAGGAGGGTTTAGTAGGAGGGAAGGCAGGTAATGGGTGTGGGATTCCAGGGCAGTAGAGGCTGTGACATTCCTCAGGAATACCAGATGTAGTAATCTCATTGTAGAAAATCCACTGGAAAAAAAGTGATCGTAGTAAAATTAAATTCCATATTAAGTTTGATAGTGTCATACTCGATGACCTAAACATAAATCTTAAACATAAACAAAGCCAATTACATAAGTATGAGCCGAAAGCTGGCTAGGGTTGACTGGGTGAATAGACCAAAATGTGTGGCAATAAATAAGCAGTGGGAGGCATTTAAAGAAACAATTCAAAATTTTGAACAAAAATGCATTCTACTAAAAAACAAAAACTCAGTGAGAAAGATCCAATGGGATAATAAGAGCGAGGAACTTAAAATAAATAATATCAGCAGAGAAAAAGCACTGGAGAAATTTAAGAGACTAAGAGCGGATTTTTCCACTCTCATTGGCGGCAGGCGTGGTTGGCAGCAAGAAGGCCAAAAATTGGTTTCACGCCGTCATTGCCATGGAGAATGCACCAGGGAGCTATTGTCCCTGTGCTTTTGGTTAATTCAAAAAAAAGGCACAATGCTTGGACATGTTCATTTTGCCTGCAGAGGACAAGTCTCTCAGTATGAATATATGTAGCTTCTAGTAAGCATAAGTGAGCCATATTGTGTGCCCTTAAATTGGTTGTTAATGTAATTCTTGGCACACTTGGGATTGTTCAGCAAGTGCTATCCAATCATGGAATCACATTTAACATTCAAACATTGGACTGGATTTTATGACCCCCCCACCAGGCTTGTGTTCGGATTGGGGGGGGGGTACGTAAAATATGCTGCACGCCCCCAACCTGTTCCCATAATACAGGAGGTGGGGTGAAAAAGTAACCCATCAGCCATTCACCCATAGGTCTATTGAAGCCCTTAACTGCCATAAAACACTGGACAGCGGCAGGCGGGCCAGAGTGCAGAGGCCATTTTTGAAATGGGGAGGCAGCGGTGCAGTACTATTGTCACTGGACTAGAATCCAGAAACTCCAGGGTTACCTGGGTTCAAATCTCACCACGGCAGATGGTGAAATTTAAATTCAGCAAAAATCTGGAATTAAGGACAGGATTTTCCCTTTTTTCGGGCAGGTGCAGTTGGCGGGGCTGGGCGTGGCCGGGAAAGGTCCGCCGCCGCGATTGGCCCTCGACTGCGAATTCACGCTGGCTGTCCAATTAACGGCCAGCCAGCCTAGAAGGCGAGCTGAGGAGCTCAGAGCTGCCGGAGTGGGGGCGGGAGGAGTGCGAGCGCTGAAGATTGTGCATGTGTGTGGGAGTGCACACTGAAAGCTCCCTGAAGGCACAGACAGAGCTGCCTCAGGGAGCTGAAGAATTATACACACAAAAATAGAGATTTTACAAATGAACAGAGATGTTAAAAATGATGTCAAAAATGTTTTATTTTTTTTTATTTACAGTTGGGAACCTCATCCTGCCCGTGGATGAGGTTTCATAAAAAATGCAAAAGCCACCTAGTCGATTCGCCCACCCGCCAACTGTAAGGTTGGACAGACAGCAAAAAATACAAATTAACTACTTGCTTAAGGGCCTTAATAGGTGTCTTAAATGTCGGTGGGTGCACTACCGACTCTCGCACACATGTGACTCCAGACCTACTCCAATGTGGCTGACTTTGAAATTGCCTAGCCAAGCCACTCAGTTGCATCAAACTGCTAAAAAGTCCACAAAGAAATGGAACTGGACAGACCACCCGGCATCGACCTAGGTACTGGAAACGACAATGGCAAACTCAGCCCTGCCAATCCTGCAAAGCCTTCCTTACTAATGTATCACAGAGACTAATCAAGACACAGCCTGGCATAGTCATACCCACAGAATCATACCTTACAGACAATATCCCAGACACCACCATCACCATCCCTGTGTATGTCCTGCCCCACCAGCAGGACAGGCACAGCAGAGGTGGCGGCACAGGGGTATACAGTCAGGAGGGAGTTGCCCTGGGAGTCCTCAACATCAACTCTGGACCCCATGATGTCTCATGGCATCAGGTCAAACATGGGCAAGGAAACCTCCTGCTGATTACCATGTACTGCCCTACTAGATAGTTCCTAATGTTCTTTATTGCTCAAAGCCTTCCCATTCTCCCTTACAATGCTTCAGAGGTGAGCAGTGCCTTTCCATCCAGCCTGCCTTTACAAATTTTGAGGAAATTTTGAAATTTGGCTTTCTTGTAACTGCCCTGATGAGTGCAAGATGAAAAGCATCGACAGCATGTCTCTTTGTGCAGCAATCTCGAACTCCGTTTCTCTCCCCACAGATATTACCTGACCTGCTGAGTATTCCCAGCATTTTTATTTGTTTTTATGCCTGAGAATTACCGTTGGTAAAAAAAAAACTAGCAGGAGGGGAATACTTTACTAACCTATTGTCAGTGCTCTCTGCAATAATTTCCATTTTTATATTGGCACGGGGTGGTGGGGGTCAGATTTTTATGATCCCGATGGGACCGAATAGAGTTGGAGCTGATAAGAAATGGCTGCCTAGCAACACATCCCATTTCCATTCCTGCCCTTGGGCATTTTCACAAGGACAGGGGAGAGCATGGGCTCTGGAACCCGTCTAGTCCTACGAAGGAAGAAACTGACAGCATTGTGAGCTCATTGAGATCCCAACCCGAGCAAGTCTTTTTAAATTTTCATGGAGGCGGCCAGACTTTGGAGCTTTCAGGTTCTACACCAACTGCAGGAGGTGGGAAGAGTTTAAAAGGTAAGTAAAATGGTGTGGCCTGCTGTACTCCGGTCTCCTCTACATTGGAGAGACCAAACGCAAACTGGGCGACCGCTTTGCAGAACACCTGCGGTCTGTCCGCAAGAAAGACCCAAACCTCCCTGTCGCTTGCCATTTTAACACTCCACCCTGCTCTCTTGCCCACATGTCTGTCCTTCGCCTGCTGCATTGTTCCAGTGAAGCCCAACGCAAACTGGAGGAACAGCACCTCATCTTCCGACTAGGCACTTTACAGCCTTCCGGGCTGAATATTGAATTCAACAACTTTAGATCTTAAACTCACTCCCCCATCCCCACCCCCTTCCCGTTTCTTCCCCCTCCCTTTTGTTTTTTCCAATAATTTATATAGATTTTTCTTTTCCCACCTATTTCCATTATTTTTAAATCTATAACTGTAATACCCTGTCGTCAGTCTTTCCACCCCACCCCCACTAGAGCTGTACCTTGAGTGTCCTGCCATCCATTCTTAATTAGCACATTTTCTTAGATAATATCACCACCTCTAACACCCCTTTGTTCCTTTTGTCTGTGACATCTTTTGATTATCTGCTCCTATCACTGCTTGCTTGTCCCTACAACCACCACCCCCCCCAACTTCTCTCCCCCCCCCGCAACCTTAAACCAGATTATATTTCACCCCTCTCCTAACTTTACTCAGTTCTGCCGAAGGGTCATGAGGACTCGAAACGTCAACTTTTTTCTTCTCCGCCGATGCTGCCAGACCTGCTGAGTTTTTCCAGGTAATTCTGTTTTTGTTTTGGCCTGCTGTACAGTTCATCAAGTGAAGGATCAGCATTGTAAGTGTGGAAAAGTCTTCAGATGGGATAAAAAAAAACTAGTTCATATAATGGATAAAAAGGTACAGTGCATTTCACAATATTGAAAGAATAGCCTGGTAATATTTACTCTTTTCCCATTGTTTTTATATATTCAGCCTGGACATGTGTTGAGATAGCACTTCTGAAGCCTGTTTGTTTGATCGGAGAGCTTTATAGCTTCTTGGCTGCAATGCAACTGCCTAATCATTTTACAGGTTCTGCACATTGTTTCTGCTTTGCTTTGAAGCATCTGTTTGTTTATTCAGGGATTGTTATGGGCTATTCAACAGCTTCCAAATGTTATAATAGGGTTTGTGAATTCTGTTCATAAAGTGGATAATTGGTGAAGGGGGTGAGAGATTTGAGGGGTTAAGGGTGAGGGCAATGAGGAGTGATGGTGCAGGGGTGAGCTGACGGGATAAGACGGTGTGGGTGAGGCAGATGATGGGGTAGGGTGAGGCAGTGAGGGGTTGAGGGTGATAGGATGAGGGGTGAGAGGTTGTCGGTGAGGGTGGGGGGGGTGAGACTAAGGTGGTGAGGGGTTGAGGGGGAGAGGTTAAGGGGATGAATGTGAGGGGATGGGTGTAAGTGTGAGGAGGTGAGGGTTGAGTGTGGGGCAGTGAGGCGGGTGAGGTTGAGGTAGTGATGGAGCGAGGGTGAGGAAGCAAAGGGTGAGGAGGTGATGAGGTGAAGAGGTGAGGGGGTTGAGGGGTAAGCATGAGGGGTGAGAGGGTGAGGGGATAAGAGGGTGAGTTGGTGAAATGGTGAGAGGATGAGGGCGTGACAGTGAGGGGGTGAGGAAGTGAGGGGGGTGAGAGGATGAGTTGGTGAGGGGGTGAGGTGGTGAGGGGGTTGAGGGGTGAGGGGGTGAGTGTGAGGATTTGAGGGGTGAGGAGGTGAGGGGAAAGGTTGGGGGGTTGAGGGCGAGAGTGTGAGGGTGTGAATTGGCAAGGGGGTACTATGGGGGGTGGGCAGATTTAATGTGGTCAGAAAGTTCTACTTCTACAGATTCTATAGAATGTTTATAGGTGAGCCACCGACTATCTCGGAAGCAGCAGCTCTAGGTTATTTTGGGGAATGGAGACAGGCCCTTTAACCTGCCTGTTCTGGGCTCGGCCTGCTTTCGCTCATGCCTTGGGCCTGCTGCCAAAGGTGGAAGGCCTGCCTCCCAGCCATTTAGGGCCTGGACATCTAGAAGATCCCACCTGTCGGCAACTCTAGATGGAGACAGGTTCGGGATGGCGGGAAAATCTTTTTTTGCTTAATTCCATAGCTCTTGGGATTTTATTGTTTGAAGCACGCTGACGACAGCGTTGGCAGAATTGAGTTGTGTGGGTGCTGATCGAAAGATACCATTATTAGTCCAGGGGTTTTTCAACAATCAAGCCATTTAAACTGTGTTTATTAATTCATCACCCACACACTCTGAGCCACAGAAACTCCTTTCAGCCATAAACCAATGGACTGAGTTTACTGCTTAAAATAAGCCGAGTGGTCATCGCAATATGGAAAAAGTTTCCATTTCAGCTCCATTGAAAATAAAGAGGCTAGCATAAGTTCAGGTCAGCTGAGAGCCAATGCTAGCTACTCAAAACTGGGGAACCACAGATAGATATTACAGCAGCAGCCCAGCAGAAAGGGGGTCATAACTTGTCAGCCTTCATGTCAACAATACTGAAGTTGTTTTTAAAAGAAAAAGTAATTTCTGGCTTAACTGGCATTCTCTTCTATAAAAGAGGAAGCATTTTGAATAAAATGCATTCTTTCTAGATTTCCACTTTCCTTTGAACAGGATATTTTGAATGAAAAGAACTCTAAACAACATTTTTTTGTCATTTTCCCCAGTTTGATTTTTTTTTAATGGCGATTTTCTTCATCGTTACCTTTAACGCATACTTTCGAATTTATTTGTCAAATTTTGACTTTCTTTTGAAGACTTATGAGTTGCAGCTTTTACAGCTGCTCCTTGTATATCATATCGGCTCATTTCTGAGTTAGGTTATTAAAATAATTGAACACTTCTCTCAGGTCAGCACTCAGTACGTAAGATGTGTTGTGTGCCGTGCCTTATGTCTTTCTGATATGATGTTGATCCATTACCCATTTTTTTGGTTCTGCTGATTAGGACGCTATCTGAAAAAGGATTGACATAGGAGCACCATTAGTCCCAGTCAGAATAGAGGTGATTGGATAATTACCCTGTCAATCACACCAGGAGTGACTGGGGCTGATTTTACACAATCGTTTATATTATGTAACTATCCTCCACTCACAGCACTTGGCTGAAGAAATGACCTTGCTTTTACCTGGAGACTTTGCTGCATTTTTCAGTCATGAGATGGCTGTCAAGCATGCCTACCTAACAATGACTGCACTTAGGAGTTATTTATTTTCAGTGAAGTGATTTGGAATATTCCAGAGAGAATGTGATAAGCGGTATTTAAATTGGGTGTTTCCTTTTTTTCCTTTCTTCCTTGTTTTGAACAGTTCAGTGTGAGCTTTGCTCTGAATGTCTGTCAGTAATGAAATGCATCAGTTTTTGTCCATGCTGTTTTCTGCTGTCCTGCTATCCTACTCTGAAGACATTGATAATTGCTGTGATATATCACCCTAGAGTCATAAAGCCAATCGCAGTTAAAATCTGCCACTTGAACAAGATGATTCAATCTTTCTATCCAAAAGAAAGATAAGTCTGCATTTATATAGCACCTTTCATGACCTTGGGGTGTCCCAAAGCACTTTACAGCCAATTAGTACTTTCTAAAGTGTAGTCACAGTTGTAATATAGGAAAAGCAGCAGCCAAATTGCACAGAACAAGCTCCCACAAACAGCCACAAGATAATGAGCAATCTGTTTTTAGTGATTCTGGTTGAGGGTTAAATATTGACCAGTACACCGGGGAGAACTCCCCTGCTTTCTTTTGAAAGAGTGCCATGGGATCTTTTATGGCACCTGAGAGAACAGACGAAGTTTCAGTTTAACATCTCATCCAAAAGATGGTGTCCCTAACTGTGCAGTGCTCAGCACTGCCCTGACATGTCACCCTAGACTTTGTGCTCCAGTCCTTGCATTCAATCCATTGAACCAAGACCTTCTGACTCAGAGATAAGATTGCTAAAAGCTGAGCCATGGCTGACACATCAGCCCTAAAGAGCTCATGCACCAGCTGAACACTTACAATAGGGAATATTGGGAATAAATAATCTTAATAATGGGAATATGGAACAATTTTGCACCAAACTGTTTTGAATTGGAAAAGGTCACAGAAGGAATATTTTTGGAAACCTGAATAACCACATTTGTAGTCAAGGGTGATTTTATGCTCCATCAGGGAAGTTGTGCACTAATGGAGCATGTAACGTCTACAACATTTAGACCTATTGCTCTAAATTGTGATCCATGAGAACATGGTTTCTGACTAGGAGCCTGAGACATCAGAACCACAGAATGGAGCATGTGATGTTTTCCTTAAAATATTTTGATATTAATAATTAAGAGATATTGATAACTAAAAGAGGTGTAGCCCAAACAGCATCTGTATTTTATTCTTTTGTGGGATATGGATGTCGCTGGTGATGCACAGATGCCCATCCACAACACCCTTAGGAATCTTACCTTCTTCTTGCAATTTACAAATTACCAAGCTTGGCATTACTAACCCAACATCATGATTTATTAAACCAGGGCCAAATTTTACCAGAAAAGGTAAGGACCTTAAAATGAGTCTTATCACTCCATCCACCATCTTGAACATTTACTCCCTCCACCACCAGCGCATCTTGTCTGCAGTGTGCACCATCTACAAGATGCACTGCAGCAAGTCACCAGGCCTTCTTTAATAGGACCTCCCAAGCTCATGACCTCTCCCACCTAGAAGGACAAGGACAACAGATGCAGGGAGTACTAGCATCTGTAAGTTCCCCTCCAAGTCACACACAATTCGGACTTGGACACATATCGTCATTCCCTCACTGTCGCTAAGTCAAAGTCCTAGAAATCACTAACGAACAGCACTATGAGAGTGCCTGTTGAAGTGAATGTGCAGTTATCCAAGGATTAACTATTGTAATAGTTTGACTACATAACATAGTTTATCAGAGTTTTCTTGGGTTGGGATGGAGAATATTTTTGTAGAAACTCTTCAAGGTAAGGTTTCCTCTTATACTTTGTGTTGCTTCCTCAATATCTTCACATTTAGAAACCTGCCAGTAAATAAAAGTCTTTAACTTTCCTAGCTAATGTTCCTCTGGAGAGTTTCAGTAGATGAAAGCTCATATTTCAACAATTCCGCTTATCTCTATATCTTCACACAGCTGTAGCTCAAACTGAATTCCCTTGGCTGAAGTCATTAGTTCAATTTTGCAAACCCAACAAACTCTGTTTGTGAAACTTTGAGTGCAAGCTTTGTACAGTGTAGAATCACAAGAAAGCTGTTGAAAGGCTGGCTACATACACTATATTTATTTTCCATTTAATATGGCCAATCAAATCAGTGCAAAACAGGCAAATTCAACTATTTTATGCAGCACATTGTCTTTCATCTGGCATTTTACAATGGCTCGCTACAAGAGCTACAATCCTTTAAGTGTTTCAGTCCAGGTGGATGAGTCTAGAGCACTACCCTGAGGAACTCCTGCAGCGATGTCCTGAGACTGAGGTGATTGACCTCCAACAACAACAAACATCTTCCTTTATGCTAGGTAAGACTCCAACTAGTGGAGAGTTTTCCTCCGATTCCCATTGACTCCAATTTTGCTAGGGCTCCACCACACTCGATCAATGGCAGTCACCCTCACCTCATCTCTTGAGTTCAGCTCTTCTGTCCATGTTTGGACCAAGGCTATAATGAGGTCAGGAGCTGAGTGACCCTGGCAGAACTCAAACTGAGCATTAGTGAGCGGGTTATTGCTGAGTAGGTGCCACTTGATAGCACTGTTGATGATCACTTTACTGATGACCATTAGTAGACTGATGGGGCAGTAATTGGCCAGGTTGAATTTGTCCTGCTTTTGTGTGCAGGACATACCTGGGCAATTTTCCACATAGCCGGGTAGGTGCCAGTGTTGTCGCTGTACTGGAACAGCTTGGCTAGGGGCACGGCAAGTTCTGGAGCACAAGTCTTCAGTACTATTACCAGAATATTGCCAGGGCCCATAGCCTTTGCAGTATCCATGGCCTTCATGGTGAAGCACTTCCTGATATTTGTCCTAGAACTAGCCTTTGCTAGTTGAGCCCTGCTCCTGTAATTTAATTTTCCAGATTTATCTTACAATATACAACCCCCATTATTTCAAACAATCATATTTGAAACAGACAGTCCCTTATATAACCATTTGCACTAACACTAATTTCAAAGATGTCGTTTCTAACACCTTAACTGCTTGGTTTATTTCAAGCAGAAGAGCAATGCTTATTCACTTGGTTGCACCTTATGCAGGAAATACCCCACATTAAGGGCAGACCAAAGCAAAGAACTCTTTTACCTTTCTGTTTGCCCTGCATTTCATCATGCTCTTTTCTCCCTTTAAGAGGGGTGTGTACAATTGGAAGGCTTGTGTGCATTGATTAATAATCCGCTTTGAGCTGCATAAACTCTCCTCCTGTGGCCGACAAATCCAGGAATTGGTCTTGAACCTCGGATCTTCCAACTCAGAGGCAGAAGTACTGCCAATTGAGCCATTTGGGCTCTCCTGTTTGCAGTGAACACCTACAGATCGTTAGCTATAATCAGTTGCCTAGATCTGAAAGGGATATATAAAGACTTCTGCTACCAGGGTTATTTCTGTCACATTTCTTCCAACTATGACTTTTATATCTGGAAATGCTCAAAATAAGTTACAATACAAAGCAGACTGTTCCTAAATCGAGAATACTACAGGAAAGCACTTTGATCCCTCAAATAAAACAACAACGTATAATTAAATAGCATCATTATCAACATAAAACATCACAAGGCTCTTCACAGGGGCATTATCAATCAAAATTTGTGACCTTTCTTTTATTCATTAATGGGATGTGGGCATTGCTGGCTAGGCCAGCATTTTTTGCCCATCCCTAAATGCCCTTGAGAAGGTTGTGGTGTCGCCTTCCTTAACCACTGGAGTCCATGTGGTATAGGAGTCCAATGCTGTTAGGGAGGGAGTTCCATGATTTTGACCCAGCAACAACGAAGGAATGGCAATATGTTTCCAAGTCAGGATGGTGAGTAGCTTGGAGGGGAACTTACAGATAGTGGTGTTCCCATGTATCTGCTGCCCTTGTCCTCCTGGATGGTAGTGGTGATGAGTTTGTAAGGTGCTGTCTAAGGAGTCTTGGTGAATCACTGCAGTGCATCTTGTAGATGGTACACACTGCTGCCACTGCGTGGAGGGAGTGAATGTTTGTGGATGGGGTGCCAATTAAGCAGGCTGCTTTGTCCTAGATGATGTCAAGCTTCTTGAGTGTTTTGGGAGCTGCAATCATTCAGGAAAGTGGAGACTATTCCATCACACTTCTGACTTGTGCCTTGTATTGGTGGACAGGATTTGGGGAATCAGGAGGTTAGTTACTCGTCACACGATTCTTAGCCTCTGACCTGCTCTTGTAGCCACAGTATTTATATGGCTAGTCCAGTTCAGTTTCTGGTCAATGGTAACCCTCAGGATGTTGATAGTGGGGGATTCAGGGATGGTAATGCCATTGAACATCAAGGGGCCATGGTTGGATTCTCTCTTGTCGGAGATGATCATTGCCTGGCACTTGTGTGGCATAAATGTTACTTTCCAGTTGTCAGCCCAAGCCTGGATATTGCCCAGGTCTTGCTGCCTTTGGACATGGACTGCTTCAGTACCTGAGGAGGTGCAAATGGTCCTGAACATTGTGCAATCATCAGCGAACATCCCCACTTCTGACCTCATGATGGAAGGAAGGTCATTGATGAAGTAGCTGAAGATGGTTGGGCCTAATACCAGAACCCTGAGGAACTCCTACAGTGATGTCCTGGAGCGGAGATGATTGACCCCCAACAACCACAACCATCTTCCTTTGTGCTAGGCATGACTCCAACCAGTGGAAAGTTTCCCCCCTGATTCCCATTGATTGCAGTTTTGCTAGGGCTCCTTGATGTCACACTCGATCAAAAGCTGCCTTGATGTCAAGGGCAGTCACTCTCACCTCAAGCCATACAAGGCGAGATTGGGATAAGTGATGAAAATATTTGCCTTAGATATAGGCTTTAAGGAGTGCCTTAAAAGGAGATAGACAAGTAGAAAGGTTTAGGGAGGGAATTAGGGCCTTGACAGCTGAAGGCATGGCCACCAATGGTGGAGCAATTAAAATCAGGGATACAGAAGTGTCCAGAATTAGTAGAGTGCAGTTATCTCAGTAAGGCTGGAGAATATCACAGAGATCAAGAAAGGCAAGGCCCCGGATGCATTTGAAAACAACGATGAGAATTTTAATCAGGCAATGCTTAACCGGGGCCAGTGTAGGTTAGCGACACAGGGATGATTGGTAAATGAGGTTTGGTGCAGTTGAGGACATTGGCAGCAGATTTTTGGATGATCTCAAGTTTATGAAAGGTAAAATGAGGAAAGCCGGCCAGGAGTGCATTGGAGCTTTCAAGTCTCGAGGTAACAGAGGCATGGCTGAGGGTTTCAGCAGCAGATAAATTGAGGCTGAGTAGATTCAGATGAATTCATTTGTTGAATCAATGCTATTTATAATTTTTGGGTGATTTTTGTTCTAAATTGCTAAATCACAGGTTTGACCCCCAATACCTTTCCCTACACACAGACGGCAGCACGGTGACCCATACCTGAATAGTCCATAGCCCATCCCAGCTAACATTCGGGCAGCTATTGATGTACCATCGACATATTCAGGGACTGCAGATGAACATTTCTTCTGAGTGCTGTTTTAGCAGAGGTTTTAACTTGTTTAAAACAAAAAGGTTAATGTCTGAGTTGACACAGTGGACAGAAAAATGTTATAGGACTGCGTTACTACAATTGCAAGCAGTAATTTCTTGGCTACAGAGACATCCTCTACAGCTGCAAGTCTTTCTACAATGTACAAATACACTACTCCTCTACATGCAATTACCCCTGTACCCTCGGTCAACGTATAAGGTTGAATAGGTGGCAAGATCACTTTCTCCATGAGCTCTGTAACTGGACTAGGCAGGACTGCCAGATGCCATAGAGCTGCTACAGCATTTGCCTTACCAACAGCAATATATTTATTGGGGATTCAAAGCTCCACAAGTGGTGCAGCAGTAGCTGAGTCCAGAAGTTCATATGCTTTATCTTATTTTTTTGTAATTCTTCCCAGTATTACTTTGACAAGTCTTATCAATGTTGTTCCAATTGGCAATGTTTTTGTGTCTCTCCTACCAGCGTGATTTTGTCTTTCTATCAATGTTTTTTTTGTCAGCCCTGCCCATGATATTTGTCCTGCCAGATGTAATTTTGGCTACCCTTTCAATATTATTTTCTTTGTTTGGTCAATATTATCAACCTACCCATGTTACACTGCCCCACCAATGCCTTTTGTCTATCCTAGGGTTTCTCAACCTGGGGAAAACAGCCCCCTCTGGGGTTTCGCAAGATGGCTTCAAGAGATCAGCCAAAAATAATTACTTTTGTAAGTGGAAAGTCCTATCTATGAGACCCAGAATTGATTACACCAAGACTTTGTCTCTGCCCAGGTATAAGAGCCTTTTTTTTCTCTCAATGATCTTTCTACAATCACCAGAAATAAACAGTCACTTTTGAGTACAGGGCGTGATATTGCTGAAAAGAGAGTGGTGTTGGTGAAGATTTTCATCTTGTACTCATCAGGACAAACACAAGAATGCCAAATTTCAAATGATCACTGATGGGAGGGTGTTGGTTACAGAACGGTATGTCTTAATGAAGTCTCCATAGTCTTCCGTAGGTTAACTGTAAGTCTTTATCAGCTACTAGAACTATTTACACATGTATGGAAAAGGATACAAGCTAGGAGCTGTCTTCATGCTTACGTCTATACATGTCTCTGCTCAACACCACTCTGACCCTGGGTCTGGGTCATGTGCCTTCTTACATCACTGTATGGGCAGTGCTGTACTCAGTCCCACATTAACGCTATACATGTGCCAGACCCTTATACTACAATCACAACAATGTATACTACAGGACAAAAGGGTGCTGATTGGTTGGCAATTTGACTTTGATTGGCTGAGGCATTGCCATGGAGAAAACAACAGATAACGATAGTCTCCCCAAGCTCCCGGGTAATTCAAAAAAGGCACAAGGCTTGAACATATTCCTTTTGTCTTCAGTGAACGGGTCCCTGCGTATGAATGTATGTAGCTTCCAGCAAACCTAAATGAGCCACATTACGAGCTTGACTGATTATCTTAAATTGGTTGTTAGTGTAGATATCAGCACACCTAGGATTGTTCAGCAAGTGCTGCCCAATCACTGAATCACAACTAACAGTAGATATTTTGTGTTGGGTTTTGCAAGCGTGGCCTGGTTGAGTATGGCTGTGCTACTCTACCTATTACAAACAACCAAAGGAATACGCTGGTTGATTCAATCAGCCAATCACTGGGGCATGTGGCCGATGTACCTGGCATTGCACCAATACTGAAATTCATACATGACATTATTCGATTGTGTTGTAGGCAGAATGTCTTTTTGGGGGATTGGCAGCATCCTGTTGGTGGAAAATACCACTCATGTAGCAATATACCAGAAATAAACTCAGCAAAATTTTTCTGATTGTTTTCAATACTCAGACGCAGACCTTTCCCCATCTCCTAACACTACATTTACTGTTTCCCATAAGTCTGACAAAACCCATCCAGCTTTGCTTTTAAAAACGAATAAGACTTGCATTACTTGTACCCCTCTAAATCTTGCTTTTAACATATGCCTATTTTTTATCAGTCATCTTCTACAGGAGGGAAACATGTACTTCCCCTCCTTCATTGAGCTCACTGCCAACCATTTCCACACCTTTAGTTCCATGTTCAAAGCCAAGTACCAAGTCAGCATGAGCACGGACCATGACAGGCTGGTATAACTGTAAAAGATGCCACCATTTTGTGACAAAGCTGATTATCAGCCATCAACAAGCTTACATTAAGTAAGTAAAACAAGAATTGAATTGGGTAACTCATTTTAATGCAGAAAGGCTACTAATATTGCGTTACAGGGGGTCTGTGGAATTGTCATAACAAAGGGGGCCTTAGAAGCAAAAAGATGGAGAAACCCTAGTCTATTCCATCCATGTTATGGAAAAGGACAAGGAACAATCAAATGTGAAAACATTGAAAGGGGAGCAAGCTAATTTCGGTGAGTTGAAAGGGTGTCTCGTCCATGTACAATGCAGTCAAGGATTGGCAGATAAAACAGCCAATTAGCAAAGAGGGGCCTTCAAAAAGGAATTTGTTTGGCCACAGACTATACACATTCCCATGGGTGGGAAAATTAGGGCATCCATAGCTAGAGTTCCCCTGGCTAACTAAAGATAGAGATTAAAATGAGCCAGAGAAAAAGAAGCCTTGTGATAAATGTCAGGCTCATAATTCAGTGGAGAACCAAACTGTATGCAAAACAATACAGGGGAGAACTGAAAAAGGAAATAAGAGGATCAAAGAGAGTGAATGAGAATAAATTAGTATGTACTTAAAAGGGAATCCAAAAGTAAGGAAGTATTAACAGGATGTGGCAAGTGGTGTTCCGCAGAGAAATATACTGGGGCCTTAGCTTTTTGTCTATGTATATCAATGACTTGGATGAAGGAGAGGGTTATGTATCTAAGTATGCAGGTAGCAGGAAGAGTGTGTCGTGTAGATGGGAGCAGGAATTTACAAAGGGATATAGAACTTAAGAACATAATAGGAAGAGTAGGCCATACAGCCTCTTGAACCTGCTCTGCCATTTGATAAGATCATGGCTGATCCTCGATCTCAACTCCATTTTCCTGCTAATCTACATGTCTCTATGTTTTAGGACCCAAAAATCTATTGATCTCAACCTTGAATATACTGAACGACTGAGCATTCACAGCCCTTTGGAGCAGAAAATTCCAAAGATGCACAACAATCTGAGTGAAGAAATTTCTCCTCATCTCAGCCCAAATGTTCATCCGCTTTCCCAGAGACTAAACCCCATAGTTCTTGACTCTCCAGCTAGGGGTAACAGCCTATCCCCGTCTACCCTGTCAAATCCTCTCAGAATTTTATATGTTTAAATGTGATTACTTCTCATTTTCCTAAACTCCAGGAAATATCGGCCCATTCATTTTTTTATTCGCTCATGGGTAAGGCTGGAATGTATTGGCCATCCCTAATTGTCCCTGAGAAGGTGATGGTAAGCAGTCTTCTTGAACATCTGCAGTCCATGGCGTGTAGGTACACCCAAAGTGCTACTTGGTAGGGAGTTCCAGGATCTTGATGCAGTGACAGATTTCCAGGATAGGATGGCCTGTTACTTGGAGAGAAGATTACAGGTGTTGGTGCTCCCATTTGCCTGCTTCACTGCTTCTTCTTAGTTTCACAGGTTTAAAAGGTACTCTCGAAGAAGACTTGGAGTTATTGTAGTGTGCCTTGTAGATTCTACTCAATTTGTCCACACAGGTTAAACCTCTCAGCCCAGGAACCCACCTCGTGAACCCTCGTTGCATTAGGAAATAATATTCTTTCTTAGGTACAGAGACCAAAGCTATACACAGTACTCCAGGTATGAATTTAGCAAAGCCATATATAATTATAGCAAGATTTCTCAATTTCTGGTGATAGATTGTCCACCAATATTCATTACAAGCCTACTGACTCCCACAGCTACCTTGACTACAGCTCCTCACACCCCACTTCCTGTAAGGACTCCATCCCATTCTCTCAGTTCCTTCGCCTCCGTCGCATCTGTTCTGATGATGCCACTTTCAAAAACAGTTCCTCTGACATGTCTTCCTTCTTCCTTAACCGAGGTTTTCCACCCATGGTGGTTGACAGGGCCCTCAACCGTGTCTGGCCCATCTCCCGTGCATCCACCCTCACACCTTCCTCTCCCTCCCAGAACGATGATAGGGTCCCCCTTGTCCTCACTTATCACCCCACCAGCCTCCACATTCAATTTCCGCCAATTCCAGCATGATGCCACCACCAAACACATCTTCCCTTCACCCACCCTGGTGGTATTCCGCAGGGATTGTTCCCTCCGGGACACCCTGGTCCACTCCTCCATCACCCCCTGCACCTCAACCCCCTCCCATGGCACTTTCCCATGCAACCGCAGAAGGTGCAACACCTGCCCCTTCACATCCCCACTCCTCACCGTCCAAGGGCCCAAACATTCCTTTCAAAGAAGCAGCATTTCACTTGCACTTCCCCCAATTTAGTCTACTGCATTCGCTGCTCCCAATGCGGTTTCCTCTACATTGGAGAGACCAAACGCAGACTGGGTGACCGCTTTGCAGAACACCTTCAGTCTGTCCGCAAGCATGACCCAGACCTCCCTGTCGCTTGCCATTTCAACACTCCACCCTGCTCTCATGCCCACATGTCCATCCTTGGCCTGCTGCATTGTTCCAGTGAAGCTCAACGCAAAGTGGAGGAACAGCACCTCATCTTCCGACTAGACACTTTACGGCCTTCCGGACTGAAGATTGAGTTCAACAACTTTAGATCATGAACTCTCTCCTCCATCCCCAGCCCTTTTCCGATCCCCCTTTTTCCAATAATTTATATATATTTTTCTTTTCCAACCTATTTCCATTATCTTTAAATGTATTTCCATCCATTGTTTTATCTCTACCTTTTAGCCTATTTCGATCCCTTCCCCCCACCTCACCCCCACCAGGGCTATCTGAACCTTGCTCGTCCTGCTTTCTACCCTTAATGTCACCAATTAGCACATATCTTAGTTAATGTCACCACCATCAACACCTCTTTGTTCTTTTGTCTATGACATCTTTGGCAATCTCTTCTTTGCCTCCACCTATCATTGGCCCTCTATCCAGCTCTACTTGTACCCCCCCCCACCTTAAACCAGCTTATATTTCACCTCTCTTCTATTTTTCCTTAGTTCTGTTGAAGAGTCATACAGACTCGAAACATTAACTGTGTTCCTCTCCGCAGATGCTGTCAGACCTGCTGAGTTTTTCCAGGTATTTTTATTTTTGTTTTTGTTTAACATTTCTTTACTCTTGTACTCCAAACTCTATGCAATGAAACCCAATATCACATTTGCTTTCTTAATTGCTTGCTGTACTTGCATGTTAACTTGAACAAGATCACCCAAATCCCTCTGAACACCAATATTTAATATTTCTCACCAATTAAAAATATTGTTTTTCAATTCTTCCTATCGAAGTGAAAAACCTCACATTTGCCCACATTATACTCCGCTTGCCACCTTCTTGCCCATTCACCTAACCTATTTATAACCCTTTGCAGACTCTTTGTATCCTCCTCGCAGCTTACTTTCCAGCCTGAATTTGCTCATCAGCAAACTTGAATAGTTCACACTTGGTTTCTTCATGTGATTCATTAATATAGATTGTAAATAGTTGAAGCCCTGTACTGATCCTTGACAGTACTGCCAACTTGAAAGGAAGGATGGGAATTCTAAAACTGAGGTGCGTCTTGACTGGCAGCCAATGTAGGTCAGCAAGCACACGGGTGATGGGTGAGCAGGCAGTTGCCATTCGATGTGGGGAAGGATGAGCTCATCCACTTTAGATCCAGGACAGACAAATCATTAGCCCAAATTTTCAGCGAGTCAGAAGGGCTCCGCGTTCTAGCCGAGATGGCGCCAAAGCCCCAATTCCAGAAGCTCTGCACACCACCCCCAAATCCTCCACCCACCATTTTTTGCTGGGTTTGGGGAAACGGAGGCGGGAGGTATTTCACACATCTGCACTTCGCAGAGGCAGCAGCACATGTAAAAATGCAGCCGCCTTCAATTAGGGGCAATTTTCATCCCTCGGATTTCCAAAACATGACTCGTGGGATTTACAAATGTGAAATAGAGGTATAATCTTACAGGAGCTATTTGGAGAGGTCAGGTACCCTTTTGCAGAGGTCAGGTACCCCTTTGGGAGGGGTCAGGTACCCCTTTGGGAGAGGTCATGTACCCCTTTGGAATTGTTAAGTGTGGTCATGAATGTGCATAAAAAGTGGATAAGGTCTGTGGAACTGTCCAGCTGTCAATTCATTTCATCCCCTGTTCTTTAAATTTTGAAAAACAACCAGCCAGCTTGCGGTTGAATAAAAATTGGTGCTTGCAATTTTAATAGATATTTGTTGGCATAATCCTAAATGCTATCATTATAGAATTATTTCTGCTTGACTGCCTCTACAACCTGTTATTATCACAGTGGGGTCTGTAAGTTCACAAGTGATTGTCAGCTCCAAGTGGTTGTAAAGAGGTTGCTAGATTTTGATGTACAAATGTTTATTTTATAAGGGATTAAGTACTTCAAATGATTTAAATGTATTGAATGGGCATTTATCAATGTTTTTGTTTAATATAGTGAAGCTTGTAATAGAGACTTAGAACTTAATTTTATTCCATCTCACCATGGTCCCTGGAGTCTGCCCATGATTGGTACTGAGATAAAGGCAAAATACTGCGGATGCTGGAAATCTGAAACAAAAACAAAAAATGCAGGAAAAACTCAGAAGGCCTGACAGCATCTGTGGAGAGAAAGACAGAGTTAACGTTTTGAGTCCGTATGACTCTTCTTCAGAGCTAAAGGGAAGTGGAAATGTGGTGAAATATATACTGTTTAAGGGGGGTGGAATAGGTGAAGCTAGATAGAAGGCTACCAATAGGTGGAGGAAAAGAAGAGGTTGCCAAAGCTGTCATAAACAAAAGGTCAAAGGGATGTTAATAGTGGTGGTACTGGCTAAAGGAGGTGCTAGAATGTGATAATCACAGGACCAGGGTAAGCACTCTGGAAAGTGACAGGTGGCCCTCGTGGGGGTGGGGTGGGGGGAGGGGATGACGGGGGGAAAAAAGATCGAAAAGGCTAAAAGCTGAGGATAAAACAATGAATAAAAATGGAAATAAATTTTTAAAATAATAATATTGAAAGTAAGTGCGAAAAAAAATAAATAAATAAATAAATAAAAATTGAAAAATAAAAATGAATATAGAAAAAAGGGGGGGGATCAAAAAAGGGTGGGGATGGAGGAGAGAGTTCATGGTCTGAAATTGTTGAACTCAATGTTAAGTCCGGAAGGCTGTAAAGTGCCTAATCGGAAGATGAGGTGCTGCTCCTCCAGTTTGCGTTGAACTTCACTAGAACAATGCAGCAGACCAAGGTCGGACATGTGGGCATGAGAGCAGGGTGGAGTGTTAAAATGGCAAGCGACAGGGAGGTCTGGGTCATGCTTGCGGACAGACCAAAGGTGTTCTTCAAAGCAGTCACCCAGTCTGCATTTGGTCTCTCCAATGTCGAGGAGACCGCATTGGGAGCAGCGAATGCAGTAGACCAAATTGAGGGAAGTGCAAGTGAAATGCTGCTTCACTTGAAAGGAGTGTTTGGGCCCTTGGATGGTGAGGAGGGGGGAAGTAAAGGGGCAGGTGTTGCAGCTTCTGCAATTGCATGGGAAGGTGCCGTGGGAGGGGGTTGAGGTGTTGGGAGTGATGGAGGAGTGGACCAGGTTTTCCCAGAGGGAATGGTCTCCATGGAATGCCAACAAGGGGAGGTGAGGCGAATATGTGTTTGGTGGTGGCATCATGGATACTGTACGTGGAAGCTGAGTGTTGGTATGGAGGGTTTAAGGGAAAAGAGTGGTGATCATTGTTGGGAGTGTACTATAGGCCCCCAAACAGAGTCAGAGAGAAATAGAAGAGCAGATGTGTAGGCAAATTTCAGAGAAGTGTAAAAATAATAGGGTAGTAATAGTGGGGGATTTCAACTTCCCCAACATTAACTGGGTTAGTCATAGTGTGATAGGTTTAGAGGGAGTGGAATTC
The DNA here is from genome assembly GCF_964194155.1 of Cetorhinus maximus. NCBI lineage: Eukaryota > Metazoa > Chordata > Chondrichthyes > Lamniformes > Cetorhinidae > Cetorhinus > Cetorhinus maximus. Next base: position 225,741,512 of record NC_135879.1, on the reverse strand, counting down.
TTAAAATGCATCCAGGAGAGCTTTTTAAGCCAGTATGTAGAAGGCCCTACAAGAGAGTGGGAGGTCCTGGGCTTAATTTGAGGGAATGAAGCCGGGCAAGTGGTAAAGGTGTCAGTGGGGGAGCATTTTGCAGATAGTGATCATAACTCCGTTAGATTCAAGGTTGTTATGGAAAAGGACAAGGATGGGCCAGAAATCAGAGTTCTAAATAGGGGGAAGACCGATTTTAATAAGATCAGATATGATTTGGCCAGACTGGACTGGGAGCAGCTACTTATCGGTAAATCTGCATCAGAGCAGTGGGACTCATTTAAGAAGGAAATAGGGAGATCACAGGGCCAACATATTCCAGTAAAGACAAAGGGTGGGACCAACAAATCCAGGGAACCCTGGATGTCGAGGGATATACAGGATTGGATAAAGAGAAAAGGGGAGGCTTATGGCAGATACCAAGGGCTCAAAACAGTGGAAGCTCTCGAGGAGTATAGAATGTGTAGGGGGGAACTTAAAAAGGAAATTAGGAGAGCAAAAAGGGGCATGAAAGAACATTGGCAGGTAAAATAAAGGAAAATCCAAAGTTATTTTACAAGTACATTAAGAGTCAGAGGATAACTAGGGAAAGAGTAGGGCCCATTAAGGACCATAGTGGTGATTTGCATGTGCAGCCGGAAGGCATAGGTAGGGTTCTAAATGAATACTTTGTGTCGGTGTTCACAAGTGAGAGGGACGACATGGGTATGGAAATCAGGCAGAAGGACTGTGATATAATTAAAGAAATTAGCATAGAAAGGGAGGAGGTTCTAAGTGGTCTGGCAGGCTTAAAAATAGATAAATCTCCAGGCCCGGATGAAATGTATCCCAGGCTGTTGAGTGAGGCAAGGGAGGAGATAGCAGGGGCACTGGCAATAATTTTCAATACCTCTCTGGCCACAGGAGAGGTGCCAGAGGACTGGAGGAAAGCCAAAGTGGTACCGTTATTCAAGAAGGGAGGAAAGGATAAACCAGGGAACTACAGGCCAGTCAGCCTAACCTCAGTGATGGGGAAACAATTGGAAGCAATTTTGAGGAACAGAATTAATCTACACTTGGAGAGGCAGGGATTAATCAAGGACAGTCAGCATGGTTTTGTTAAGGGGATGTCATGGCTGACCAATTTGATTGAATTTTTCAAAGAAGTGACCAGCATTCCCCTGCACGTGCTCATCCTCAGAATCACTGCTGGACTCATCGTGTGCAGCCGCAGACAATGCATCGACGTCTTCATCGTCCACTGCATCCCCCCTTTCCAGCGCCAGATTGTGTAGAGTGCAGCATGCAACCACTATCACCGACACATAATCTGGGGAGTACTGGAGTGCGTCCTCTGAGCGGCCCAGGCATCAGAAGCGCATCTTGAGAAGACCGATGGCTCTCTCCACCACAGCCCTTGTAGAGTGTGACTCCTATTGTACCGCTGCTCAGCTTCTGTTCTTGGATGGCAGAGAAGCGTCATGAGCCACCTTCTGAGGGGATAGCCCTTGTCACCCAGCAGCCACCCATCCAGCCGAGCCGGAGCACTGAAGAGCCCCGGCACCTGGGAGTGTCTGAGGATGTAGGTATTGTGGGAGCTGCCTGGGTACCTTGCACAGACTTGTAGAATCAGCATCCTGTGATCACACACTATCTGCACGTTCATGGAGTGGAAGCCCTTCCTGTTGATGAAGGCACCGGGCTCACCTGCTGGCGCCTTGATGGCCACATGTGTGCAGCCTGTTTCACCCTGGACACGGGGGAAGCCAGCAATGACCGCGAAGCCACTGGCTCGCTGTGTCTGGCTGGCCTGGTCGCAGCGGAAGTGAATGAAGGTCAATGCACACCTGAACAGAGCGTCTGTAACCTGCTTGACACAAGTGTGGGCAGCTGATTGGGAGACACCGCAAAGATCACCCACTGAGCCCTGGAAGGAGCCAGAGTCACAGGAGTTGAGGGCAGCTGTGACCTTCAGAGCCACTGGCATGGGGTGTTAGGGGAGATCTCAGGGCCAATCACCTGACAGATATAGTTAACTGTCTCCCTTGTCAGATGGAGCCTCCTTCGGCACTACGCCTCAGTCATATTGAGGTAGCTGCTTCGCCGCCTGTAAACCCTGGTAGCAGGATAACGGCATCTTCTGCGGCCCCTTCCACCTTGGGCTACCTCTTGGCCCTGAACCCCTTGTGCCTGTGCCTGACCTCTCAAAGGTGGCTCCCCTGAAGGCTGATTGTGCACTCCCGGCCTCCTCCTCCTTCTAGCCCTCCCTTCCTCCACAGAGGAGCTGCCTCCAGTGGACATGTCAGGTCCCATACCCAGGCTAAGGGGAGGCCTCTGGAAAGCTGCAGGCCCGCTAAAGATTCCTGGCTGCAGAGTGCTGACCTGAAGGTTCAAGGTACATAGAAAGCTGCTGGAATGCTTTCTGAACTACTGCAGATCACACAGGCAAGTTTAAAATACTTTCTCCAATAAATACTCCACACAGCAGATTGACCACCCCACTGAGCTCTCTTATCCCGCCTGTGGATGAGGTTTATAGAAAAGTCTCTTACCCGCCTGCCCGTTGCGCCCATGCGCCGACCCGAAGATCACACGGGCGCCTAAAAATTGCCATCAATTGAAGTCTAAAGGGCCTTAATTAATGGCAGGCGCGCTTTGGATTTCATTGGACGCGCACCCAGCGAAATATCGTGATGGCGCACGGTGACGTCAGGACGCTCGCCCAATGTCACCGCACGTCATTTTACATGCGGATGTGCGGGCCCGCCCCACGCAGGGCAAACTGAAAACTCTGCCCTACTACTCTATAACCGTCCCAAAAACTGGTGCCCAGAATCGCATACAATATTCCAGCTGAGGCCTAACCACGGGCTCATGCATGTTTAACATGATTTACTCCTTTTATATTCGATGCAACTACTTACAAAGCTAAATATCTCATATGCTTTCTTAACCAGCGTATCAAATTGCTCTGCTACCCTCAAGGCTTTGTGTACTGGCAACCACAGGCCTCGCTGTTCTTTCTTCTCCAAGTGAGAGCCAGAGGCATGAACTTAAAATTAGAGCCTGACCATTCATAAGAGTATTCAGGATGAAAAATTTTCACACAAGTCACCCTAGAGATACAGATTAGGAAATTATCATCAAACTGCACTGAAAGCTAAGCATGCAGAAGGAAGTGACAGCACTTTGCACTGCATTATTTTTTAATATAGTCCTCCACTGGATGTATTCTGTTCTCTAGCAACATGAAATGTTACCCAACAATTAGCTCAGCGTTACCTATGTGTATTTCTCAACAGCTACTTCTTATTGACTTATCCTGAACAAGGCATTTAAAGGGGCAATGTCACTAGATGTATAGCCTGCTTCCCCTTTTTGCCAAAGTCCACAAGACATAGGAGCGGGAGTAGGCCATTCAGCCCATCGAGTCTGCTCTGCCATTCAACGAGATCATGGCTGATCTGATAATCCTCAACTCCACTTTCCTGCCTTTTCCCCGTAACCATTGATTCCCTTACTGATTAAAAATCTGTCTATCTCAGCCTTGAATATAAATGACCCAGCCTCTACAGCCCCCTGCAGTGAAGAATTCCACAGATTATCTACCCTCTGAGAGAAGAAATTCCTCCTCTTCTCTGTCTTAAATGGACAACCCCTTACTCTGATATTATGCCCTCTGATCCTAGACTCTCCCACAAGGGGAAACAACCTCTCAGCATCTACCTTGTCAAGCCCCCTGAGAATCTTACATGTTTCATTAAGGTCGCCCCTCATTCTGCTAAACTCCAATGAGTACAGGCCCCACCTACTCAACCTCTCCTCATAAGAAAATCCCTCCATATCCGGGGTCAACTGAGTGAACCTTCTCTGCACTGCCTCCAATGCCAGTATATCTTTCCTTAGATAAGGGGACAAAAATTGTGCACAATATTCTAGTTGGGGGTGGGGTGGGGCAGGAAAATGAAGTTAAAGCCACAATCATATCAACCATGATCTGATTGAATGGCGAAAGAGGCTCAAGGGGTGAATGGCCTACTCCTGTTCCTACGTTTTTATGATCTTCTGATCTTATACCTCCAGCTATTCACTTATATCAGGCACATCACCTAAACAGTGCAACACAATCACTGACATCTTCTCTCTTGCAGGATGAGGTGGGACACAATAGAAGGGAACAGAGACAAGGATGCTGGCATCACCTGAACCCTACATAGGAGATGGTTCTCTGAATCTTCATGCTGGCTGCGACAGGGCCTGTGGCATTCAAAGTCACTGAAAACATTGAGCATGATGGTATGTTCCTACCTTCTGCCAACCTCAACTCCCAGCTCACCCTCATCCTGATTTCTGGCATAATGAGCAAGCTGCTGATGGTGTGACCTTGGATCTCTTGCTTTCCATTCCAACTTCCTTCCTTCACACCAACCTCCCCGTTCTGAGCTCCTGCTTTCAAACAGCAAGATCCACCGCCTGCCCAGCTACAAGATCTCAGGGGGAGGAAAAAGAGCAACAGCATAGCACTGATGAAGGGGCCCCATAACTTGATCTGACACTTGCAGCCATCAGCTCAGACATGTACCTTGGAGGTAAGCATAGAGTTGGGATCGCCACATGATAGAAACATAGAAACATAGAAAATAGGAGCAGGAGTAGGCCATTCGGCCCTTCAAGCTTGCTCTGTCATTCATTATGATCATGGCTGATCGTCCAACTCAATAGCCTGCTCCCGCTTTCTCCCCATACCCTTTGATCCCTTTCGCCCCAAGAGCTAGATCCAACTCCTTCTTGAAAACATACAATGTACTGGTCTCAACTACTTTCTGTGGTAACGAATTCCACAGGCTTACTCTGGGTGAAGAAATTTCTCCTCATCTCAGTCCTAAATGGTCTACCCCGTATCCTCAGACTGTGACCCCTGGTTCTGGACACCCCCATCATCGGATACATCCTTCCTGTATCTACCCTGTCTAGTCCTGTTAGAATTTTATAGGTTTCTATGAGATCCCCCCTCATACTTCTGAACTCCAGCGAATATAATCCTAATCGACTCAATCTCTCCTCATATGTCAGTCCTGCCATCCCAGGAATCAGTCAGGTAAACCTTCGCTGCACTCCCTCTATAGCAAGTACATCCTTCCTCAGATAAGGAGACCAAAACTGCACACAATATTTCAGGTGAGATCTCACCAAGGCCCTGTACAATTGCAGCAAGACATTCCTGTTCCTGTACTCGAATCCTCTGGCTATGAAGGCCAACATACCATTTGCCTTCTTTACCGCCTGCTGCACCTGCATGCTTACCTTCAGTGACTGGTGTACGCGGACACCCAGGTCTCGTTGCACATTCCCCTCTCTCAATTTATAGCCAATCAGATAATAATCTGTCTTCCTGTTTTTGCTACCAAAGTGGATAACCTCACATTTATCCACATTATACTGCATCTGCCATGCATTTGCCCACTCACTCAGCTTGTCCAAATCACACTGAAGCATCTCTGCATCCTCCTCACAGCTCACCCTCCCACCCAGCTTTGTATCATCTGCAAATTTGGAGATATTACACTTAATTCCCTCATCTAAATCATTAATATATATTGTGAATAGCTGGGGTCCCAGCACCGATCCCTGTGCCAGGAATGAAAGGTCAGCTGCCAGACTAGAGGGAAAGGATGGTTTATTTGCTAGCTCACCAGAGGGCGAGGAGACTGACAAGTACTGTAGCAGAAGGCTCAAATGAGGATCTTGATGAGACAGCATACAGGGAGAGTGCTGAATGGGCGTGCACACCAAGATACCTGGTCTGCCAGATAGCCCCCTGTCACTAGAGGAGTCTGGCTTCAACTTGCCAGAGGATACGGGACAGGGCTCTGCAGCTCTGCTCCATTATCCTGTCGTGCTACAGGCCCAGAGGCACTGGCTGTCCCCATACCTGTTGCAGCCTTTGTGTGCACTTGTCACCTACTCCTCTGTCATCCCTGGGAGGATGAAGCAACACTCTGGAACATACAGAAATCCACCACAACACCGCCAAAAACACCAATAACACTTCAGAGTAACTGAACTCCCAAAGACTCTGCGATAGAAAAGTTCCAAAACTTTAACAACGGCTATCATGATGCCTGGCTCTTTAAATAACACAACTGCAGGGCCCCTTTGGCTGCTTCAAGCTTCTTTCTTCAAGAGTGAACAATGGGGGTATTGTCATGTCCTGCGTTGTCCAAATTTCGGATCCTAGCATTATAGCACAGGATTGGGCGATGTGACGTCAGCATAGTGCCAATTCAGCGCATAGGAACTCCACTCCTAATGAGTCCCACTGTTCTATTCAGCGCAAACATTTACCAAGCTTTTTTTTAGACACAGTTCTTTTGATTCTAATTTTATCAGCGCCTGCATACCAATTAATCAGACAAAATCATCCCCTCACTAATGACATCAGAATGCTCCACATATCTATTTGTGCATTAAGTTGCCTTGAATGAATATTTAAGATGACAATGCTTGAGCTCATTAAATACATTTTGTCAAATGTCTATGCGTGGGCTTTTTTTCCATGTCAAGTCAGTTATTTGGAGATTGCCAATTATCATTTCATTTCCATCAATAAAGACAGGCATCAGGAGTATTTCAAAATAGATCTTAGCACAGAAATACTGCCTGAAAATCCATTGACGCACGGGCAAGTTGTTACCTTTCCTTCTGAATAACAGTCATTAATTTCAGGTTAATTTCAGTATTTAGTTCTTCAATGTACATGAAGGGTGACCTAAGGCTTGAGGCGTGAGCTATACCTGTTTACAGCGCAGACGATGAATGGCAGCGAGAGCGGTTAGAGTGAATTATTCTAGCCTCCCTGGAAACTCTGAATTTCAACTTAGGCAATTTTTTGCCCAATATAAAACAATGGGTGGATTCATGGTGACTAGATGGGGAGGTGGTGGCACAGTGGTAATGCTACTGGACCAGTAATCCAGGGACTCAGGCTAAAGTGCTGGGGGTTCAAATCCCAGCATGGCAGCTGGTGCAGTTTAAATGCAATTAATAAATCTGCAATTAAAAGCTAATCTCAGTAATGGTAAGCATGAAACTATTGTTGTAAAAGCACATCTAGTTCACTAATACACCTTAGAGTTGGAAATCTGCCATCCTTGTCTGGTCTACATGACTCATAGACATTTACAGCATAAACAGGGGCCATTGTGTCCATGCTGATTGACAAAGATCTGACTACACTAATCCCACTTTCCAACGCTTGGCCCATGGAGGCTATGGCAACACACGAGAAATACTTCTCAAATGTTATGAGAGTTTCTGACTCAACCACCCTTTCAGGCAGTGAGTTCCAAACTCCCACTGCCTTCTGGGTGAAAAACTTTCTCCTCAACTCCCCTCTTAGCCTTCTACCTCTTACCTTAAATCTATCCCCCCTGGTTATTGACCCCTCGACTAATGGAAAAAGTGCCTTCCTATCCACCCTATCTTTGTCCCTTATAATTTTATACACCTCTACTAGGTCCCCTCTCAACCTTCGCTGCTCCAAGGAAAACAACCCCAGCCTATCCAATCTTTCCTCATAGCTCAAACCCTCCAGCCCAGGCAGCATCCTGGTAAATCTCCTCTGCACCCTCTCCAGTACAATCACATCCTTCTTATAATGTGGTGACCAGAACTGCACACAGTACTCCAGTTGTGGCCTAACCAGGCTTTTATACAGTTCCAGCATAACCTCCCTGTTCTTGTATTCTATGCCTCGGCTAATAAAGGCATGTATCCCATATGCCTTCTTAGCCACCTTATCTACCTGCCTTGCTACCTTCAGGGATCTATGAAAATGCACACCAAGGTCCTTCTGACCTTCAGTACTTTCCAGGGTCCTCCCATTCATAGTGTAATCCCTTGCCTTGTTAGCCCTCCCCAAGTGCATTACCTCACACTTTTCTGGGTGACTAGGCCTACAGCAATGTGGTTGACTCTTAGCTGCCCTCTGAAATAGCCTCGTAAGCAAGTTGTATCAAACTGCTACAGAACAGTTGATAAGGAATGAAACTGGACAGACCACCCTGCATTGACCTAGGCACTGGAAATGACAACAGCAGACCCAGCCTTGTTGACCCTGCAAAGTCCTCCTAATATCTGGGGGCTTGTGCCAAAATTGGGAGAGCTGTCTCACAGACTAGTCAAGCAACAGCCTGACATAGACATCCTCACGGAATCATACTTTACTGACAATGTCCCAGATACTACCATCACCATCCCTGGTATGTCCTGTCCCACCTACAGGACAGACCCAGCAGAGCTGGTGGCAGGATGGTATACAGTCAGGAGGGAGTTGCCCTGGGAGTTCTCAACATTGACTCCCTCAGCTAATGAACACCACTTGGAGGAAACACTGAGGGTGGCAAGGGCACAGAATGTACTCTGGGTGGGGGACTTCAATGTCCATCACCATGAGTGGCTCGGTAGCAACACGACTGACCGAGCTGGCCGAGTCCTGAGGACACGGCTGTTGACTGGGTCTGTGGCAGGTGATGAGAGAACAGGCAAAACCCATTTGATCTCATCCTCACAAATCTACCTGTTGCAGATGCATCTGTCCATGACACGGTACTCATAGAAGTGACCACTGCACAGTCCTTGTGGAGGCAAAGTGCCATTGAGGATACCCTCCATCGCCTTGTGTGGCACTACCACCTTGCTAAATGGGATAGATTTTGAATGGGGGAGGTGGTGGCATAGTATATTGTCACTAGACTAGTATTCCAGAAGACCCAGAGTAATTCCTTGGGGACCCAGGGTCAAACCCCACCATGGCAGAAGGTGAAATTGGAATTCAATAAAAATCTGGAATTAGAAGTCTGATGATGGCCATAAAACCATTGCTGATTGTTGTAAAAACCCACCTGGTTCACTAATGTCCTTTAGGGAAGGAAATCTGCTGGCCTTCATGTGACTCCAGACCCACAGCAATGTGGTTGACTCTTAAAAGCCCTCTGAACAAGGGCAATTAGGGATGGGCCAGTGCCACCAACATCCCATGAATGAATAAAAAAAGTCTAGCAGCTCAATACTGGGCATCCATGAGGTGCTGTGGGCCATCAGCAGCAGCAGAATTGTACTCAACCACAATCTGTAACTTCATGAGCAAGCATATCCCCCACTCTACAATTACCATCAAGCTAGGGGATCAACCCTGGTTCAATGAAGAGTGCAGAGGGCATGCCAGGAGCAGCACCAGACATACCTAAAATTGAGGTTCCAACCTGGTGAAGCTACAGCACAGGACTACTTGCATGCCCAACAACAGAAGCAGCATGCAATTGACAGAGCTAAGTGATCCAACAACCAATGGATCAGATTTAAGCTCTGCAGTCCTGCCATATCTAGTTGTGAATGGTGGTGGACAACTGAACAAATCACTGGAGGAGGAGGCTCCACAAATTTCCCATTGTCAATGATGGGGGATCCCAACACATCCATGCATTTGCAACAGCCTTGATCCAGAAATGCCGAGTGGGTGATCCATCTCGGCCTCCTCCTGAGGTCCCCAGCATCACAGATGCCAGTGTTCAGCCAATTCAATTCACTCCACATGATATCAAGAAATAGTTGGTGGCACCAGATACTGCAAAGGCTATATTCTAGCCTGCAAAGGCTATCAGACAATATTCTGGCAATTGTACTGAAGGCTTATGTTCCAGGGCTAGCCAAGCTCCTGGACAAGCTGTTCCAGTACAGGTTCAACACTGGCATTCACTCGACAGTGTGGAAAACTGCCCAGGTATGTCCTGACAACAAAAAGCAGGGCAAATCCAACCTGGCCAATTACAAGCCCATCAGCCTTTTTTTTAATTCATTCATGGGATGTTGTGCTGTTAGTAAGTGAGTACCAGGATTTGGACCCAGTGACGGTGAAGGAACGGCGACATAGTTCCAAGACAGGATGGTGTGTAGTTGGAGGGGAACTTCCAGGTGGTGGTGTTCCCTGTTCCCATCTATCTGCTGCCCTTGTCCTTCTAGATGGCAGCGGTTGTAGGTTTGGAAGGTGCTGTCGAAGGAGCCTTGGTGAGTTCCTGCAGTGCATCTTGCAGATGGTACACACTGCTGTCACTGTGCATCATTGGTGGAGGGAGTGAATGTTTATGGATGTGGTGCCAATCAAGCGGGCTGCTTTGTCCTGGGCGGTGTCAAGCTTCTTCAGTGTTGTGGGAGCTGCATTCATCCAGACAAGTAGGGAGTATTCCATCACACTCCTGACTTGTGCCTTGTAGATGGTGTACAGGCTTTGAGGGGGCAGGAGGCGAGTTACACACCCTAGCAGGATCCCTAGCCTCTGACCTGCTCTTGTAGACACAGTATTTATATGGCTAGTCCAGTTCATTTTCTGGTCAGTGGCAACCCCAAGGATGCTGATAGTGGGGGATTCGGTGATGGTAATGCCATTGAATGTCAAGGGGGCGATAGTTAGATTCTCTCTTGTTGGAGATTGAATTGCCTGACAGTTGTGTGGCGTGAATGTTACTTGCTTCTTGTCAGCCTAAGTCTGGATATTGTCCAGTTCTTGCTGTATTTGGACAAGGACTGCTTCAGTATCTGAGGAGTCACGAATGGTGCTGAACATTGTGCAATCATCAGCAAACATCCCCACTTCTGATCTTATAATGGAAGGAAGGCCATTGATGGAACAGCTGAAGATGGTTGGCCCAAGGACACTACCCTGACAAACTCCTGCAGCAATGTCCTGGAGCTGAGATGACTGACCTCCTACAGCCACAACGATCTTCTTTTGCGCTAGGTATGGCTCCAACCAGTGGATAGTTTTCCCTCTGATTCCCATTAATTCCAGTTTTGCTAGGGCTCCTTGATGCCACACTTGGTCAAATGCTGCCTTGATGTCAAGGGCAGTCACTTTCACCTCACCTCGGGAGTTCAGTCTATTGTCCATGTTTGAACCAAGGCTGTAATGAGGTCAGGAGCTGTGCGACCCTGGCGGAACCCAAACTATGCTCTCAACTATCAGCATAGTGATGGAAAGGGTTATTAACAGTGCTATCAAGCGGCACTTGCTTAGGAATAATGTGCCCACTGATACACAGTTTGGGTTCTGCCAGGACCACTCAGCTCCTATCCTCATTACAGCCTTGGTTCAAACATGGAAAAAAGATCTGAACTCCAGAGGTGAGGTGAGAGTGACCACCCTTGACATCAAGGCAGCTTCTTACTGAGCGTTGCATCAAGGAGCCCTAGCAAAACTGCAGTCATACGAACATACAAAATAGGAGCAGAAGTAGGTCATTTGGCCCCTCGAGACTGCTCTGCCATTCATTAGGATCATGGCTGATCTATTGTTGCTCAAATTCCACATTCTCATCAACCCCCGATAACCTTTGATTCCCTTGCCTAACAAGAATCTATCCACCTCCACCTTAAAATATTCAATAACCCCACCTCCACCACTTTTGGAGGCAGAGTTCCCAAGTTGCACAAATCTCTGAGAGAAAAAATTTCTCCTCATCTCTTTTCGAAAAGGGTGACCCCTAATGTTAAAACAGTTCCCCCTAGTTCCGGACTCACCCACAAGAAGAAACACCCTTTCCACATCCACCTTGTCAATACCGTTCAGGACCTTATATACTTCAGACAAGTCATCCCTCAGTCCTCTAAACCTCAGTGGAAACAAGCCCAGTTTGTCTGACGTTTCCTCATAAGACAACCCGCTCATTCCAGGTATCAATCTAGTAAACCTCCTCTAACCCGCCTCCATCGCATTTACGTCCTTCCTTAAATAAGGAGGCCAAAACTGCACACAGTATTCGAGATGTGGTCTCACCAATGCCTTGTATAACTGAAGCATAACATTTTTAATTTTATGCGCAATTCCTCTCATAATAAAGGATAGCATTCCATTAGCCTTCTTAATTGCTTGCTGTACTAACTTTTTGTGTCTCATGCACTAGTTAATGGGAATCAGGGGGAAAAGGGAAAATGTTTGTAGTTGTTGGAGGTCAATCATCTCAGTCCCAGGACATTGCTGCAACAGTTCCAGATTCCAGAGCAGCAGATGCATGGGAACACCACCACCTACAATATCAGCTCCAAGCTACACACCAACCTGACTTGGAACTATATCGCTGTTCCTTCACTGTTGCTGTGCCTAAATCCTAGAAGTCCCTTCCTTGAACTCCCTGATTCAAGAAGGCAGCTCACCAACACATTCTCAAGAGCAATTAGGGATGGGTGATAAATGCTGGCCTGGACAGCATTGTGCGAATATGTAAAAGAATTTTAAAAAATCTTGTGCTCTCCTCCAAGGCAAGTTTGGCAGTAAGGTGGGCATTTAATAAGGTGGGAGGGCAGTGGGTGTGGACCCCATGGATGGCCTTCTCACCTTGCTGCCAATTGAGGCCCTCAAGTGGTTAATTAATGCTTGCATGGGGGTAATACCATCAGCATCCACCGCCTCCCTAGTGGAGCTGCTGAGTACAGAAGAGCTGCCAGCCTCTGAGTGGCAGGTTCTCGGTGGGTGGGACTTCCAACCACGGGGTCCTTGATCCAGGGGAAGGCTCGCCGCTGACTTGTTAAGTGCCTGAGTGGGTCAAGTTATGGCGGACCTTCCCTAAAAAAGGAGACACGGGGTTCTCACTGGCTCTCTAGCGAGCAGCCAGTCTCCTCTAAGAGATTCCACCCTACTTTAGTGCCTGAGGTTAATTTGAGTAAAGGGAGTTGACTGTGTCAGCCTTCAACTAGAGTTACTAGTGCAATAATGGCCTCAAAACAGGATCAGAAGCCTTCCCATCCCTTTCACAACAGTGTCCATTTTAAAAGGGACCCATAGGGCTGGATGTTAAAAGTAGGCCCCTTTTAATATGCAAATTGGGATCCTTTGATGTAAATAGGAGCCTGATTGTCATTTTTGGTATTAAACTATGACACTCTGTTCCTGTGGCCTAAATTATCCGGTCCCACCAGACGCAGAGATCATTGCAGTCGGGACGGTGAATTTGATGGACCAGCAAAAGGCCCATTGACTTCAGGCGGGAACTGAAAAAAATCCCACCCTCAGAATTGGAATGCACTGCCTGAGAGTGTGGTGGAGGCAGATTCAATCATAGCTTCCAAAAGAGAATTGGATCGTTATCTGAAGAGAAAATATTTGCAGGGCGATGGGGAGAGGGCAGGGGAATGGGACTAGCTGGGTTGCTCTCGAAGAGAGCCAGCATAAACACAGGCCAGCACCTATGTGGACACCATTCCATGATGCTGTGAGCCAGTCGTTGAGCTTTGATCAGCTCCCTTGATGGAAGGGGTGTGGCTCGCTAAAGTTAAGAATTATTTTTTGGCCCGGGAGAGGAAGAGGTTAAATAATCTAGGCCTCTGCCATCCTGGGATCACTACTCTTCTGTAATTATGAGCCCCCCCCTCCCCCACCACCCCCCAACTTTACCCCTCCCAAACCCCAAACCATCCCACCACATCCCTTGCTGGTGGCAGTTCCAGAATAGGATGTCAACCAGGGTGCTCCACCTATCAACCACCCAAAGAGTTAGGCCAACAGACAGAGTAAACTTGGGGTCTAACCCGATGATGTATGCCCACTGACCCCTAATTTCCTCGAGCACCGACCCTCGCAAACTGGAAACAGTAATGTTCTCTGTCTATATCCTCAGCCTGTCAGTCAGCCGAGAAAGTGGACAAGTGAGTGGGACGAGCTCTCACACAAATAACAAGAACCTACAATTTATTACTTGGAATTCTATTTGCATGTGTGTTTTGGCTCGAGGTGTTTCATATCATCCTAAAATATAGTTCCAATTATAATCACTATATGATGCATTTGGGGAAACGGTCGAATAGTTTTTTTTAAATTCGCTCATGGGATATTGGCGTCACCGGCTGGGCCAGCATTTATTGCCCATCCCTAATTGCCCCTGAGAACTGAATGGCTTGCTAGGTTATTTAAGAGTCAACCACATTATTGTGAGTCTGAAGTCACATCCTAAAGGACATTAGCGAACCAGATGGGTTTTTACGACAATCATTTCATGGTCATCATTAGACTTTTAATTCCAGATTTTTCATTGGATTCAAATTTCACCATCTGCTGTGGTGGGATTCAAACCGAGATCCCCAGGGAATTACCTTGGGTATCTGGAGCACTAGCCCAGCGATAATACCACTACACCACCATCTCCCCATAGTTGCTTGAATAGTGGTCATTTTGGCATGAAATAAGCATTATGTAAAAAAGTACTTTGTGTCACAAAAGAAACTTGGCTTTGGATTGACTGTTTGGGCACATGTTGTGCAAAGCCACAGCCTCAGAAGTCCCCGCTGTAGTTAAGGACATCTCAGACACTCACTTTATCTGATGGGGCCCTGTAACGAAAACGCTGTAGGAATTTGTCCCTGAGGCAGAGAAGAAGAGTGAGTGCAGAGAAACACAGCCATTCAAAGATTATTTTGCATCCATACTTCACAAACAGTGACAATAACCTAGAGGTTAGCAAACATTGCCTAGGATACTGAAGGCGGGTGAAGGAGGCTGTAATAATGCCAACAACATAGTTTAAAAGTTGCAATCCCTTCTGCATTAATGATGCCATTGTGTGGAGGTACAAAGTCTATTTTTGACCAGAGCTTTTCTCCTCCTTGTGGTCGTGTTGTCTGTAACCAAGGCACGTTTTTTTAATGCGTTCCACCTCCCTGGGATTGATGGAACTGGAACTAGCTTTGTCCCTAGATTTTAGCTAAGGGTAAAAGAAGTGCCACTTCTGTTTTAATAACTCTTTAGTGAGGAAACCATTTTCTTTTCTTTCTCATCAGCTTTCCATTTAGAAGGGACTTTGCTGCCTCCACCACTCTATTTTCAGATCAATGACCTCCTTTACTAATTATCCATCCTGTCTACTGCTCTGCTCATGATCTCAAACCCTGTGAACCTGGCTCACTCTTCATTTTTTTGTCTTCAGGTCATGTGCCCCCAGAGCCTCTTGCAGTACAGTGACTGAATCAGTACGTTTTGAACTCCTCCGTGGCCTTCAAAGGAGCAGTGAAAGCTTCATTTTCCTCATTCCTTAAAATACATTTGGATTGCATTTTAGAGGCATTACACTGGCACCTAAGGGAGATGCCTATATGGCTGCTGGCATATATGTGCTAATTACGAAGCAAAAAAAGTACCACCTGTCTTATTGGTTCCTCCACTGTCCCATTGAATAAGCAACTCCAGGACCTAAAGCCTATTTCAGGCTCCTTTATGAAACTGGACTATAAATGAGGATAAGAACCACGCACTCTCAGATGAATTTCTTAAAGTGCTCAGTATCTGAGTCAGGATCACTGGACGCAGCATGTTCAAACTGTGAGCCACTGCTGACACAGGCAGAGCACTCAGGAGCAGAGTGTTCGGTAGCAGAGCGTTCAGAGACAGTGCTCAGGAGGAGAGTGTTCTGGGACCGATTGCTCAGGAGCAGAGTGTTCAGGAGCAGAGTGTTCAGAAGCAGAGTGTTCAGGAGCAGGGTGTTCAGGAGCCAGGGTGTTCAAGGGAAAAGTGTTCAGGAGCAGAATGTTCAGGAGCAGAATGTTCAGGAGCAGAGTGTTCAGGAGCAGGGTGTTCAGGAGCAGGATGTTCAGGAGCAGGGTGTTCAGGGCATAGTGCTCAGGAACAGAGTGTTCTGGAGTGGAGTGTTCAGGAGCAGGGTGTTCAGGAGCAGGGTGTTCAGGAGCAGGGTGTTCAGGAACAGGGTGTTCAGGAGCAGGGTGTTCAGGAGCAGGGTGTTCAGGGCATAGTGCTCAGGAACAGAGTGTTCTGGAGTGGAGTGTTCAGGAGCAGGGTGTTCAGGAGCAGGGTGTTCAGGAGCAGGGTGTTCAGGGCATAGTGCTCAGGAACAGAGTGTTCAGGAGCAGAGTGTTCAGGAGCAGGGTGTTCAGGAGCAGGGTGTTCAGGAGCAGGGTGTTCAGGAACAGGGTGTTCAGGAGCAGGGTGTTCAGGAGCAGGGTGTTCAGGGCATAGTGCTCAGGAACAGAGTGTTCTGGAGTGGAGTGTTCAGGAGCAGGGTGTTCAGGAGCAGGGTGTTCAGGAGCAGGGTGTTCAGGGCATAGTGCTCAGGAACAGAGTGTTCAGGAGCAGGGTGTTCAGGAGCAGGGTGTTCAGGAGCAGGGTGTTCAGGAGCAGGGTGTTCAGGAGCAGGGTGTCCAGGGCATAGTGCTCAGGAACAGAGTGTTCTGGAGTGGAGTGTTCAGGAGCAGGGTGTTCAGGAGCAGAGTGTTCAGGAGCAGGGTGTTCAGGGCATAGTGCTCAGGAACAGAATGTTCAGGAGCAGAGTGTTCTGGAGCGGAGTGTTCAGGAGCAGGGTGTTCAGGAGCAGAGTGTTCAGGAGCAGGGTGTTCAGGGGCAGGGTGTTCAGGGCATAGTGCTCAGGAACAGAGTGTTCAAGAGCAGACTGTTCTGGAGCAGACTGTTCTGGAGCAGGGTGTTCACGAGCCAGGGTGTTCAGGAGCAGGGTGTTCTGGAGCAGGGTGTTCTGGAGCGGGGTGTTCAGGAGCAGGGTGTTCAGGAGCAGAGTGTTCTGGAGCAGGGTGTTCTGGAGCGGGGTGTTCAGGAGCAGGGTGTTCAGGAGCAGAGTGTTCAGGGCATAGTGCTCAGGAGCAGAGTGTTCTGGAGCAGAGTGTTCTGGAGCAGGGTGTTCAGGAGCCAAGGTGTTCAGGAGCAGGGTGTTCAGGAGCAGGGTGTTCAGGGCATAGTGCTCAGGAACAGAGTGTTCTGGAGCAGAGTGTTCTGGAGCAGGGTGTTCAGGAGCAGGGTGTTCAGGGCATAGTGCTCAGGAACAGAGTGTTCTGGAGCAGAGTGTTCTGGAGCAGGGTGTTCAGGAGCAGGGTGTTCAGGAACACAGTGTTCAAGAGCAGAGTTTTCAGGAGGAACGGATAGCACTGCTACAAGGGAGGTTCATCGCTGTGACATCTAAGAAGTCAAACTCCATACTCCCAGAGGAAGGTGGGACGTGTCATCAATTCTTCAGGCCAGCTTATATGGACAAAGTTCTGAAATATATTCTGCAAATATTCTGAAGCACATCATAGATTTTAATCTAGGTAATAACTGGCTGTCTAATGCTGTTAATTTATGAGCTATCTAAATATCTTAATTAATTGCACCAACTTATTTCGATCTCAGACACTGGTCTCAGCTAATTTGTTCTTAGCAAATAGTTACAGATAAATTACTATAGAATAACTGAGCTGCACTGCAAAAGTGACTACACTTCAAAAGTGTTTTGGGATGCCCTGAGGTCATGAAAGGTGTCATACAAACGCAAGACTTTATTTTCATTTAATAGACTTCATAACCTCTCAATTATTTTTTGATTATCTCTATCCGTTAAATATTTGTATACTTGATGTGCTTCTAACTATGACAATATAGCATTCATTCATTCAGCACTTTGTGCAGAGGCTGGTGGTAGAAGCAATAACATAATTTGAACCAGTTCAAACATCATTCCTACGTTCCTACACATACACTGGTTAGAACACCTCAGATGATTCCTTGTCAAGGAGGTAAGGTGGGGAGTTATGAAGGAGATGAAACAGTTACTTGGCCTGCTGCAATGTTCCAGTGAAGCTCAACGCAAACTGGAGGAACAGCCCCTCATCTTCCGACTAGGCACTTTACAGCCTTCCGGACTGAATATTGAGTTCAACAATTTCAGATCATGAACTCTCTCCTCCATCCCCACCCCCTTTCCGATCCCCCCTTTTTCCAATAATTTATAATTTTTTTACACTATATTTTTTCTTTTCCCTCCTATTTTTAAATTTATTTTGATCTATTGTTTCATCTCCACCTTTTAGCCCATTTCGATCCCTTCCCCCCACCCCACCCGCACTAGGGCCATCTGCCACTAGCTTGCTTCCCTTAATGTCCCCATTAGCACATCCTTTAGATATTATCACCACCATCAACACCCCTTTGTCCTTTTGTCTGTGACATCTTTGGCAGTCTCTTCTTGGCCTCCACCTATCACTGGCCCCCTATCGAGCTCTCCTGTCCCACCCACTTCTACCAGCTTATATTTCATCTCATTTCTATATGTCTTAGTTCTGATGAAGGGTCATGCAGACTCAAAACGTCAACTGTATCCCTCTCCGCAGATGCTGTCAGACCTGCTGAGTTTTTCCAGGTACTTTTGTTTTTGTTCTAGATTTCCAGCATCCGCACTATTTTGCTTTAAATTAAACAGTTAAACATGGAAGAATAAGTTACCTGAATCACAATCAATTCCTGGTGAGAATGGAAGAAGCATTAACACCTGAACAATGCTCTGAGCTAAGCACCCATCACCATGAGGGAAATCATGTTATCTTCTGCTGTGTAAACACCAGAGGAGGAAGTAAGGAGTTGTCTCTGACCTTGCAGTTCTGCATAGCTCAGGAGATTGAAAGACCAAGATATAGAGGTATGGAAGACCAGGTAATCCAGCAGGCTGCTAACTGAATCTATGCTTGAGGCCCTTGTGTGTGATAGCATGATTTACAGCATCGGAGCGTGGGGACTGCAGTCAGGTGAAGAAGGACGGGGACCAGTCATCTCCAGATCCAGGCCTAAAATCATCACCGGTAACGACCAACCACGTGGGTGATTGTAAGTTTTAGTCAAATCATAAAGGAGTTTGTACTGTGGTTTTGTTGGATTAATAAGCTAACGAATTTAAGGTTGAGCCAAACCTTTTTTCTGCGTGTATTTTGTCCCTGTAACTCCAGGGTCCAAGAATCATTGCAAGAAGGACGGGAACAGAATCCTTTACAATTAAGAATTCATCTGGTGCACTTGATGAATGTTCCTGTCAGGGGATCAATCCTTGGCCTGGATTTTCACCGAGTTGGGATAACTCAGGAGCCCTTTTAAAATGGTGGGCGGGTTCCAATTCCCGACATCATTCCCAGACTGTCTGATTTTTGGGAGTGCCTTACAAGGGTGCAGGCTGGTTCCTGTCAAAAGCCTGCATCCAGCACCGCCTACCCGGTGGGTTCCATTGCGTATATAGGCATGTGCTACACCTTCACAATTTTCATGGAGTCGGGCTAGATTTTTTAAAAGTCGCGGTTCATGGCCCCTTAGAGTAGTTATAAACCCTAGTCTGCATGAGGGGATCTTTTAAAAGGTAAGTTCAAAAGGTCTTCCTCATGCACCCAATGCCAAGCTATGGCACTTCCGTGCCCATTGGCCCACTGTGCACTTTCTAGAACCAATGAGCCCTATAGTGTAAAGTGGATGTGTAAAAAAAACTTTAAAATAATGTGATCCTATGTTTGAAAAAAAAGCCTGCACTGCAAGTTAATACAAGTGTCAATCATCTATGCCCTTTTAAGTATGTAAAATCACTGAACCACAAACTTTTGAAACCACTTAACTTGTGCAAACAAATAGTGTGAAATTGACATCAGGGATCAGAGAGCCTGTGCTGTCAATCAAACAATGTTTCCTCTGGGGACCAGGCATTTTACTACTCTAATAGCAGTATGGGCTCAGCCCATTTACATAATGGGGCTTGGCTTGTGAAGTACACAAGACATAAAACAGCAAATAAACCTGAAGCACTACTTCAAGCTAAACTAATGGCTAACAGGATATATATCGAAGTGAAATTTAAGGCTGGTGGCAGGATTAATTTCTTCACTCAAAGAGCAATCACCGTGTTAAAAACTGAATTAGATGGAGAAAGTATTGCAGGTCGGCTCTTCCATTCCAGTTGCAGGAAGCGAGGTAACCTTCCAGCTAAGATTTGTCTTGTGAACATATTCTATATTAACATTTCTCAAACATTTCAAAAATTAAGCTTGAGTATTTGCGGAAATAATATCCAATCTTTTGGATGAGACTGGTCTGTTCCAATGATTCAGGAAAACATTAACAATCGCATGACATTAGTCAAATAAGCACTCTCTCACAGACAATAGCCAACATTTCGCTCTCAACCACTCCACAATAAACAGATTAAGTTCTCATCCATCTCACTGATGTTGGATCCTGCTGTCATTTTTGGATGGATAACAAATCAGTGCACTTCAAAGTAACTAATCCTGCAGAAAGCATTTTGAGGCATTACCGAGAAATGTGAAGAAGCACTATATAGATGCAAGTATTTATTTCTCAAATGTTGACAAGCATTATATAACACAGCGTGGAACTTATTGCAAAGAGCTAAGACACTGACAGCATGGTACAAATATTGTGAGCAGAACTGGAGGGGTGCAGCAACTAACTCTTAAACACAAGATTTGGTGCAGTCCTGGAATGTTTCCTCTCCTTTTTTCTTTTCATGGGATGTGGGTGTCACTGGCAAGGCCATCATTTGTTGCCCATCACTAATTGCCCTTGAACTCAGTGGCTCACTAAGCCGTTGCATTGGGCAGTTAAGAGTCAACCACATTGCCGTGGGTCTGGAGTCACATGTAGGTCAGGTCAGGTAAGGATGGCAGATTTCCCTCCCTAAAGGGCACCCTCATTCGCCCCTAATTTTGCTCTCCACTAGTCAATAGGCTATAGAAGTTCCCCTCCAAAGCACTCACCATCCTGACTTGGAGCTATATCGCCGTTCCAAAATCCTGGAACTCCCTCGCTAATAGCACTGTGGGTGTACCCACACCACATGGACTGCAGCGGCTCAAGAAGGCAGCTCACCACCACCTTCTCAAGGGCATTTAGTGATGGGTAATAAATGCTGGCCTAGCCAGAAAGGCCCACATCCCATGAATGAATTAAAAAAAGCATTGGACACAGTGTAAAACCGGTATTCCATCCCAACCCATGGGTTTTCCACTGGGCGAGATAGGTTATGTCATGTTATACTGAAGATATGACCTTTGGATTTGACTCAATCAGTTGCATTATACAGAGTTTCCCATAACTTGAGGTGTTCCAAAGTCCAGTATTGCAGAACTTCAGGCTCTGTTGGAAACTCCAGAACAGATGTAGCCATGGGAACATTATTCACATGTTAAATAGATTAACAAGTTGTTGTGATATGAGAAAGGGAACAAGCCAGAGAATTTGACCTTAAGTGCCCTTGCAATAAAATTGTGATCTATAAGTACCTATATTAAGTATGACCTAATTATGCAAATCTGAAATTAATTATGATATTTTGCAGTGTGTGACTGGAAATAGTTTTACACAGGATATGTCTGACCTGAACTCCTTTATATATTTTTTTTTGGATCACATTTGATCTTTCAAATGTTTTCTGCTGCTTCATGTTCCTTGTGCACAGATTTTCAGACCTCCTCACTAACCCAGTTTCTGGGTCAATGACGCACAGTTCACTTATAAATATCAGTTGAAGACGGCTAACAAAGAGGAAGGCGTCTTCTGCGCGTTAGATGTAGTGAAACTGGAAAGTGGACCTTTATAAACTTCCCCACACCAAGTGCACAAAGTAGCAGTTTCTGTTCACTTTGTAACATAACAGTGAGGGAAAATTCCATTCACAGCTGCCCATTGTGTGCCTGAAAATGGACCAGCAGCAGACGAGAGTAAAAGGACAACCCTCTCATGCTTAAGGCCCACCGAATGCAATCTTCAGGCAGGCCTGCAATGGGACAAACAACCTGACCACTTTAATCCAGCCCGACACTACCATTGCCAAATGTGGTTCTACGCTATTACAAAGTCCAGTTACAAATTTCAGGCTCAAATCAGGCACATGCACAGTGCACATTCTACCCAGCTGTATCTGGCACTGATCATCCAAACCAACTGCCCAAAATGAATGGCCTACTTGGAAATGTTGACTTTGTATTTCCGTAGACCCTTTCCCCCACTCCCCAAACAGCAAGCTGCAATGGGGTACCTGTTTCGAGTCCAGAACTCGCCGGCAGCAGGTGGGTAGAGGAGAACAAGTCCATCGACTGAATGCCTGCTGAGAGTGCAGATTAAACTTCTCAGAAGAAAAGAAGGGTTTGCATTTATGTAGCATCTTCCACAACCTCAGGATGTACCAAACCATTTTGCAGTCAATTGGATATTTTTGAGGTGTTGCAATGTACACGTGTCTCAGTAACTGAGAACACAACAGAAGGTTCAATGGCTCTTCCACTGAATTTTCAGAAACGGACTGGGGAAAATGTTCCCCTGCTGTCCTTGCCCTCTTCCGATGACATTTCGGATATAAACACTGCTGTCAATAACTATCTTCTTTCCTTGCAGTTTATTGGCTTCTGGATTTCTGGGGATAGTGGGACCTGTACAAGGTGGAAGGGTTGCACCTGAACCGGAATGGGACCAACATCCTTGCAGGGAGGAGAGAGTTAAAGTTAACAACTTTAGATCTTGAACTCCCTCCTCCATCCCCACCCCCTTTCTGTTTCTTCCCCCTTCCTTTTGTTTTTTCCAATAATTTATTTAGATTTTTCTTTTCCCACCTATTTCCATTCTTTTTAAATCTATACCTTTTATGCCCTGTTAGTCTTTCCACCCAACCCCCACTAGAGCTGTACCTTGAGTGTCCTGCCATCCATTCTTAATTAGCACATTCGTTTAGATATTATCACCACCTTCAACACCTCTTTGTTCTTTTGTCTGTGACATCTTTTGATTATCTGCTCCTATCACTGCTTGCTTGTCCCTACAACCACCCCACCCTCAACTTCTCTCTCCCCCCGCCCCCCACCTTAGACCAGCTTATATTTCACCCCTCTCCTAATATTACTCAGTTCTGTTGAAGGGTCATGAGGACTCGAAACGTCAACTCTTTTCTTCTCCGCCGATGCTGCCAGACCTGCTGAGTTTTTCCAGGTAATTCTGTTTTTGTTTTTCCTTGCAGGGAGGTTTGCTAGTGCTGTTGGGAAGGGTTTAAACTAACTTGGCAGGGGAAGGGATTCTGAGAGGAGATTCAGCAGGGGGAGATGCACAGCCAAAATTAGAAGGGAGAGCAAGTGAGTCTGGAAGGCATAGAAATTATAGGCCAGTTAAGGCACAAGGGAGTTTGGCAAGGTTGGATGGTATTTATTTTAATGCAAGGAGTCTGATGAATAAGGCAGATGAGTTGAGGGCACAAACTAACACATGGATGGATGATGTCATTGATGTCACAGAGACATGTTGAAGAGAGGGGCAGGATTGGCAGCTCAATATTCCAGGATATAGGGTCTTCAGGCGAGACAGGGAAGGAGGTAAAAGAGGAGGGGGTATCGCAATATTGATCAAGGAATCAATTACAGCAGTAAGGAGGGATGACATCTTAGAAGGCTCCTCAAATGAAACCATATGGGTAGAACTGATAAGCAAAAAAGGAGCAATCACATTGCTGGGAGTGTACTATAGGCCCCCAAACAGTCAGAGAGAAATAGAAGAGCAGATATGTAGGCAAATTTCAGAGAAGTGTAAAAATAATAGGGTAGTAATAGTGGGGCATTTCAACTTCACCAACATTAATTGGGTTAGTCATAGTGTGATGGGTTTAGAGGGAGTGGAATTCTTAAAACGTATCCAGAAGAGCTTTTTAAGCCAGTACGTAGAAGGTCCGACAAGAGAGGGGGCGGTCCTGGACTTAATGTTTGGGAATGAAGCCAGGCAAGTGGTAGAGGTATCAGTGGGGGAACATTTTGCAGATAGTGATCATAACTCCGTTAGATTCAAGGTTGTCATGGAAAAGGACAAGGATGGGCCAGAAATCAGAGTTCTAATTTGGGGGAAGGCCAATTTTAATAAGATCAGATATGATTTGGCCGGAGTGGACTGGGAGCAGCTACTTTTAGCTAAATCTGCGTCTGAGCAGTGGGACTCATTCAAGAAGGAAATAGGGAGATCGCAGGGCCGGTAGACGTAGATCGGGTTCTAAATGAATACTTTGTGTCAGTGTTCACAAGTGAGAGGGACGACATGGGTATGGAAATCAGGTAGATGGACTGTGATATAATTAAAGAAATTAGCATAGAGAGGGAGAAGGCTCTAAGTGGTCTGGCAGGCTTAAAAGTAGATAAATCTCCAGGCCCGGACACACACCTCTCAGTGCCTCCAACCCACGGCTGCTGCACAGCAGACAGGACAGCCCTGAAAGGCAAAAGGACTGCAGCACCACCCCCCCACTCCACTCACCACACAAACTGCAATGTCATGCATCCTGCTCACACTCTCTCCATGTTTTCATGCAGGAGAAGCCTGCTCACATCAGCAGGGAGAGGTCCCAGACCGGGGGTCGAGTAGCCCACATTAGGCCCCTCAATCACTTTAAGGAGCGTGCCATAGTGCTGACCAGTGAGGACGTGGACCGTGCCTGCGGCGATGGTGAGGTCAGTGATAAACACCCACCTGAGGATCCTGCAACACATCATCCCTCTCTCAATACAACTGTGAGTGCTCTCTCTCCTGCTTTTGACTGCTGCCATGCACTAATTATCTCTACTTTGGTTCACAGGGAGCTCTGCCAAGTGACCGATGCCCTCAAACAGCCAGTCCTTCAGCTCCATCCAGCCCCTCACCTCCAGCCAAAAAGACACCTCCTCTATTGAAGAGCTGAAAATAAGCAGCCTGGAAAACCCGTCACAGCGCTTACCCACACCCTCCACCAGCGCAGAGACACACACCTCAGTGGGACCTAGATCTAGAGCAGGCTTGAGTTCACAATCTGGTGGTCACCACACGGACAGCAGGAGGAGGCAGGTTCCACTGAGCTTCCCGGCACTCGGAGGGCTGCCGATGAGGCTTCTGTGAGGTCCGAGACAGATGACAAACCTCTGGATTTGTCCTTCCAACTCATCGTGGAGGGTCAGCAGAAGGCTGGGATCTGCCTGGTCTCTGATGAAGTGATGCCCATATGTGTGCGTATGGAGGTCTCAATGGGGAGGATGGTGGACGCCATGGAGACCCTGGTCCAGCAGAACGCGGAGATGTGTGCAGACCTGCACTCCATCGCGGGAGCTATGGGTGAGTTCCTGCAGTGGCAACGCGAGAGGGAAATGGGACACCTTGACATCTCTCCAGGTGCTCCTTCCCCATAAGGAGTTAGGCCGGGCCCCTGAGCACCCAAAGGGAGGAGAAGTGGCAGCTGGCCACCCCTAGGTCAACCACTCAGGAATCTCAGAGGCTGTCCACTCCCTCCAAGTCCCCTTTGCCTGTGAGCTCCTCAACCTCATCATCTGTCACCACAGAGGGAGCAGCTGGCCAGCGAGTGATTCTGGAGGGAGAAGTGTTTGTGTGTGGCAGGGCCTTTCGGAGCCTCGTGCAAGCACTCTCCCACACATGTGGACATTTCCCAACTCACACCTCATCAATGCCCCGAGCATTTTCAGTGCTGCCTGCTGTGGTTCTCTTTCAGTTGTCCAGCTGAGCTGACCTGCATCTCCGCCCAGCCAATGATCACACTTCCTTGCAGCTCCTGATCTCACCCACCAGGACTCTCGTTTCACTTTCAGTTTAGACAGAATGATGAAGATTCAGTTTTTCATTTGCTCCCCCATCCTTTCCCTTCCCCTGTTCACCCATTTCCTTTCCCCCATCACTGTTAACCCCCCTGGCATCACTTTCCACCTCCCCTCGTGACCTACCGGCCACAACCCTTTTCCTTCGGGGATGTCCAGGTGAACGTGCACGTTCCCTTCCTTCCCGAAAATCCCACCTCCAGCTCCCCGACCTCCTCCCTCCCACCCCCAGGGTCCGCATCTGCCTCCTCCCCACCCCCACCTGTCCCTCACACTGATACCAACGAACCCTCACCCTCCGGCCTCACTCTGCCCTCGGTCACTCTCACCATTCCCCCGTATCACACCCACCCTCAGTTCGCTCCCCAGGAGACAGTCTTGGACTCCTCAGAGCCCTCCATTGCACGTTCACCTGGACATCTCCCCTTCCGGACCCATTTCCCCTTGGAACGCCTTACCCCATTGGAAGCCCTTCTCCCCTGGAACTCCTTCCCCCCTCGGAACCCCTTCCCCCCTTGAAACCCCTTTCCCCCCTTGAAACCCCTTCCCCCCTTGAAACCCCTTCCCCCTTTGAAACCCCTTCCCCCCGGAACTCCTTCCCCCCTTGGAACCCCTTCCCCCTTTGAAACCTCTTCCCCCCTGGAACTCCTTGCCCCCCTAGAACTCCGCCCCCCCCCCCCAACGCCGGACTCCTCCTCGCACTTAGTCCTTCCCCCTTCCTGAGCCCTTCCTTCACCCTTACTCCATCCCCTTTCCACACTCCTTCCTCCCCATGAATTCCCTCCCCTCTCCGCACTCCTTACCCCCTCTGAACTCCTTCCCTTACACCTTCCACCTCCCCAGTTGTCGTCTTCTCCCCCGTTAGCCCCCCCCTCCCCCCATTCTCATTGCCCCAACACCTTCATTTCCCCAACACCTTCATTTCCCCCCCTCCCAACCTCACCCCAACCCGCCGACACCTCTTCCTCTTCCAGTTGATTCTAGACCTTCCTCCCCCAACCCCGGTACATCTTCCTCTCCCTAAAACAACTGAACCTTCCTCTCCACCCCCTCAACCATCATCCGTTGTGAGCAGACCCTCAACGGTGACTTTTCAACTTCCGTGAGCTGCTTCACAGCAAAGCCACGTCCATGAGAATCCACCCAGCACGGCATGGACGTTCCTCCAGTGTACCGCTGCTGTCGGGCTCCAGCACCTCCTACTCCTCGGACGTCCGCGATGTGGGCAAGGCCCTGGCGGTAAGTCCTGACTTCTGCACGTCATACTTGTCAAGACGTGTTCTGCAGCGGCGTGTTTCCCCACTGCCGTGTGCGAAAGATCAAACGGGGGGGGGATGATTCCAGCCAGCCAGCCTTTTAATGATATGCAGAAGTATTACAATGAGGTTCCTGATATCCGATGGTGGGAAATGCGGCCCGCCATTGACAGGCTGAGCAGACGATCGCAAACTGCTCTCACGACATCGTGAAACCGACGTCTGGTCTGGCCTTCTCGCCATAGTGTCCGCTCACACCGCCGAACAGGCCCAATGCCAGCGGGCATGGAAAATCCCACCCCAGGCCAACGGGAGTAAAATTAAATCTCTAAACAGGCAGTGGATCAGTCACCTGTTCTACAAGTCAGTGATGTTAAGGGGAAGGAAAACGGCGCCGATTTGCTGCTTCCCATTTCCACCACCACCCCAACCAACCCACTCCACCAAACTTCAAAACTGTATTTTCCTTTCCTGCAGTGCTTGGAATTGTGGCCCTCGGAACAAATTATTGAACAACACTGCTCTGTGTATTTAGCGGCAAACTATAAGTAAACTCAGATTATATACGTATCTTACTCATAATATGGCCTTGGTGACTACAAGTCACGAACTGCTGGGGGGAAGGGTTTCTCTGACGAAGCTATTTATAGGTTGTTTATGATGAACTCATGCAAGAAGCTTGTGCCATGTGACCACTCCTACAGAAACCTGCTGGGAGGAAAATTTTCCAATGCTGTTTAGCCGATTCTGAAACCCCAATCATTCAACACGTATCTGGACGTTTACAGACGTGCATGTATTTTTACTCCTCTCAAAATAGCGTTGCTTACCTGGCCCAGCAAGTTTTGCCCTTATTCAAGGTGATTGGATTAGAACCCGCGTTCGGATACCCCAGAAGGTCTCGAGGGAATCCGCTGTCCGCGCGCTTTAACTGCACCAAACGACTCACGGAAAACCTCGGGAAAAGGCGAGATGCCGTTTATGCCATTTTGCTTTGGGCTGCCCGAGCCTTCCTCTGAATTTCCTGTGGAGGAATCCCTTTTGGAAATTCAAACCTCCCCCCCGCCCGAAACAGCCTCTGCCCAAGACACCCCGAGAGCCGGTGCAGTGAATAAAATGAGGCTCTCTTGACTCTGCTCCGTAAGCGTTCCCTGGGTAAAATGCAATGTCACTAAAGTGTTGGGATGCGCCACCAACTGGTGTAATCCAGAACGAAGTCGACCCTCTGCAGCAGGCCTGATAATTGGGTTCATTAAAAACTTGAGGCCCTGAATCTTTCGCTCATCGGGCGCGCACGATTGGCAGGCCCGGGAGTGGACAGGAAGCTGGGCACCCCCCCAACCACGATCGGCCCCGGGCCGCGATTTCAAGCCGGCCGGCTGGCTAATTAACGGCCAGCCAGCGTGAAATGTGCGCTGCAAAGCTCAGCGCTGCTGGGGGTTAGGGGTGGGAAGAGGGCGGGCCCCGATGGGTCACCGTAGGCCTGGGTGAGCGCTCCCACCGAGCTCCCTGAAGGCAGGCGGCTGCCTCAGGGAGCTGTGGACTTCCAGGTAATAAAAGAAAGCTGCAAAAGTGCTGCAAAAAAACGTCCAAGCGGCACAATCAAGCACCTGAAAGAATACCTCGTAAAAATGCCGTCCCCAGGCATTTCTTTTTATTTTATTTCCTAACAGGGGCTTCATCCCGCCCTTTGATGAGGTTTCGTCAAAAATGTAAAGGCCGCCTGGTCCGATTGGCCCATCCGCCAACCATAAGCCTGGACGGGCCGCGAAAAATTGCCGACAATTGCGCCATTAATAAAGCGCCGGGAAAACCTCAACGGGTCTGTCCAGCATCTGTGGAGAGAGGAACAGAGTTAGTGCGGTTCCGAGGAAGAATCTTTTTGGACTTGAAACATTAGCTCTGCTTCTCGCTGCGCAGATGCTGCCGGACCTGCTGAGTTTTTTTCCAGGACTTTCTGGCCGGATTTTCCAGCCCCGCGGTGTTGGCACCTGCAGGGGATGCACCGGCCCAGCCAAAAGTCGATTGATTTTCGCAGGGCCCGGATGATTCTGGTGGCGGGGTGGGCTGGAAAATCCCGGACTCTGTTATGACTTCAGGACGCCAGCATCCACAGTATTTTGCTTTTATTTTACTGACAGCCGGGTTACCTGAACCAGCCATGTCCGCAGCGGTCCAGGGCACTGGTGATGACTGACTCACCTGCAACCTGCCTTAATAATGGGTATGGCGGGGTGGGCCTGTCAGTCAGGCTCGGCTACTTCTCATCAAACTCACAAAAAACTTTGCAAGCCAATATTCTCAAGGGTACAATGGTCCTAGGAGGGATTGTGGCACGGCGGGTAGTGTCCCTGACTCTGAGCCAGTGGATCTGTGTTTCAGTCACACCCAAGGGCTTGATGGCCAAGGAACATAATGTGGTTCATAGCATGGCCAAACATGTCGATTATCAACCTGCAAACCCTCACAGCAGACGCCAATAGCAGGTTGTGAGAATCCTGGTCAGTCGTGTGCTGGAAAGAGGATACTACCATCACTATCCAAAGCTCCAGATTACAACATGCATGTAAAAGTGCATGTTGCCAAAGCAACTTGGACTCCCTGAGTGATCTGTAGCACACCACTACAGTGGTCCTTTCTGGACAAGCAGCAGCAAGTTTACCAGTCCTTTGAATCACAGAATTGTTCCGGTGTAGAAGGAGGCCATTTGGTCCAGCATGTCTGGCACAAAAAGCAGGACAAATCCAATCCAACCAATTACCCATCCCATCAGTCTACTCTCGATCATCAGTAAAGTAATGGAAGGGGTCATCAGCAGTTCTATCAAGTGGCACTTGCTTAGAAATAACTGACGCTCAGTTTGGGTTCCACCAGGATCACTCAGCTCCTGACCTAATTGCAGCCTTGGTTCAAACATGGACAAAATAGCTGAATTCCAAAGGTGAGGTGAGAGTGACTGCCCTTGACATCAAGGCAGCACTTGACCAAGTGTGGCATCAAGGAGCACCAGCAAAACTGGAGTCAATGGGAATATGTCACCATTCCTTCACTGTCGCTGGGTCAAAATCCTGGAACTCCCTCCCTAACAGCACGGTGGGTGTACCTACACCACATGGACTGCAACAGTTCAAGAAGGCAGCTCACCACCACCTTCTCAAGGGCAATTAGGGATGGGCAATAAATGCTGGTCTAGCCATAGGCGTCCACAACCCATTAAGCAATTAAAAAATAAGTAACCAATAATGGCACAGTTTCATCTGCTCATGTGAAACTGCCCAGGTTGTTGGGGCACTGGAACAATTGTAGTTTTCAAGATTCCAATCAACAGATTCTTGTTAGGTGAGGAGTGATATGGAACTAATGGCAGAGCAGGATCTGAGTGGCCTACTCTTGTTCCTATGTTACAGTTAGACATAAGGAACTTCAAGGGCATGTAGAAAAGCATTGGGCAGGGAGGTTCATTCCCTTGTGACAGAGGCCACCGATTTAAATTAGTTGGCAATAAAATCGGGCAGGCCCTGTTTCTGGCACATACACATCCCTGGTCAGTTTTCCTGTCCCCTCACCAGTCTGTACACTTATGGGCAAATCTGCCCCAAGGTGCCTCACCATTCTGCCATACTTGAATAAATAGATCTCTGAGTGAAAATAAATTGCCTAAGATTTTGGACCTGACTTTTAAGGCTACCTGAGAAATGAGGAGGAATTTCTTCTCTCAGAGGGTAGTGGATCTGTGGGATTCTTTACCGCAAAGGGTTGTAGAGGTTGGGTCGTTAAGTATATTCAAGGCTGAGACAGACAGATTTTTAATCAGTAAGGGAATCAAGGGTTATGGGGAAATGGCAGGAAAGTGGAATTGAGGATTATCAGATCAGCCATAATCTCATTGAATGGCGGAGCAGACTCGATGGGCCAAATGGCCTACTTCTGCTCCTATGTCTTTTGGTCTTATGGAAATCTTGTTATGGGGCCACAGGATTAAATTGCTGTTATAACCAAGAGGGTATTCAGAACTGGCCAAATGAGATACCCATTACTAAATGGAACAGTTGGGGTAATTATATTAAGAAAACTAAAATGTATCTTGGTTTCCTTAATATTTTCTTACTTTACAGCAATGATGACACTTCATAAATATTTCATTGGCTGTAAGGTTCTTTGAGACATCTATGGTAGTGAACAGTGTTATATAAGATGCAAATCCTTTTTAGAAATTGGAAAAAGAGAGACAGATAGAGACTGTAATGAGGTGGACTGATCAAAGCAGTAACGTATAATCCCTTCCTTTGTAATTTTTCTCACTGTGTGCTGTAGGATGCATCATAAGAAAAGGTACAGGTGCTGTTACAGACACAGCAAGTGTAATTGTTCAGTTTTATGTAACTATTCTTCGATCAGGAGGATTAGGCAAGGAAGCCAGTCGGTGTTCCCTGTATCCATAGTGATAATTGCCGATTTCCTTCATTAGAGAAAGAGCCTCTGGATGACAGAGGTTTATCAACAATTTTAAGAAAGGAACATGCTGCGGTGAAAAACTATCTTGGAGCCATTCTCAGAGAAATGGTGAAATATCAATTCGCACTGTTTGTTAGTTACCTGGACAGTGACAATTTTTAAGATTTTATGGTAACCGCCTCCTGAGAATTTTCAACCAGGGGGAGGCAGTGGCGTAGTGGTATTGTCACTGGACTAGTATTCTCGAGACCCAGGGTCTTCTCTGGGGACTGGGGTTTGAATCCCACCAGAGAACAGATGGTGAAATTTGAATCCAATAAAAATCTGGAATTAAAGGTCTGATGATGACCATGGAAACCATTGCTGATTGTTGCAAAAAGCTGTCTGGTTCACTCATGTCCTTTAGGGAAGGAAATCCGCTGGTCTGACCTACATCAGACTCCAGACCCATAGCAATGTGGTTGACTCTTAAAAATGCCTTCTGAACAAGGACAATTAGGGATGTGGCGGGCAATAAATGCTGGCCTACCCAGTGACACCCACAACCCATGAATGAATAAAAAAAAGCCTAGAACATAGAAACCAGTTAAATTGATTGATTTTTAGAGTAAGGTCTCAACAGTATTAATTTAATATTCATAAATACTTTTTCCTTCATTGTACAACAAACCTTGCTTTCATAGAGCTCCTTCATGTTGCACCTGACCTATTATCTCTTTATGCGGCTTGGTGTTAATTTTCTTTGATGAAGCTCCTGTAGGATGCATTTGCCTTGGGGTGTATTTCCAACATTAAGACACTATTTGAAAGGAAGGCCGGTTGTGCACTGAAGGAATCTAGAACTAGGGGGCGCAGTTTCAAAATAAGGGGGGTCTACCATTTAAGATGGATTTGAGGGGGAACTTCTTCTCTCAGAGGGTTGAATAAAAACTCTCTTCCCCAGAGAGCAGTGGAGGCTGGGTCATTGAATATATTCAAGGCTGAGTTAGGTTTTTGATCCCCAAGGGGTCAATGCTCATGGAGAGCTGGCAGGAACATGGGCCAGAACTTTCCGCTCGTCGGGCGGGCACGCGCCTGACCCGAACAAGCTTAAAATGACGTGCGATAACATCGGGCGAGCGTCCTGATATCATCGTGCACTCGCTCGCGCGATATTTCAGTCGGCGGGCAGGCGCGGGAGTCAGCAGTGAGCCCGCCGACAATTAAAAGGCCTATTAAGGCCATTGAAATAATAATTAAGTTCAATTTTTCGCTGCCCATCCAGTCTCATGGTTGGCAGGCAGGCGAAAAGGCCTTTGCATTTTTTAGGGAACCTCATCCACAGGCGGGGTGAGATTTCCAACAGCAAATAAAAATTAAATGAAAATGTTTAAATTTCATTCATTAATGCCCCTGCTCCTGTGACAGAGTCACATGAGGGGACATGTTTTTTTAACTTTTCAAAATTCTTTCTTTTTAATTTTCTAAATCTTCTGCTCCCTGAGGCAGCTCTGTGCCTCAGGGCCCTTTCATTGCGCGCACCCGTGCGCATGCATGAACTGACGTGCTCGCCCTCCTCCCCACCCCCACACAGTCGTGGCCCAATCGCGGGCAGCGGTCAGCTTCCCGACTCCTCCCACTTGCCCCCGCCGAGCCCGCCTGACGAGGGCAAAATTCTGCCCATGGAGTTGAGCCATGGTCAGCCATGATCTTCAGGCGTGAGGCTTGAATGACCTACTCCAGCTCCTATTTCTTATGTTCTTAGAATCTTATGGTCCAGTACCATAACTACGAGGCCAAAGACCCCTCCTAAGCAGAGTGATATGATTCCATGCATGTTAGATACCCAATGTTAGATGCCCCCATGAGGCAATCTGCTCATTCCCAGGTATCAATCTCGTAAACCTCCTCTGAGCTGCCTCCAATGAATTTACAACCTTCCTTAAATAAGGAGACCAAAACTGCACACAGTGTTCGAGATGTGGGCCGGAATTTTCCGTGCCCACTGGCATCGGGCGTGTTTGGTGGCGTGAGCGGACAATATGGTGCGATCAGTTTCACGACGGCATGAAACCAGTTTGCAATCGTCCGCTCCGCCCGCCGATGGCCAATGGAGTCTGCGGTCAAAGGCTATCGCGAAAATTCATGATCCTCCCTGGCTATGCCAGGGAGCTCATTTAACAACAACAAGGGGTTACCAGCCTGACTTGTCATTAGCTGCTATTCGAACAACTGTGTATTTCTCAGATTTTACTTTAATATCACTGTATCTTTGAAAAGGGTGTATTCCTCTGCTGTATGTGAGAGTCTCTGCAACACCAGAACTTAACTTGTCAACATATTTGCTGTGTTTCCATTATTGATCCGTTCTCAATGTGTTGTATCTACAGCATACAAAATATACTAGCTCAATAATACCCGGCCCAATAATAATGATCTTCCAGAGCACTTGTCAAAGTGTTTCTCATCCCAGTATCCTATTTAGGGAACATTAATTAACTGCATTTACTACAATGATGCCATTATTTGTTACTATTCTAGGCCTGAGGAAGGAAAGCTATGGTCTTGTGTTGTTCAAATCCCTGATTATATAATTTGTTTGGTGTAAGTTGATCACAGAGTCCGAGGGTTCGTTGTGGTATCAGGTTTTGCTCCATGTGAACTAGTTTATTAGTGTTAGCTCTTCACATAAACTCCACTTCAATAGTGGGCTCTTGCAGCCATTGCTTCTGGTAACCAAGTCAGAAACAGAGTCACAAAGACATCAACTGTGACTGTGGCATTCCAGTCAATAAAGTTCAAGAGTGCAGGATCAAGTGAAATAATGAATGCAGTATACTTATATCAACAAATGGCAAATAAGCCATTGGCATTTATCATAAAGTCTAGGAGTCATAGATTCATTACGGCACAGAAGGAGACCATTTGGACATTTCAGGATGATCCTTCCTCTATCGTACTGAAACTATGTGCTTTAATCTCATTCAGAAGATCACCTCTGCTATTCCAATGTAAATTTTATTTCCCAGCTACCCTCAGAATCCAACTGGAGTGAGGTTACTAATAGGGATTGGTTTCATGTTTTAACCATGAGGAGCTGGCTTAAGGAGACACTTGCTCCACTAATCCAGACCAGATTCAAAAGGCCGAACAGTCAACCTAAGCAGGACCATGAAATGGCTGGTCTCAGATGGGCCGTCCATCAGACACTACAGGCCCAATTTTAACTTTGTTTAGCTAAATGGGTTTTGAGTGAGCTAAGATTGGGTTGGCGAGGTCTGATTTTCCCTTTCACTGAGACCAGAGAGGAGAGTTGCTCCCATTGTATCAGGGGTGAAGGGACAAGCTATCACGCTGGGTCACGTGATGCCGAAATCCATGGGGCCGAATCTTCAGCAGAGTGGCAATCACCGCTGGATTGCCGCTCCGCCCCTTTTTACTTACCTTAGATTGGAGCTGCACGTTTCTGGTCCAGACTTCTGGCCCAGGCTTGCTGAGAAATGGGCAGTGAAGCTTTTCAGGAGTCCTCCCAGTGCAGGGCAGCAGCATCGGAGTAAGTGAAGCTCTGTCCACTTTTTAACGCCACTGGTTGCTGTAAACTGTCCCTTTGTTTAAATGCCACTTTGAGAAGTCAGAATGAAGGTAAGTGGGTAAGGTAAGTGGGTAAGGGGTATCAGGGATTTGGCTGGCTGGGGAAGGGGTTGGGGGTAAGCACTGTGAGGTTGGGGGAAGGGCTGAGCACTGTCGGGGTGGGGGTTGGGGGTAAACGCTGTCAGGTGGGGGTAAGCACAGTCGCGGTGCAAATGAGCACTAGAAGTGGGGGATGGCCTAAGCACTGTCAGTGTGGGGAGGAGGGGTGAGCACTGTCGATTGGGGGTGAGCACTGTCGGGGTGGGGGAAGCTGCGAGCCCTTTGGGGTGGGGGATGGGATAAGCACTCAAGGTGGGAGGGAGGGGCAAGCACAGTCAGGTGGGGGTAGGCACTGTCGGGGTGGGGTGAGCACTGTCGGGTGGGGAATGGGGTAAGCACTGTCAGGGTTAGGGGGAGGGCCGAGAAATGTCGTGTGTGTGGGTGAGCATTGTCGGGGTGTGGGAGATGTGAGCCCTTTGGGGTGGGGGTTGGGGTAAGCACTCAGGGTGGGAGGGAGAAGTGAGCACAGTGAGATGAGGGTGAGCACTGTCGGGGTGGAGTGAGCACTGTCAGTGTAGGGGGGAGGGTGAGCACTGTCGGTGTGGGGGGAGGGGTGAGCACTGTTAGGGTGGGGGGGAGGGGTGAGCACTGTGAGCGTGGGGGATGGGATAGGCACTATCAGGGTGGGAGGGAGGGATGAGCACTGTCAGGTTGGGGGTGAGGGGAACACTGTCGGGTTGGGGGTGAGGGGAACACTGTCGGGTGAGGGGAGGGGTGAGTACAGTCAGTTGGGATTGGGGTGAGCACTGTCAGGTTTGGGGGAGGGGTGAGCACAGTCAGGTGGGGGAGGGCTGAGCACTGCTGGGTGGGGGCGGGGTGAGCACTTTCGGGTTTGGGGGAGGGGTGAGCACTGCTGGGTGGGGGCGGGGTGAGCACTGTCGGGTGGGGGAGGGCTGAGCACTGCTGGGTGGGGGCGGTGATGAGCACTGCTGGGTGGGGGCAGGGTGAGCACTGCTGGGTGGGGGCAGGGTGAGCACTGCTGGGTGGGGGCAGGGTGAGCACTGCTGGGTGGGGGTGGGGGTGAACATTACTGTGGGTTCTAGAGTGCTTTAACACTCCAGGTGATTTCCTTCAAGTTTCACTGATTTTGCTATGAGAAACTCACTGGCACGTGGCACAGGGAGTAATCCTGAGATTACAACCCCAGAGGTCCTGTTTTTTTAACTTTCTGCCTAACTCCCTGAACTCCCTCTGCAGGACCTCGTCACTCTTCCTGCCGATGTCGTTAGTACCAATGTGAACCACGACCTCTGGCTGTTCTCCCTCCACCTTCAGAATGTCCCGTACCCGATCAGAGACATCCTGGACCCTGGCACCAGGGAGGCATCATACCATCCTGGTGTCTCTTTCATGACCACAAAATCGCCTATCTGAGCTCCTGACTATAGAGTCCCCTATGACAATTGCTCTTCTGTGCTTTGACCCCCCCTGCTGGACAACAGAGACAGCCGTGGTGCCACTACTCTGACTACTGCTGTTGTTTTCCCTTGATAGGCCATCCCCCCCAACAGTATCCAAAACGGTATACCTGTTAGAGAGGGGGACAGCCACAGGGGATTTCTACACTGACTACCTGCCCCTTCTAGCAGTCACCCATCTATCTGGCTGTACCTTGGGTGTGACCACGTCTCCAAGACTCCTGCCAATGACGCTTTCCACCACCTGAATGCTCCTAAGTGTATCCAACTGCTGCTCCAACCGATCCATGCGGACTGTGAGGAGCTGCAATTGGGTACACTTCCTGCAGATGTAGTTGTCCGGGACACTTGAAGCGTCACAGATTTCCCACATCCCACAGGTGAAGCACTTCACCCCAGCAACTGCCATTTCTAGAACTATTTAATAAATTAATTTAAATCCAATAACTGCTTATTGACTCCTTATTAAGTATACGTACCCTAGGGCTAGCTTTCTACTATAAATGCTAAATTCTAAGAACAGTAATCCCCTGATTCTGGTCTAGATACGCTCTACTTATTAATTAAGTGATTAATTTATTTGGTTTAATTAGTTTAACAATGTTTTAGTTTCCAATTCCTGCCTTTTCCCCATAACCCTTACTGTAAATGCAACAGTTTAGCGGTCCAACGCCTTAACCACTCGGCCACCTCATCACATCCAGGCAATGTTACTTGCCAAATTTTCATACAAGTTAAATCCTCTCTGCTTTTGAATTCTGTTCCTCTAGAAATGAACCTCTGGGCTTTGTTTGCATCTTTTTTTATGACCTTGTTAACCTGTGTCGCTCCTATCAATGATTTGTGAACCTGGTGAACTTGTGAATGAGTTGTTAATATTTAAATGTGAGGCATGCTTGAAATGAGTTTTTGTGAATTATATCCCCTGTGTGTCAAAATTTCAAAAAAGAAAATAATCCTAAGCCACATGGGGTGAGCAAACAATTAAAGCATTTACATTAGCTCAGAAACAATTTTTTTTTTTTGCTGGGTCATCACTGGCAAAACCAACACTTATTGTCTATCTCTAATAGCCCTTGAGAAGGTAGTGGTGAGACACTTGCTTAAATTTAATTTCCTCAACTGTCATGGTGAGATGTAACCTCATTTCACCCAAGGCATGCTGGTGTCAATAGCGCCATCAAGTGGCACTTACTCAGAAATATCCTGCTCAGTTTGAGCTCCGCCAGGGCCACTCAGCTCCTGACCACATTAAATCCTTGGTCCAAATATGGACAAAGAGCTGAACTCCAGAGGTGAGGCGAGAGTGACTGCCCTTGGCATCAAGGCCGCATTATACCAAGTGTGGCATCAAGAAGCCCTAGCGAAACTGGAGTCAATGGGAATCAGGGGGACAACTCTCCACTGGTTGGAGTCATACTCAGCACAAAGGAAGGTGGTTGTGGTTGTTGAAGGCCAAACATTTCAGTCCTGGAGCACCACTGAGGGGTTCCTCAGGGTAATGTCCTAGGCCCAACCATCTTCAGCTGCTTCATCAATGACCTTCCTTGCATCGTAAGGTCAGGAGTGGGGATGTTCGCTGATGATTTCAAAATGTTGAGCACCATTCGTGACTCTTCAGAAACTGAAGCAGTCTGTGTCCATATGCAGCAAGAACTGGACAAGATTCAGCTTTGATAAAAGCAAAATGCTACACATGCTGGAAATCTGATAAAGCTCTGAAGAAGAGTCATATGGGCTTGAAACGTTAACGCGGTTTCTCTCTCCACAGATGCTGCCAGACCTGCTGAGTTTTACCAGCATTTTCTGTTTTTATTTAAGATTCAGGCTTGGGCTGATAAGTGGC
The DNA here is from genome assembly GCF_964194155.1 of Cetorhinus maximus. Classification (NCBI taxonomy): domain Eukaryota; kingdom Metazoa; phylum Chordata; class Chondrichthyes; order Lamniformes; family Cetorhinidae; genus Cetorhinus; species Cetorhinus maximus. Next base: position 225,703,443 of record NC_135879.1, on the reverse strand, counting down.
AGATAGCATTCACGCCACATAATGGCAAGCACTGACTATCTCCATCAAGAGAGAGAACCTACCCGTGGCATTCAACAGCATTTCCATTGCTGAATTCCCCATGTTCAACATCTTGGTAATTAGCAGGGGCCAGAAACTTAATTGGTCATATAAATATTGTGGGCACAAAAGTAGGTCAGAGGCCAGGAATTTTGCAGTGAGTAACTCACCTCCTGACTCATAGGACCACAGGACTTATGAGCAGGAGTAGGCCATTCAGCTTTTTGAGCCTGCTCCCCATCCAATCAGATCATGGCTGATCTAGTTGTGGTCCCAATTCCAAGATGCCATTTGCCCCCCATAAGCCTTAACTCCCTTGTTTATCAAAAATCTGACCAACTCTGCCTTCAATAAATTCAATGACCAAAGACCGTAAGACCATAAGACATAGGAACAGATGTAGGCTATTCAGCCCATCGAGTCTCCTCCACCATTCAATGAGATCATGGCTGACCTGATAATCCTCAACTCCACTTTCCTGCCTTTTCCCCATAACCCTTGATTCCCTTACTGATTAAAAATCTGTCTATCTCAGCCTTGAATATACTTAACGACCCAAATTCTACAGCCCTCTGTGGTAAAGAATTCCACAGATTAACTACCCTCTGAGAGAAGAAATGCCTCCTCATCTCTGTTTTAAATGGGCGACCCCTTGCTCTGAGATTATGCCCTCTGGTTCTAGACTCACCCACAAGGGGAAACAACCTCTCAGCATCTACCCTGTCAAGCCCACTAAGAATCTTATATGTTTCAATAAGGTCACCCCTCATTCTTCTAAACTCCAATGAGTACAGGCCCAACCTACTCAACCTCTCCTCCTAAGAAAATCCCTCTACACCTGGAATCAACCTAGTGAACCTTCTCTGGGCTGCAGCCAATGCCATCATATCTTTCCTTAGATAAGGGACCAAAATTGTTCACAGCATCCTAGGTGTGGTCTAACTAGTGCCTTGTATAGTTTTAGCAAGACTTCCCTATTTTTATACTCCATTCCCTTTGAAATAAAGGCCAACACTCCATTTGCCTTCCCTATTACCTGCTGAACTGGTATGTTAGCTTTTTGGGATTCATGTACGAGGACACCCAAATCCTTCTTTACTGCAGCTTTCTGCAGTCTTTCTCCATTTAAATAATATTCAGCTTCTCTATTCTTCCTGCCAAAGTGCATAACCTCACATTTTCCCACATTATATCCCATCTGCCAATTTTTTTCCCACTCACTTAACCTGTCTATATCCCTTTGTAGATTATTTGTGTCATCCTCACCACTTGCCTTCCCACTTACTTTTGTGTCATCCACAAACTTGGCGATAGTACATTCACTTCCCTCATCCAAGTCTCCAGAAGTTTATTCTGGACCCATATGCTTTAGTGCACCAGCCCATATTTTGAAATGAATAGATTTAAAAACATGCACTTTTGTGTCTTAACACTAGTTTTGCCATGTTTTATGTCTCCGGTACATATTTATATCTGGTTCACACCCTCGTGTTTAGGCATTCTAATGTCATCCTATAATCCAGCAGAAGAGACAACCTCCTTCAACTGCACATTCCAAACCCACACCCACTACCTAGAAGGATAAGGGCAGCACTTGCATGGGAATAGAACCAAGTTCCCCTCCAAGCCATTCACCATCCTGACTTGGAACTCTATTGCCATTCCTTCACTGTCGCTAGGTCAAAATGCTGGAACTCCCTCCCTAACAGCACTGTTGGTGTACCTGGACAATGTGAGCTGCAGCAATTCAAAAAGGCAGTTCACCGTCACCTTCCCAAGGCCGATTAGGGTTGGGCAATAATTGCTGGCACTGCCAGTGATGCTTACATCCCCATGAAATAATTTTTTTTAAGTATTAGTCTAAGCCTCTGGATCACAAGTCCAGTAACATAACCACTATGCTACCATCCCATATTGTTGCACGCTGGAATGTTCTACAAACTGTGCATGGTCAGGATGCGCAGATCTGGAGACCTTTATTAACTGTACTGGGGAAAACAATATCCAGTCCAAGCCTTCAATCAGCTAAAAACTTGAATTATAAACTTTAAAGAAAGCATTAAAAGACTCAATAGCAATTTGTAGGATAATTTTCCCAAAAATTATTGTGAAATATGTAATCTTATCATTTTATTACTTAGCTTAAATTCTTATTTCGGACATAAAAATTTGAGTTACTAAAGAAAAATGCAGATTTTTTTCCAATTTTCCGGTTTGGTCATTTAGGATTGGTTGTTCTCTAAAATCCACTTTCTAGTACTTCCTTATTAGTAGTTTTCCAGCTATAATAACAACAACTTGCATTTATATAGTGGGTTTAACATAGGAGAACACCCCAAGATGCATTGCAGGAGCATTATTAAACAAAATTTAACACCAAGTTATAATGTAGGTGTTAGGAAATAGAGATGGTTTAAGTAAGTTATATTTGTGTGTTAGGAATAAGGTATATCTTTAAGTTTAAGTTCTATTTACATTTTTTCAATTTGTGGGTTAAAAGGTGAAACCTGGGATCGAGTTTCATTTTCGAGTGGAGACAGCATGGGCAGAATTTTACTGTCGGCGAGTGGGGGTCGTCAGGCAGAATCCCCGACGTCATCCCGCCCCATTTAAATTTTCAGGAAGGCAGGGGCGCAGCAAAATTAGCTCTCAATTCACACACTCACAAACCCATCACACATCCATAGGGATCTCACTCACTGCCAGTTCAATGGACATCACCATTCACTCTCTCACATACACCTTCACCGGTTTTTTATTCATTCACAGGATGTGGGCTTCGCTGGCTGGGCCAACATTTATTGCCCATCCCTAATTGCCCTTGAGAAGGTAGTGGTGAGCTGCCTCCTTGAACCGCTGTGGTGTAGGTACACCCACAGTACTGTTAGGAAAGGAATTCCAGGATTTTGACCCAGTGGCAGTGAAGGAACGGCGATATATTTCCAAGTCAGGATGATGAGTGACTTGGAGGGGAACTTCCAGGTGGTGGTGTTCCCATCTATCTGCTGCCCTTGTCCTTCTACATGGTAGTGGTCATGGGTTTGGAAGGTGCTGTCTAAAGAGCCTTGGTGAATTCCTGCAATGCATCTTGTAGATGGTACACACTGCTGCTACTGTGCATCAGTGGTGGAGGGAATGAATGTTTGTGGATGTGGTGCCAATCAAGCGGGCTGCTTTGTCTTGGATGGTGTCAAGCTTCTTGAATGTTGGGGAGCTGCACTCATCCAGGCAAGTGGGGCGTATTCCATCACACTCCTGACTTGTGCCTTGTAGATGGTGGACAGGCTTTGCGGAGTTAGAGGTGAATTACTCTTCGCAGGATTCCTAGCTTCTGACCTGCTCTTGTAGCCACACTATTTATATGTCTAGTCCAGTTCAGTTTCTGGTCAATAGTAACCTCCAGGGTGTTGATAGTGGGGGTTTTAGTGATGGTAATGCCATTGAACATTAAGCAGTTATGGTTGGATTCTCTCTTGTTGGAAATGGTCATTGCCTGGCACTTGTGTGGCGCGAATGTTACTTGCCACTTGTCAGCCCAAGCCTGGATATTGTCCTGTTCTTGCTGTATTTGGACATGGACTGCTTCAGTAACTGAGAAGTCATGAATGGTGCTGAACATTGTGCAATCATCAGCGCACATACCCACTTCTGACCTTATGGTGGAAGGAAGGTCATTGATGAAGCAGCTGAAGATGGTTGGGCCGATGACACTACCCTGTGGAACTCCTGCAGTGATGTCCTGGAGCTGAGATGACTGACCTCCAACAACCACAACCATCTTCCTTTGTGCTAGGTATGACTCCAACCAGCCGAGTTTTCTCCCTGATTCCGATTGACTCCAGTTTTGCTAGGGCTCCTTGATGCCACACTCTGTCAAATGTGGCCTTGATGTCAAGGACAGTCACTCTCACCTCACCTGCCCTGTGGGTTGCATCCTCATCCCTTCCATGGCACCACTCATCACCCACGCATGCCAGGCATCCTTCCATACTGGCATGGCAAGCATCCTGCTTACATTCTCTCCATCTGTCTTCATGCAGGACAAGCTGGTAAACAACAAAAGGGCGAGGTCACAGATTGGTGGAGGAATGCCTGACATCAAGTTCCTCACAGACTTTGAAAACAGTTGGCCAGCGAGGATCTGGACTGTTCCTGTGCTGACGGCGAGGTTGGTAGTGCTCAACCAAGTGAGGGTCCAGCAGTGGAACATCCATCAGACAACAATGCTGTGAGTGAGTCTCTCTGTTCCGCAGTCCCCAGCCATGCACTAATTATCTCTACTTGCTTTTACAGGCACATTTGGGAAGCAGCCGATGTCTATCGTTTGCTCCACTAACGTCCGGGACATGGCATGAGCCTCGTTAGACCATCTCTCTGCTGCAGTCTGAGAGCGCTGCACAGGTGTCATCAGCCACGTCCTCTGTGGGTAGCCTTTGTCCCCAAGGATCCAATCCTACGGCCTCTCTCGACCCTGAAATATATAAGGCCTCAGGGTCTTATATATTTCAATCATTGCAACAGTTATGCATTCCTTTCTGGCACAAAAACACAACAGAAATAGTGGCCCAACCATGATAACAAAAGAAATTGAGGATAGTATTAGATCCAAAGAGGAGTCATATAAAGTTGTTAGAAAAAGTAGCAAGCCTGAGGATTGGGAGCAGTTTCGAATTCAGCAAAGGAGGACCAAGAGATTAATGAGAGAGGAAAAATAGAATGTGAGAGTAAACTTGAAAGGAACTTAAAAGAGGACTGTAAAAGCTTCTATAAGTATGTAAAAAGAAAAAATTAATGAAGACAAACGTAGGTCCCTTACAATCTGAAACAAGAGAATTTATAATAGAGAACAAGGAAATAGCAGGGCAATTAAACAGCTACTTAGGTCTGTCTTCATGGAGAAAATACAAATAGCTTCCCAGGAAATACTACGGAACCAAGGGTCAAGTGAGAAGGAGGAATTGAAGGAAATTAGAATTACTAAAACAAAAGTGCTGCAGAAATTAATGGAACTGAAAGCCAATAAATCGCAACAACCTGTGGGTTACCATTGGCCAGAAAATGAACTGGACTAGCCATATAAATACAATGGCTACCAGAGCAGATCAAAGGCTAGAAATCCAGCGACAAGTAACTCACCTCGTGACTCCCCAGAGTCTGTCCATCGTCTATAAGGCACAAGTCGGGAGTGTGATGGAATATTCCCCACTTGCCTAGATGAGTGCAGCTCCAACAACACTCAAGAAGCTTGACACCATCCAAGACAAAGCAGCCTGCTTGATTGGCACCACATCCACATACATTCACTCCCTCCACCACTGATGCACAGTTGCAGCAGTGTCTACCATCTACCAGATGCACTGCAGGAATTCACCAAGGCTCCATTAGACAGCGCCTTCCAAACCCAAGACCACTACCATCTAGAAGGACAGGGGCAGCAGACACATGGGAACACCACCACCTGGAAGTTCCCCTCCAAGCCACTCACTATCCTGACCATTCCCTCACTGTCAGTGGGTCAAAACCCTGGAACTCCCTTCCTAACAGCACTGTGGGTGTACCTACACCACATGGACTGCAGCGGTTCAAGAAGGCAGCTCACCACCGCCTTCTCAAGGGCAACTAGGGATGGGCAATAAATGCTGGCCCAGCCAGCGAACCCACATCCCGTGAATGAATAATTTTTTTTAAAATGTCAATGGATATGTTGCTGAATAGTCTCAGCTGCGGAAGAATGCTCACTTTTGACAAGCTTTTCCAAATGCATGGCCACTTCCCTCACCCCACTACCGCCTTAAACCCCCCAGCATGTGCTTGAGTATTTCTTCCAGTCTGTGCTGCCTTGCCCCCCCACTGCCCTGCCAAAGCATGTGCTTAAGTATTTACTTTAGTCTGTGTTGCCTTGCTCGCCACCCCCCCCTCCCCCACCTTCCAGGCCTGACCTACACTGCAGCCCTTGTCCCGGCACCGCACTGAGCGCCAGCCAGGAGAAAGCGATTTGCCTGTGCTCCCTACGACTGCATGGCGCCTCTTCCTTGATGTCCCACGGGCAATGCTTGTGAGCGCTGTGCAAGGTTGTGCACATTCACCTCCGAGTTCCCCTCAAGGGTCAGGTCACGAGGTGCATGCCTTTTATAGGCAGCTGTGAAGCACGTCATTCTGATGTCACACCAATGTGGACGGTAAATTTGATATGGGTTGATGATTCTGATGAACAGGGCTTATAATGAATTGCTAAAGTATTGACATTAGGTTCCTGATGTGCAGCAGTGGGAAATCCAGCCCGCCATTGATGGGTGGAGCGGACAATCGCAAACTGGGTACACGACGGCATACAACCGATTTTTGGCCTTCTCACTTTATTGCCCCCTCTTGCCCGCCATGATGCCCGACGCCAATGGGGCCAGAAAATCCTGGCCAATGTCTATGCCAGGCTGATGACTTCCAAGTCATGTCGAGCTACTGCTTCAAGTTAAATCTGGAAGGTTTCACATTCTGTTATAGCATCCTCAACTTTCTTCATGGAGAATGCTTCTCTCGCCAGTATGTCTGCGATATACATCTGTTTCCCTTGCTTTAGGTCATGTCCAGATGATTTTTTTGTAAACAAAGTAACATTCTTTGCTGACACTTTGGAGCAGATAGTAGCGGTTTGAGAAAAATGCTTTGAAGTGGCTTGTGGTCAGACACCACTGTTACTTTGTCTCTCCCAAGCAGGTATTGATGAAAATGCTCACAAGCAAAAATAATAGCCAGTGCAGTCGATGGCAACCTGCACCACTGGGAAACCTAAGATCCGGGCAAATCCCACTTGCATCCTGGCTTCCCTGACCCTGGGTGAAATGCACAAACTTGTGTACCTTTGCAAAGATGGCATCCGTGACTTCATAGATGCATTTGTGGGTGGAGGCTTGTAATATCCCACAAAGCTCACCTGTGAGGCCCTGAAAGGAACCACTAGCGTAATAATTTGAGCGCCACGGTCACTTTTGTGGCCAATGGCAGTGGATGCCCTCCATGTACCCATGGTGCCAAATCCTGCAACAGGGTGCAGACGTGACCAACCAGTTCACTAGACGTGCGCAGTCTTTGGCGACACTGGGTCTCAGTCATCAGCCTCCTCCAGAGGTCCCAAGCATCATATATCCCAGCCTTCATCCAATTCAATTCAATCCACGTGAATCAAGAAACAGCTGAAAAAGCAGGACAAATCCAACCCAGCCATTTACTGCCACATCAGTCTACTCTCGATCATCAGTAACTTGATGGAAGAGGTCATCATCAGTGCTATCAAGCGGCACTCACTTAGCAGTAACCTGCTCACTGACACTCAGTTTGGGTTCTGCCAGGGCCACTCAGCTCCTGACCTCATTACAGCCTTGGTTCGAACATGGACAAAAGAGCTGAACTCCCGAGGTGAGGTGAGAGTGACTGCCCTTAACATCAAGGCTGCATTTAACTGAATGTGGCATCAAGGAGCCCTAGCAAAACTGGAATCAGTGGAAATCAGGGGGAAAACTCTCCACTGGTTGGAGTCATACCAAGCAAAAAAAAGATGGTTGTAGTTGTTGGAGGCCAGTCATCTCAGCTCCAGAACATCACTGCAGGAGTTCCTCAGGGTAGTGTCCCAGGCCCAACCATTTCCAGCTGCTTCGTGAATGACCTTCCTTCCATCATAAGGTCAGAAGTGGGGATGTTCGCTGATGATTGCACAATGTTCAGCACCATTTGCGACTCCTCAGATACTGAAGCAGTCCATGTCGAAATGCAGCAAGGCATGAGCAACATTCAGGCTGGGGCTGACAAGTGACAAGTACATTCACACCACGCAAATGCCAGGCAATGACCATTTCCAACAAGAGAGAATCTAACCATCGCTCCTTGACATTCAATGGCATTACCATCGCTGAATTCCCTACTGTCAACATCCTGGGTGTTACCATTGACCAGAAGCTGAACTAGGACCTGCCATATAAATACTGTAACTAAGAGAGCAGGTCAGAGGCTAGGAATCCTGCGATGAGTAACTCACCTCCTGATTCCCCAAAGCCTATCCATAATCTACAAGACACAAGTCAGCAGTGTGATGGAATACTCTCCACTTGCCTGAATGAGTGCAGTTCCAACAACACTCTAGAAGTTTGACACCATCCAGGACAAAGCAGCCGTTTGATTGGCACCACATCCACAAACATTCACTCCCTCCACCACTGACGCACAGTAGCAGCCGTGTGCACCATCTACAAGATGCATTGCAGTAACACACAGGAATGACAAGTGCCATCTATAGACCTCAGTTCTAGCTGGGTGCTGACCAGCGATGACTTGCTGTGGCTCTTCAGCAGCATGCACGGGAGACCCAGCGCCCGTTCTTCCTGAGGGTGCTGCTCCTCTCTCTGCCCAGCCAGGCCGAGCCAAGCATAGATGTCATTGCTTTAGCAATGAGTGTATGCAGATGGAATTAGCATGCTCCAGCACCTCTGAGTCAGTGATCTTTTCCTGCCAGGAGATGCCAAAGATAAATCACTGTCGCTCTCTTCCCCTTCATCTCCGCTCTCTGTAAGCCATGAGGCATACAGCTAGGTCACCAGGCTCTATGCTGCTCTTGTTCTCCTTCTGCAGGATGAAAGAGAGAGGTGCATGGGTTAGTTTGGGTCTACTAAGAACCTCTCTTGGCTAAGTCTGAAGACCCGTTAACGCATCCCAGAGAGTGCTGGCCAGCACTTGGATGGCCAGAGTTTAGTGCGCTGCATGGCTGCCCGAAACCCCACCCATCTCTGCCCCACTCCACCTGACCAATTGGCAGCAGCTTTGTCCATTGGACTGCATGCTGTGCTCTTAGCTCAGGGACAGTCATTCTCCTAATCCACACTGCAAGGCTGCACTGTTAGCCTGAACCATGTGGGAGACTGGTCCAAAGCTGAATGATGACATTGCAAGGGGCTGTGAGCGCCTCCACCAGTGATTGCTGCATGGCCAGCCTTTGCAAGGAGATTGTACAATGTGCCCAGTCGTCCAACTGTTCTGCTGTCCACTAAAACATTCATTAGTTTGCAGTCTGTGCCTAAGGGGCGAAAAGCTCTGGAGCGTTTGGTGGCACTTTGATGCCTCTGTGTTGCTTGAGTGGGCAGATAAGCTAGAGGCCCGACTCCAAGCAGGTCAATGTGGCTGCACCTGCACTGTCTCGGCTGCGGAGGAATGCTCACTTTATACGAGGTTTCCTAATGCATGGCCGCTTTCCTCACCCACCCCACCCCCAGCACGTGCTTGTGCACTACCATCAACTGCAGTGCAGCCCTTGCCCCATCAAAACCCTTCATGATTTTCAATGCTGTTGACCAATGAAGGTCCAATTTTAAAAGCAACCCCTCCCAAACATCCCAAGCCAAACACTAAATGAGGATAAAAGGCACCAAGTTACATGAGTTTAGTTTCATCGTCCCTAGTGATCTAAATTGATTTAATAATTTCCAAGGCTACACAGAAAGAGGGTGTCTGTGACGCCAATTGCATAGCTCTTCCAGGAAGCTGGCACAGGCACAATGGGCTGAATGGCCTCTAGCTGGACTATTCTATGATTCTATCTTTCTTAACTTTCTGGCAATGGAATCTCCAGAGATTTATTGCCATTCTTCTACATTGTGACCTGATGTGGGTTTTTGCCATAGGTAGAGTATCCCCCCTTTAGATGTTGCCAGGTTTAGTGAGCTGGCAGACCTGACACATTTTTTATCTGCAGAGGGAATGGCAAATAAAGCGATAGCCCTAAACTCGTAAAAATTGAGCACGCTGGAGGGGGGGGTACCCCAATTTGTAAGATGCAGCAACACTCCGCCTCTGGAACACTACCAGATGGAATTTCTCTCCGTTTGTTTTTTTCCTATTACAGATTCCCACTAGAGGACAGCAAAACACTTCTCAATGTGAAGAGCTAGTTCAGACCCCCTGCAGGCCCAGTCAATGGCTTTCAGCAAGGTCAGCAAATTTCTGCCTTGAAAGTCAGTTCTGCAACATAGGCCCGATTTTGCAAGGGCAGCAAATGCAGGCTGTGCTGAACTGTGCTGCAGGCTGGCCTGTGCCAGCAACATGCAAGGACAGGCCTCACTAAACTTGACAAGAATACCTCTCTGCTGGTTTCCGTACGCTCCCTGCGCGCATTTCCCTTGCTTAGGAAAGCCAGCCGACCTTGCAAATGGTTGATGTTGCAAAATCTGGAACAGCTTCTAGAACATTGATAAAGCACCTTTAACATCATAAAACATCCCAAGACTCTTCACAGGAGAATTATGAAATAAAATGTCATAATTTCATATAGAGAGATTAGGACAAGTGCTACATGGCAGCCTTTCATCCAATAAGACGATATGTTATGCCTTAGTGGTCAGCTTTGTGTTAAACATGGCCGGTTGTGGCTCAGGAGTCCCGCCCTGGCTTGGCAGTCTCTGCTACATTTGCTGCAGAGGAAGACAGTGGGCTGAGAAGGTGTACGATTCACTGATCTTGGTTTTCTCTGGGCCCTCTTCTCAGCCAGATGAACACTCCGTTACTGCTCGCCTCATCCGATGCCCTTCCAGTCAGTCAGCCTCCAGAGGTCACGCCCGTCAGCAACTATTTTTTTTATTCTTTCACGGATGTGGGAGTCGCTACATGGCTGGGTCAGCGTTAGTTACCCATCCATAATTGCCCCTGAGAAGGCGGTGGTGAGCTGCCTTCTTGAACCGCTGCAGTCCCTGTGGTGTAGATACACACACAGTGCTGTTAGGGAGGGAGTTCCAGGATTTTGACCCAGCAACGGTGAACAGCAACAGGTCAGGATGGTGTGTGGCTTGGAGGGGAACTTGCAGGTGGTGGGTTTCCATGCACCTGCTGCCCTTGTCCCTCTAGGTGGTAGAGGTCACTGGTTTGGAAGGCTGTCTCCCAATTATCTGTGTCCAGTTCCAAATTTTGCTTGCAAGTGCCCTTGTAACGGAGCTATGAATACCCAGAAGGTCATGACCCAGCGGTCAATTCACCATCAAGAAGGTCTTTGGGTTTACAGCCGTCATCGATCTAATGAACGTGGCCGAGCCAAGCATAGATGTCATTGCTTTAGCAATGAGTGTATGCAGATGGAATTAGCATGCTCCAGAACCTCTGAGTCAGTGATCTTTTCCTGCCAGGAGATGCCAAAGATAAATCTAGGACAGCAAAGGTGGAGGCTGTTCAGCCTTGTCCCCTGCCTAGCTGATGTTGTCCAGGTCTCACCATTGCAGGAGAGTACACTGAGGACACAGGCTTGGTAGATTCGTAGTTTGGTGTTCTCAGTCATGTTGCTGTTGTTCCACTCTCTTACTCAGCTTGGACAATACAGCTTCAGCTTTTGCAATGCACGATTTCAGCTTGAAGTGACAGATTGCTGGTGATTGTGGAGCCTAGATATGTGAAGCTATCAACAACCTTCAGTGTTACATTGTCAATCGTGATTATTGGCAGAGCAGCAACATTGCGGACTGTGACATTTGTCTTCCTGATTCTGATGGTCAAATCAAACTCATTACAGGCATGAGAGAGTCTGTCCATTTGCCACTGTAGGTGTTCCTGGGTATGGAATGTTAGTGCAACATCGTCCGCGTGGAGCGACTCTCTGATGAGAACGCGGCACACCTTTGTCTTGGATCTCAGGCGAGCAAGGCTGAGTAACTTCCATCATTTCTGGTATATAAGTAGACACCCTGTATGGATGACCTGAAGGTAAATGACAGCAACTAAAAGAAGAATATGCCAAAGTGTGTCGGTGTTAGAAAACCACCCTGTCTGATCCTACTGCGACCTTACTCATCATGTTATCATGGAAAGAGGAGATCACATTGAGATATTTATGAGGGTAACCAATTTTTCTCCAGCAGCTTAAGTAGGCCACCTCTGCCCACATGGTCGATGAGGGCAATATATAGCAGTCTCCTTTATTCACAGCATTTCTCTTGCAACTGCCAGACACGTGTCAATTGTAGATCTTCCAATTCTGAAACCACACTGGGATTCAGGATTGATGTATTCAGCCAAGGTCTGCAGCCTGAAAAGGAGGGACAAGGCAGCAGATACATGGAAAACCACCACCTGCAAGGCAAATATATTTCTCACAATGCTCAATGGGGAGATGCCTCAACAGTTGCTGCAATCGTTGAAGTCGACCTTGTTCTTGTACAGGGTCATAATCTTTGCATCACACACATATCCTGGGGCACTGCTCCCTCCCTCCAAAAGAGACAGTGAAGTTCCTCACAATGCTGTAGGAATGCCGGTTTCCTGTGCTTGATGACTTCAGGTGGTATACCATCAGCACCTGGAGATTGTGAAGCCAATGGCGAGTGAGACAATATCATTGCTAAGCTCCTCAACTGCGGACTCAATGTTAGGGGAGGCGGTGGCGTAGTGGCACTGTCACTAATCATCCAGGAACCCAGGCTAATGCTCTGGGGACATGGGTTTAAATCCCACTATGGAAGCTGGTGGAATTTAAATTCAATTAATAAATCTGGAATTAAAAACTAGCCCCTGTAATGGTGACCATGAAACCATTGTTTTCCAATGCCCTTTAGAGAAGAAAGCCTGCTGTCCTTACCTGGTCTGGCCTACATGTGACTCCACATCCACAGCAATTTGATTGACCCTTAATTGACATCTGAAATGGCCAAGCTAGCCATTCTGTTGCATCAAACAACTAAAAAGTCAAAAAGTAATGAAACCGGACGGACTACCTGGCATTGGAAATGACAAATCCAGATATGTTGACCCTGTAAGATCTTCCTTACCAACATCTGGGGCTTGTGCCAAAGTTGGGAGAGCTGTCTCACAGACTAATCAAGCGACAGCCTGACATAGCCAGTCACTGAATCATACCTTACAGACAATGTCCCAGGCACAACCATCACCATCCCTGGGTATATGGAGGAAAGATCATGTTTAATAGTCAGTTATGTGTCATGATTAAGTAGTCAAAGTAGATTAATCAATTGACTTAATATGATGTCCTGCTTAATTGTAATCAGTGTAGGACACTAGTACCACGTGACTGGCCCTTTGCCTGTAGCTGCATATTACTTGACAAGTGAAATACACCACATTGTGGCTCTAGGCCAGTGCAAAGCTACACTTTTATGGTTTAATTACAGAGCAAGTGTTGTGAAATCAGTCAAGGTTGAACATATCCGAGTGTGGAACCATTATACTCCCTAACAATTAACACATCAGTTAGACTGAGTTAAAAGGCCCTATTGTGTGAAGTAAAACAGGTGTGAGGCTTCAAACATCCAGCTTTATGTCTTAAATTACTTTAGCCTTTTAATGTGTAGCTTCCTAAAAGAAGCAGTCACTTTCCTTCACAATATATAACCAGCTTTGGTTCTGTAAACTCTACATAACTCTTTTGTCTCTTATTGCTTCTGAACAAATATCAATTGAATGTACCATGTATTTAATGAGCGTATCCTGCTACCTCAGCTTTTACACACTGATCATCTCTGTGCACTGATTTTTAAATATGCCTTGAATAGACTTTATGTTGAAGTAACTCTGTAACTTCTGTATTAGTTTAAGGCTATGTGCCACTTATAACTCTTTTAATTAAGTCTGTCCCAACCATATAGTTGCTGCTATAAAGACGTAAACCAGCAAGCAGTTCTTTCAGACTGCCTTAATGAGAGTTCCACAGGACATATAACATCTATACGTCAATTAGGCACCTGCGTCTGCTCAAACAATCAGACACAGAAAGTCTCTTAAGGTGCCCCATTTTCTTGGCAGAAAGCCATCAAATTTAATGAAATAACAGGAAAGGTTATAATGAGAGGGACAGTCCCACAAGTAACTGACACCTTAGAGGGACAGGCAGGACATAACAGGAAATGACATCAGTAGGTGACCATCACCCTTAAGAAACAAATCAGATGCTAATCACGCACCACTTAACCAATCAGGACCAATCAGAGTTCATGCACTGATCATGCACAGAGGTACTGGCCAGCAAGGATTAATAAGCGACAATTCTTAGCAGCCAGGCATGCAGCAAGAAGAAACGACAGAAGATAGACTTCGGACAACATAACACCTTGAGACAGCGTTGCAGTCGGCTGAAAGTTGCGAGCTGGTGTTCCAAAGTGAACTGACTGCCTCCACTGCCTTTGAATATTACATTTTTGTACTTACTGTGATTAACCTGATAAAATATGTGAAGCTTATGACAGCACATTTTTGTACCCAGCGTGGTCTCTAGCTAGTCTGAACTAAGGGTCCAGAACTGAAACTTAGAAAACCAGCTCTCCCAACTCAGTCTAAAAATTGTATTTGACTTAAGTCATATGATTAAATTAAAGTATTGTTAGAAGTAACATTGTCCAAGTGCTTGTGGAGACAAAGTCCTGTCTTTACATTGAGGATACCCTCCATTGTGTTGTGTGGCACTGCCACTGTGCTAATTGGAATAGATTTTGAACAGATCTGGCAACGCAAAACTGGGCATCCATGAGACACTGTGGGCCAGCAGCAGGATTCAGCCACAATCTGTAACCTCATGACCTGGCATATCCCACAGCCTATGTAGAGCCGGGGTTCAATGAAGAGTGCAGGAGGGCATGCCAGGAGCAGCACCAGGCATACCTAAAAATGAGGTATCAACCTGGTGATGCTATAACACAGGACTACTTCCGTGCCAAACAGCATGCAATAGGCAGAGCTAAGCTATCACATGAGCAACAGATCAGATCTCAGCTCTGCAGTCCTGCCGTATCTAGTCATCAATGGTAGTGGACAATTAAAGAACTAACAGGTGGAGGAGGCTCAGCAAAGATCCCCAACCTCAATGATGGGGGAGTCCAGCACATCAGTGCAAAAGATAAGGCTGAAGCATTTTCAATCATCGTCTGCCAGAAGCGGCGAGTGGATGATCCATCTCTGCCTCATAGAAACATAGAAACTAAGAGCAGGAGTAGGCATTCGGCCCTTTGAGCCTGCTCTGCCATTCATTATGATCATGGCTGATCATCCAACTCAATAGCCTGTTCCCGCTTTCTCCCCATACCCTTTGATCCCTTTCACCCCCAAGAGCTATATCTAACTCTTTCTTGAAAACATACAATGTTTTGGCCTCAGCTACTTTCTGTAATAGCAAATTCCACAGGCTCACCACTCTTTGGGTGAAGAAATTTCTCCTCTTCTCAGTCCTAATTGGTCTACCCCGTATCCTCAGACTGTGACCCCTGGTTCTGGACTCCCCCACCATTGGGAACATCCTTCCTGCATCTACCCTGTCTAGTCCTGTTAGGATTTTATAGGTTTCTAGGAGTATAAGAGTATTACAAACAAGGTAGATGAGTTAAGGGCACAGGTAGACACATGGCAGCAGGATGTCATTGCTATAACGGAGACCTGGCTAAAGGAGGGACAAAACTGGCAGCTTAATATCCCTGGTTATAAAGTCTTCAGACATGATAGAGTAGGATAAAAAAAAGGAGGGGGGGTAGCACTAATGGTTAAAGAATCAATTCCAGTTGTGAGAAGGGATGATATACTAAATGGGTCAACAAATGAGGCTTTATGGATTGAGCTTAGAAATAAAAAAGGGGCAGTCACACTACTGGGAGTATACTGCAGACCCCCAAATAGTGAAAGGTGGATAGAAGAACAAATATGTAGGCAAATTTCTGCTTGTAAGAACAAGAGGGCAATAATAGTAGGAGACTTCAATTACCCTAATATCAACTGGGATTCAAACAATATAAGGGGCACTGAGGGAGAAAAATTCATGCACTGTGTCCAGGAAAATTTTTTCAACCAATTAGTGACAAGCCCAATGAGAGGAGATGCAATTCTAGACCTAGTATTGGGGAACGAAGAAGGGCAAGTGGGTGAAGTGATAGTTGGCGACCATATCGGGGACAGTGATCACAATTCAGTTAGATTTAGCATTACCATGGAAAAGGACAGAGATAAGGCAGGAGTAAAAGTCTTGAACTGGGGGAAGGCAAATTTTACAGAAATGAGAAGGGACTTGGCTGAGGTGGACTGGACAGCACTGCTGGAGGATAAAACAGTAGAAAATCAGTGGGAAGCACTAAAAAGCGAGATCCTAATTGTACAAAGTAGACATGTCCCCCACAAAAATAAGGGTGGTACTGCCAAATCTAGACCTCCCTGGTTGTCTAGAGGAATACAGGGGAAGATCAAACAGAAAAAGAAAGCGTACGATAGGCACAAAGAACTAAGCACTGTAGATAGCCTAGACAAATATAGGAAGTGCAGGGACGAAGTAAAAAAGGAAATAAGGAAATCAAAGAGAGGGCATGAAAAAAGATTAGTGAGTAAAGTCAAAGATAACCAAAAGATGTTTTACCAATACATTAATGCTAAAACGTTAGTTAAGGAAAAAGTGGGACCTATCAGAGATGAAGATGGAAACTTTTGTGTAGATGCAGACACTGTGGGAAGGGTTTTGAATGAATATTTTGTCTCCATGTTTACAAAGGAAAGGGAGGATGTAGATATAGTAGTCCAGGAGGAACACTGTGAGAGATTGGACGGGATAAACATAAAGAGAGAGGAAGTACTCGAAGGGTTGAAATCCTTGAAAGTTGATAAGTCACCAGGGCCAGATGGATTGTTTCTGAGGCTGCTGAAGGAAGTCAGGAGATAGCAGATGCTCTGAGGATGATTTTCCAATCTTCACTAGATACAGGGGAGGTACCGGAGGACTGGAGAAATGCAAACGTAGTTCCATTGTTTAAAAAAGGATCAAAGGAAATGCCAAACAATTGTAGGCCAGTTAGTCTTACATCGGTGGTGAGCAAATTAGTAGAATCAATCCTGAGAGATAGGATTAACTGTCATGTAGAAAGGCATGGACTAGTCAGGGATGGTGACCATGGATTTGTTAAAGGAAGGTCTTGCCTCACAAATTTGATTGAATTCTTCGAGGAAGTGACAAGAAGCGTTGATGAAGGTAGTGCAGTGGATGTTGTGTACATGGATTTTAGCAAGGCATTTGACAAGGTCCCACATGGCAGATTGGTCAGGAAAGTAAAAGCCCATGGGATTCAAGATAATGTGGCAAACTGGATAAAAGGTTTGCTTTGTAACAGGAAACAAAGGGTAATGGTCGATGGATGCCCTTGCGAATGGAAAGTTATCTCAAGTGGTGTTCCACAGGGCTCGGTGTTGGGACCCTTGCTGTTTGTGTTATATATTAACAATTTGGACATGAACATGGGGGGCACGATTGGGAAATTTGCAGATGACACAAAGATTGGCCGAGTAGTGGATAGTGTATATAGATGGGTTGGTGGAGTGGGCGGTAAAGTGGCAGATGGATTTTAACATAGAGAAGTGTGAGGTCATACATTTAGGGAGGTCAAACAGTTACAGTGATTACAAAATAAATGGGAATATACTAAGAGGGGTAGCTGAAGTGAGAGATCTTGGCGTACAAGTACACAGATCCCTGAAGGCAGCAGTTCAAGTAGACAAGGTTGTAAAGAAGGCATATGGAATGCTCTCCTTCATTGGCAGAGGTATAGAATATAAAAGTAAGGATATAATGTTGGAATTGTATAAAACACTGTTAAGGCCATAACTGGAGTATTGTGTGCAGTTCTGGTCACCACATTACAGGAAGGACGTAATAGCTCTGGAGAGAGTGCAGAGGAGGTTTACAAGAATGTTGCCAGGGTTAGAAAAGTGTAGCTACGAGAAGAGATTGGATAGGTTGGGGTTATTTTCCTTAGAACAAAGAAGGCTGAGAAGTGACTTGATTAAGGTGTACAAAATGGGCCAAATGGCCTCCTTCTGTGCTGTAACTTTTCTATGGTTCTACGAGATCCCCCCTCATTCTTCTGAACTCCAACGAATATAATTCTAACCGACTCAATCGCTCCTCATATGTCAGTCCCGCCATCCCAGGAATCAGTCTCGTAAACCTTCACTGCACTCCCTCTATAGCAAGTACATCCTTCCTCAGATAAGGAGACCAAAACTGCACATAATATTCCAGGTGCGGTCTCACCAAGACCCTGTATAATTGCAGCAAGACATCCCTGCTCCTGTACTCGAATCCTCTCGCTATGAAGGCCAACATACCATTTGCCTTCTTTACCACCTGCTGCACCTGCATGCTTACCTTCAGCGACTGGTGTATGCGGACACCCAGATCTCATTCCACATTCCCCTCTCTCAATTTATAACCATTCAGATAATAATCTGCCTTTCTGTTTTTGCTACCAAAGTGGATAACCTCAAATTTATCCACATTATACTGCATCTGCCATGCATTTGCCAACTCACTCAGCTTGCCCAAATCACACTGAAGTATCTCTGCATCCTCCTCCTGAGGTCCCCAGCAGCACATTTATCAGTCTTCAGCCAATTCAATTCACTCCACGTGATATCAAGAAATGGTTGAAGGCACTGGATAATGCAAAGGCTATGGGCCCTGACAACATTCCAGCAATAGTACTGAAGACTTGTGCTCCAGAACTTGCCGGGACCCTAGCCAAGCTGTTCCAGTACAGCTACAACATTGGCATCTACCCTGCTATGTGGAAAGTTGCCCAGGTATGTCCTGTACACAAAATGCAGGACAAATCCAACCCAGCCAATTACCACCCCATCAGTCTACTCTCGATCATCAGTAAAGTGATGGAGGGAGTCATCAACAATGCTATCAAGCGGCACTTACTCAGCAATAACCTGCTCACTGAAGCACAGTTTGGGTTCCGCCAGGGCCACGCAACTCCTGACCTCATTACAGCCTTGGTCCAAACATGGACCAAAGAGCTGAACTCAAAAGCTGAGGTGAGAATGACTGCCCTTGACATCAAGGCAGCATTTAAAGGAGTGTGACATCGAGGAGCCCTAGTCAAATTGAAGTCAATAGGAATCAGGGGGAAAACTCTCTACTGGCTGGAGTCATACCTAGCACGAAGGAATGTAGTTGTGGTTGTTGGAGGTCAATCATGTCAGTCCCAGGACATTACTGCAGGAGTTCCTAAGGGCAGTGTCCTCAGCCCAACCGCCTTCAGCTGCTTCATCAATGACCTTCCTTCCATCATAAGGTCAGAATTGGGGATTGCACAATGTTCACCTCCTGACTCCCAAAAGCCTGTCCACCATCTACAAGGTACAAGTCAGGAGTGTGATGGAATGCCCCCCACTTGCCTGGATGAGTGAAGCTCCAACAACACTCAAGCTGTTAGGCACCACCCAGGAAAAAGCATTCCGCTTGATTGGCACCCCTTCCACAAACATTCACTCCCTCCACCACGACGCACAGTAGCAGCAGTGTGTACCATCCACAAGATGCACTGCAGAAACTCACCAAGGCTCCTTCAACAGCATCTTCCAAACTCACGACCACTACCATCTAGAAGGGCAAGGACAGCAGATATATGGGAATACCACCAAATGGAAGTTTCCCTCCAAGCCACTCACCATCCTGACTTGGAAATATATCACCGTTCCTTCAATGTCACTGGGTCAAAATCCTGGAACCCCTTCCCTAATAGCACTGTGGCTGTATCTACTCCACATGGACTGCAGCGGTTCAAAAAAGTATTTCGCCACCATGTTCTCAAGGGCAATTTGGGAGGGGCAAAAAATTCTGGCCTAGCCAGTGACGCCCAATCCCATGAATGAATTTTTAAAAATTCATACCTCCTCAGATACTGAAACAGTCCATATCCATGTACAACAAGACCTGGACAATATTCAGGCTTTGGTTGATAAGTAGCAAGTAACATTGATGTCACACAAGTCCCAGACAATTACCATCCCCAACAAGAGAGAATCTAACCATCACCCCTTGACATTACCATTGCTGAACCCCCACTTTCAATACCCTGGGGAGTTGCCATTGACAAGAAACTGAACTGGACTAGCCATATAAATACTGTGGCTATAAGAGCAGGTCAGAGGCTCGGAACCCTGTGGCGAGTAACTCACTTCCTGACTCCCCAAATCCTGTCTACCATCTACAAGGCACTAATCATGAGTGCGATGTAATACTCCCCACTTGCCTGGATGAGTGCTGCTCCCACAACACTCAAGAAGTTTGACACCATTCAGGACAAAGCAGCCCGCTTGATTGGCACCACATCCACAAACATTCATTCCGTCCACCACCAACGCACAGTAGCAGCAGTGTGTACCATCTACAAGATGCACTGTAGCAACTCAACAAGGCTTCTTCGACAGCACCTTCCAAACCCATGACCTCTACCATCTAGAAGGGCAAGGCAGCAGATGTATGGGAACGCCAGCACCTGCAACATCCCTTCCAAGCCACACACCATTCTGACTTGAAAACATATCATCGTTCCTTCACTGTCACTGGGTCAAAATCCTGGAACTCCCTTCCTAACAGCACTGTGGGTGTATCTACAGCACATGAACTTCAGCGGTTCAAGAAGGTGGCTCACCACCAACTTCTCAAGGGCAATTAGGAATGGCCAACAATTGCTGGCCTAGCCAGTGATGCCCACATCCCATGAATGAATAAATAACAGGCAGGTTTTCCATGGTGTCTAGAGCTTCCTAAGTGAGTGTTCTCCCTCGAATACAACTCAAGGCAGTGTTCTGCCTATTTCTCCAACTGTTTATTGAATGACCTTCCCTGTCTTGGTTTTCATTGGAGCTGTTTTCTTTGCTGATGGACCTGTTGCCTTTTTGATCCCATCATACGTGCGCCTAGCATTCCCTGTATTGTAGGACATCAAGATATTCTGGCAATGGAGTAACCAATTGTCATTGGCACAGTGCATAGTGGTCTGTTGGATTTTACTTTGAGCAGCTCTTTATGCATTCAGAGTCTTCTTGTGACCAACGGCTTAGTCAAAGAGGTAAAGGGGAATCTTAAGGAGGAGGGAGAGGAAGAGAAGTGCAGAGGTTTAGGGAGGGAATTTAAAAGCTTATGGCTGAGGCAGCTGAAGGTCAAGCCACCAACAGGGGAGAGATGAAAATGAAGAGTGTACAGGAGTCCAGAATTGCTGGGGCAGAGAGATATCAGAAGTCCGTTCTGCCATTCGATAAGATCATGGCTGATCTGATCGTGACCTCAACTCCATATTCCGCCTACCCCCGATAACCTTTGATCCCTTGTTAGTCAAGAATCTATCTGCCTCTGGCTCAAAAATATTCAATGACACTACCTCCACTCCTCTCTGGGGAAGAGAGTTCCAAAGACTCACAACCCTCTGAGAGAAAAAAATTTCTTCTTATCTTTGTCTTCAATGAGAGATCCTTATTTTTAAACTGTGTCCTCCAGTTCTAGTCTCTTCCACAAGGGGAAACATGCTTTCAGCATCCCCCCTGTCAAGTCCCCTCAGGATCTTATATGTTTCAATAAGATCACCTCTCAATTTTCTAAACTCCAATGGATACAGGCCCAGCCTGTCCAACCTTTCCTTGTAAGACTATGCTCCCATCCTGGGTATCAGTTAAGTGAACCTTCTTTGAACTGCTTCTAACTCATTTATACCCTTCCTTAAATAAGGAGACCAAAACTGTACACAGCACTCTAGATCTGGCCTCTATTCCCTTTGCAATAAACAACCATATTCTATTTGCCTTCCTAATCAATTGCTGTACCTATATACTAACTTATCCTGATTCATGTACCAGGACACCCAGACCCCCTGTGCTTCAGAGTTCTGCAATCTCTCTCCATTTAAATAATATGCTGCTTTTCTATTCTTTCTGCCAAAGTGGACAAGTTCACATTTTCCCACAATATACTCCATCTGCCAAATTTTTGCCCACTCACTTATCCTATCTATGTCCCTTTGCAGACTCCTATGTCCACCACACAACTTACTTTCCTACCTATCTTTGTGTCATCAGAAAATTTAGCAACCATACATTTGATCCCTTCATCCAAGTCATTGATACAAATTGTGAATAGCTGAGGCCCCAGCACTGGTCACTGTGGCACTTTGCTCGTCACATTTTGCCACCCAAAAAAGACCCTTTTATCCAAACTCTCTGCTTCCTGTTAGCTAACCAATCCTCTACCATGCTAATATGCTACCCCCTACACCGTGAAATTTTATTTTGCATAGTAATCATTAATGTGGCATCCTGTCAAATGCCTTCTAGAAATCTAAGGTACAGCGCATCCGCAAGCTCCACTTTATCTAAATTACTTGTTACTTCCTCAAAGAAAAATAAATTAGTCAAACCTGATTTCCGCTTCACAAAACCATGTTGAATCTGCCTGTTTGCATTGAGATTTTCTAAGTGTCCTGCTATAACCTCCTTAATAGTAGATTCCAGTAATTTCCCTATGACAGATGTTAAGCTAACTGACCTGTTATTTCCTGCTTTCTGTCTCCCTCCTTTCTTGAATAGAGAAGTCACATTCGCTATTTTCCAATCTGATGGAATCTTTCCAGAATCTAGGGAATTTTGGAAAATTAAAACCAATGCATCTACTATCTCAGCAGCCACTTCATCTAAGACCCTTTGATGAAGTCCATCAGGACCTGGGACTTGTCAGCTTTTAATTCTCATAATTTTCTCAATACTCTTTCCCTGGTGATTGTATTTGTTTTAACTTCCTCCCTCCCTTTCACCTCCTGATTCACAATTGTTTCTGGGATGTTATTTGTATCCTCTACATTGAAGACAGATGCAAAATGTCTGTGAAGTTCATCTGCCATTCGGAAATTCAAATGTTCCCATTTACGACTGTACATAAATTGTGTATACCTGATGAGGCTGAGTCCTTCCATAGCTTTGAAATGAGCAGGCACAGCTTTGCCCTTCTTGGGGACTGGTCACAATTATCAGCCTCTTGACTCAGGTCGGCTGTGCGAAGGCTGGACATGGGAGGCAGGCTAAGGAGGGAGGCTGTCCAGGAAATGAAGACAGACTGCCCAGAGCAGGAAGGGAGGCAGCAGGGGAATGTGAGTGTGCAGGAATGTGGATCGGAGGGAAGGGTCTTTCTTGTTGGGTCAAGGGTCCTGTGGTTGGATGGTGGATGGTGGTAGGGAGATGTTCCTAGAAGGTGAGGTCAGTGCTGTCTATGGTGGGGTACTGGGCATTAAACTATGGGTACTGGGCAGCAGTGAGAGGGGAGAGTGGGGTGCAATAGGGTGGCAATTTCAGGGTGATGGTTGGGTAGTGAAGGTTTCATGAGGGGTTCATAGAAGCAGACAAAACAGGTTACTCTGATAATGGGAGGGTGCAGGGGGATGGTAACGGATGTAGGCTCAGAGGGGAGAGAAGGCAGGGTGATGGTTATAGGGTCCGGGCAAAAGGGTGACAGAGGGGAGAGGAATGGTTATATTGGGTGGGTCACAGGGGGAGGGTAGAATGTGCACCACTTTTGTATTTTCAGCTATGCAATACCATCGCTCAGAAACTGCAATCCCTCGAAGTGAGAGGAAGGTCTTTCCAGATGGGTGGAGTTCAAGATTCAAGCCAGGGGATCAACTCTGGTTCAATGAAAAGTGCAGGAGGGTATTCCAGGCAGAAACAGACATACCTAAAATGACGTTTCAATCTGGTGAAGCTATAACACAGAACTACTTGTGTGCTAAACAGCATAAGCAGCAAGTGATAGACAGAGCTAAATGATTCCACAACCAATGGATCAGATCTAAGCTCTGCAGTCCTACCACATCCAGTCGTGAATGGTGTTGGACAATTAAACAACTCAATGGAGGAGCAGGCTCTACAAATATCCCCATTCTCAACGATGGGGGATCCCAGCACATCAGTGCACAAGATAAGGCTGAAGCATTTGCAACAATCTTCAGCCAGAAGTGCCGAGTGGATGATCCATCTCGGCCTCCTCTGGAGGCCCCCAGCATCACAGGTGCCAGTCTTCAGCCAATTCAAT
Source organism: Cetorhinus maximus (assembly GCF_964194155.1). Lineage (NCBI taxonomy): Eukaryota > Metazoa > Chordata > Chondrichthyes > Lamniformes > Cetorhinidae > Cetorhinus > Cetorhinus maximus. The sequence continues at coordinate 225,679,544 of NC_135879.1, read as the reverse complement.
TCACTCTGCGTGATGTCAAGAAATGGCTGAAGGCACTGGATAGTGCAAAGATTATGGGCCCTGACAATATTCCGGCAATAGTACTGAAGACTTGTGCTCCAGAACTTGCCGCACCCTATTCTCTCAGAGACCCTCCCACACTCAAGTTCGTGACACCAGATCAAGTGTTTGACTTGAACAGGATGACCAGCGAGACAAGTTTCTTCTGACAATTCACAATTGCTTTACTGAATCACCCACAACCCCACAGTACAAAACCCGAAAAATTTAAAACAGCCTGTTCCCAGCGCCCAACACAAAGTCACCACAACTCGGGCTTAAACTTACAAAAACGCTAACTCCATACAAAGTCCCCATGACTCGGTTTAAACTTGCCTTACACGAGGCGGGGCTATTTTTTCATTGGTTTAATTAAAATCAATCTGTCACTGGTTCTCAAGGATAGTGGTCATCGATTGATGTCACCTCCCACTATCCTCTGACTGGTTTTTTAAAATGCCAATTACTTGTAGGACCATCCTCCTCATTATAGTTTGTTTCTGTTACTTTTATGACTTCTTGCTAAGATAAAAGGATGCTTTATAGTATTTTCTTTGACCATTTGTTTAGGATATGGAGGTATGCTGTCATGCCCTCATGAATGATACCTTGAGCTTATTGCCTCAGATTTTGCTTAATTGGTGCAAGTTCCTCATTAAATCAAACCCATTTATCAATGACTGTTAGTTTTTAGGGGCCATTTGTTAGGTGACATTTTTCTCTCTGTGGCTGTTGATACTTGGAATGAGTTACTTTACTTTTAAAATAAAGGATAGAGTGGTAAAGTTGCTCATGACTGTAAAACTATGTAGACTGAATACAGAAGGTTACAAAGTACTAATATAAAAGATTACAAATTCAGCAGTACTTAAAAGTTATACAGAGTGTGCATAAAATATAAGTGCACAGCCATAATCAGTGTTTAAGATATAAGGTAGAAAAGCCTCCTTACACATTCAGTTAGTACATAGTCTTGAGTGATAAAAGTCTAAAAGGATTATGCAATTACAGAACGAATCACATACTATTGCAAAAGTTAACTCTAATGCAAAGAATACATTTTTTTCTAAAACACTACAAATTAAAACTCACTTAATGTAGAACACAACTGTTGTTATTCTTTCCTCCTCTCCACATAATAAATCCCTTCTAACTTTCCTGCGCTGATAACACCAGGTTTTGATAAAAATAATGATGTGAAAGTTTGTAAGCTCGCTCGATCAACCTTGAAGGCGGCAAGTTCTCATAATGTGGCTCTGTGAAATGGCAATAAGTAAAACAGGGGTCTCTCCAGCCCCATGGTGCCCTTCTCTATCAAGTGAAGCTAAGCAGAGTCACAGATACTAAGAAACTAAAGTCCTCAATTGGTTACAGTTTACAGTATCACAGTATCTTTACAGTGCAGAGGGAGGTCATTCGGCCCATTAAGTCTGCACTGGCTCTCTGAAAGAGCTTTCCACCTAGTCCCACTCCCCTGCTTTATCCCCTTAACCTCTTTTCAGAAAGCTGTCCAATTCCCTTTTGAATACCTAGATCGAACCTGCCTCCCCCACTCTTTCAGGAAGTTTGTTCCAGACTCCAACCACCCTCTGGGTGAAAAAAATTTTCCTCAAATCACATTTACTCCTTTTGCCAATTATTTTGAATCTGTGCCCTCTAGTTCTTAATGTTCTCTTGAGTGGGAACAGTTTCTCACTGTAAGCAGACTACTTTGTCCTGGATGGTGTTGAGCTTCTTGAGAGTTGTAAGATCCACAATCATCCAGGCAAGTGGAAAGTATTCCATCACACTTGTGACTTGTGCCATGTAAATGGTGGATAGGCTTTGGGAAGTCAGGAAGTTGAATTGCTCACTGCAGAAGTTCCAGCCTCTGACCTGTTCATGTAGCCACAGTATTTGACAGGATCTTGAATACCTCTATCAAGTCTCCTCTCAGCCTTCTTTTCTCCAAGGAAAACAGTCCCAACCTCCAATCTATCCTCATAGCTACAGTTCTTTATCTCTGGAACCATTCTTGTGAATATCCTCTATACTCTCTCCAATGCCTTCACATCCTTCCTCAAGTATTGCACCCAAAACTGGACGCAGTACTCCAGGTGAGGCCTAACTAGTGTCTTACACAAGTCCATCATGACCTCCTTACCCTTGTACTCAATGTCCCTATTAATAAAGCCTAAGATACTATGTGCTTTATTAACTGCTCTCTCAACATGCCCTGACATCTTCAATGATCTTTGTATGTATACAGCGAGGTCCCTCTGTTCCTGCACCTCCTTTAGACCATAAGGCCATAAGACATAGGAGCAGAAATTAGGCCAATCGGCCCATCAAGTCTGCTCCGCCATTCAATCATGGCTGATAAGTTTCTCAACCCCATTCTCCCGCCTTCTCCCCGTAACCTTTGATCCCCTTACCAATCAAGAACCTATCTATCTTGGTCTTAAATACACTCAATGACCTGGCCTCCACAGCCTTCTGTGGCAATGAATTCCATTGATTCACCACTCTCTGGCTAAAGAAGTTTCTCCTCATCTCTGTTCTAAAAGGTCCTCCCTTTAGTCTGAGGCTGTCCTTTAGAGGCTTTCCCTTATTTTATACTGTCTTACCATCTTTTTCCTGCCAAAATGAATCACCTCACACTTCTCTGCATTGACCTTCATCTGCCACTTGTCTGTCCAATCCACCAATCCAGTTCAAAACTATCCCCATCACAGTTGACATTTCCAATCTGTGTATCATTTACAAATTTTGAAATTATGCCCTGAACTCCACCATCCAGGTCATTAATATATATCAGGAAGAGCAAGAGTCCCAACACTGACCCCTGGGGAACTCCACTACAAACCTTCCTCCAATCTGAAAAACAACCATTCATCATTACTCCCTGTCTCCTGTCACTCAGCCAATTTCTTATCCAAGTGCCTAATTTGCCTTTTATTCCATGACCTAGAATTTTGCTCACAAGTCAATTGTGTGACACTGTACCAAATGCCTTTTTGAAAATCCATATACAGCACATCAATGCCATTTCCATTATCAACCTTCTCTGTTACCTCCTCAAAAAATTACAGCAAGTTAGCTAAATATGACTTTCCCTTAATGAATCCATGCTGGCTTTCCTTAATTATCCTGCACTTGTCTATGTGACTATTGACTTTATCCCGTACTATAGTTTCCAGAAAAGTTTCCCGACCACTGAGGTCAAGCTGACTGGTCTGTAGTTGCCAGCTTTATCCTTGCACCCCATTTAACAAAGTGTAACATTTGCAATTGTCCAGTCCTCTGGCACCTTCCCTGTGTCTAAGGAAGACTGGAAGATTATCACTAGTGCCTCTGCAATTTCTACTCACACTTCCCTTAGTACCCTTGGATGCATCTCATCCGGTCCTGGAACCCTGTCTATTTTAAGTAAAGATAAGACCATAAGACGTAAGAGCATAAGATGTCCATTCAGACCATCGAGTCTGCTCCACCATTCAATGAGATCATGATAATCCTCAACTCCACTTTACTGCCTTTTCCCCATAACCCTTGATTCCCTTTCTGATTAAAAATCTGCCTTGAATATACTTAATGACCCAGCCTCTACAGCCCTGTGTGATAAAAAATTCCACAGATCAACAATCCTCCGAGAGAAGAAATTCCTCCTCATTGCTGTCTTAAATGGGCGCCCCCTTACTCTAAGATTATGCCCTCTGGTCCTATACTCACCCGCAAGGGGAAACGACCTTGCAGCATCTACCCTGTCAAGCCCCCTAAGAACCTTGAATGTTTCAATAAGGTCACCTCTCATTCTTCTAAACTCCAATGAGTACAGGCCCAACCTACTCAGCCTCTCCCCATAAGAAATCCCTCCATACCCAGGATAAATCTAGTGAACCTTCTCTGAACTGCCTCCAATGACAGTATATCATTCCTTAGATAAGGGGACCAAAACTGTTCATAGTATTCTAGGTGTGGTCTAACTAGTGCTTTTTATAGTTTTAGCAAGATTTCCCTATTTTTATATTCCATTCCCTTCGAAATAAAGGCCAACATTCCACTTGCCTTCCCTATTACCTGTTGAACTAGTATGTTAGCTTTTTGGGATTCATGTACGAGGACCCCAAAATCCCTCTGTGCTGCAGCTTTCTGCAGTCTTTCTCCATTTAAGTAATATTCAGCTCCTTTATCCTTCCTGCCAATGTGCATAACCTCACATTTTCCCATTTTATATTCCATCTGCCAAGCTTTTGCCCACTCACTTAACCTGTCTATATCCCTCTGTAGACTCCTTGTGTCATCCTCACCACTTGCTTTCCCACCTATTTTTGTGTCATCCACAAAATTGGTGATAGTACATTCACTTCCCTCATCCAAGTCATTAATAAAAATTGTAAATAATTGTAGCCCCAGCACTGATCCCTGTGGCACTCCATTAGTTAAAGGTTGCCATGCTGAAAATGCCCCCCGTATCCCAACTCTCTGCCTTCTATTAGTTAGCCAATCCTCTATCCATGCTAATATACTACCCCCAACACCATAGGCTCTTATCTTATTAAGTAACCTATGTGTGGTACCTTATCAAACACCTTTTGGAAATCCAAATATAACACATCAACTATCCCACTCTATCTATCCTGCTTGTTACCTCCTCAAAGAATTCTAATAAATTTGTCAGGCATGATTTCCCCTTCATGTAGTCATGCTGACTCTGCTTTCTAAATGCTCTGCTATTACATCCTTTATAATAGACACTAACATTTTGACAGATGTTAAGCTAACTGGCCTATAATGGCATGTTGGCCTTCATTGCAAGAGAATTTGAGTTCCGAAATAGGGATGCCTTACTGCAGTTATACAGAGCCTTGGCGAGACCACACAAAGAACAAAGAACAAAGAAAAGTACAGCACAGGAACAGGCCCTTCGGCCCTCCAAGCCTGCGCCGATCATATTGCCCGTCAACTAAAACATTTTGCACTTCCGGGGTCCGTATCCCTCTATTCCCATCCTATTCATGTATTTGTCAAGCTGCCTCTTAAACACCACTATCATACCTGCTTCCACCACCTCCTCTGGCAGCGAATTCCAGACACTCACTACCCTCTGCGTAAAAAACTTGCCCCGCACATCTCCTCTATAGTTTTCTCCTCTCACCTTAAATCTATGTCCCCTAGTAATTGACTCTTCCACCCTGGGAAAAAGCTTCTGACTATCTACTCTGTCCATGCCACTCATAATTTTGTAAACTTCTATCAAGTCGCCCCTCAGTCTCTGTCGCTCTAGTGAGAACAATCCGAGTTTCTCCAACCTCTCCTCATAGCTAATAACCTCCAGACCAGGCAGCATCCTGGTAAACCTCCTCTGCACCCTCTCCAACGCCTCCATATCCTTCTGGTAATGTGGTGACCAGAATTGCATGCAATATTCCAAGTGTGGCCTAACCAAGGTTCTATACAGCTGCAGCATGACTTCCCAGCTTTTATACTCAATATCCCTGCCAATGAAGGCAAGCATGCCATATGCCTTCCTGACTACCTTATCCACCTGCGTTGCCACTTTCAGTGACCTGTGGACCTGTATACCCAGATCCTTCCGCCCGTCGATGCACTTAAGGGTTCTGCCATTTACTGTATAATTCCTGCCTGTATTAGACCTTCCAAAATGCATTACCTCGCATTTGTCCAGATTAAAACTCCATCTGCTATTTCTCCGCCCAAGTCTCCAACCGATCTATATCCCGTTGTATCCTTTGACAATCCTCTTCACTATCTGCAACTCCTCCAACCTTAGTGTCGTCTGCAAACTTACTAATTAGCCCAGTTACATTTTCCTCCAAATCATTTATGTATACTACAAACAGCAAAGGTCCCAGCACTGATCCCTGCGGAACTCCACTAGTCACAGCTCTCCATTCAGAAAAGCACCCTCCCACTGCTACCCTCTGTCTTCTATGACCAAGCCAATTCTGTATCCATCTTGCCAGCTTACCTCTGATCCCATGCGGCTTTACCTTCTGTACCAGTCTGCCATGAGGGACCTTGTCAAAGGCCTTACTGAAATCCATGTATATAACATCCACTGCCCTTCCATCGTCGATCATCTTTGTCACTTCCTCGAAAAACTCGATCAAGTTAGTGAGACACGACCTCCCCTTCACAAAACCATGCTGCCTCTCACTAATACACCCATTTGCTTCCAAATGGTAGTAAATCCTGTCACGAAGAATCTTCTCCAATAATTTCCCTACCTCTGACATAAGGCTCGCCGGCCTGTAATTTCCTGGATTATCCCTGCTACCCTTCTTAAACAATGGAACAACACCTGGAGTATTGTGTGCAGTTTTGGTCTCCCTATATGCTTGCCATAGAGGGAATGCAGCAAAGATTCACTAGGCTGATACCGGGGATGGCAGGATTGTCGTATGAGGAGAGATTGGTTCGACTGGGCCTGTATTCACTGGAGTTTAGAAGAATGTGAGGGGATTTGATTGAAACATATAAAATTCTAACAGGGCTGGACAGACTGGATGTAGCAAGGATGTTTCCCCTGGTTGGGGAGTCTAGAACCAGGGGCCATATTCTCGGTACGTGGCAGGCCATTTAGACCTGAGATGAGGAAAAATTTCTTCACTCAGAGGGTGGTCGACCTGTGGAAGCTGTGGAGGCCGGGTCACTGAGTATATTCAAGAAAGAAATTAATACATTTTTGGATATGAGGGGCATCAAGGGGTATGGAGAGAGAGCGGGAATATGGCATTGAGATAGAGGATCAGCCATGATCATATTGAATGGTGGAGCAGGCTCGAAGGGCCAAATGGCCTATTCCTGCTCCTAGTTTCTATGTTTCTACGTTTCTATGTTTTTATATTACTTGCCAGTTTACCCTCAAAGTTTATTTTCTCCCTCTTTATTATTTTTTTGGTCATCTTCTGTTGGTTTTCAAAACTTTCCCAATCTTCTGGCTTACTACTTACCTTTGCCACATTGTATGTTTTTTTCTTTCACTTTGATACTATCCTTAACTCCCTTGGTTAACCATGGTTGGTTTATCCCCTTCCTACAATCCTTCTTCCTCACTGGGATATATCTTTGTTGTCAGTCATGAACTATTTTTTTAAACATCTGCCATTGTTCATCAACCCTCTTTTCTGTCAAACTCCTTTCCCAGTCCACTCCAGCCAACTCTGCCCTTATCCCTTTGTAATTACCCTTATTTAAGTTTAGCACAGTTGTTTCTGCACTAAGTTTCTCACTCTCAAACTGAGTGCTAAATTCCACCATGTTATGGTCACTATTTCCTAGGGGATCTTTTACTCTGAAATCATTTATTAAACCTGCCTCATTACACATTACCAGATCCAAAATATCCTGATCCCTGGTTGGATTTACAATATTTTGTTCCAGGAAACTGTCCCAAGTACACTCTATGAATTCTTGCTCGTGGTTACCTCTGCCAATTTGATTTTCCCAATCTACATGAAGATTAAAGTCACCCATGATTAATATACTGCCTTTTTTACATGCCCTCATTATTTCCCAATTTATTCTCTGTCCTACAGCATAGCTACTGTTAGGGGGCCTATAGACTACTCCCACCAGCGTCTTCTTCCCCTTGTTATTTCTTACCTCCACCCATATGGATTCCACATCTTCTGATCCAAGATCATTTCTTTGTACTATTGTACTTATTCCATCTCGTACTAACAAAGCTACCCCACCACCCTTTCCTTCCTGCCTGTCCTTCCGAAAAGTCACATACCCCTGAATATTTAGTTCCCAACTTTGATCTCCTTGTAACCATGTCTCCATAATGGCTATAAGATCATACCCATTAATCTCTATTTGTACTATTAATTCATTTATTTTGTTACAAATACTATGTGCATTTAAGTAAAGAGCCATTAATTTTGACATTTTGACCATTTTTTCCCCCTATGACCCTATTTGCTGCTGTTTTTTAATGTTTGTACACTCTGTCCCTTCCGGTCACACTCTGGGTATCATTACCTGAGTAGCTGCCCTGCAAGGCTGCCATATCCTTTTGCTTTGTAAGTTTACTTATCCCCTCTCCAGAACCCTCCCCCACTCTATTTAGTTTAAAGCCCTCTCTACAGCCCTAGTTATTCCATTCGCCATGAAAACTGGTCCCACTGGTTCAAGTGAAGCTCATCCCACCAGAACAGCTCCCTTCTACACCAGTACTACGCCCCATGCCCCAAAACCCATTCCTCCAACACCAATCTTTCAGTCACACATTTAACTCCTTGACTTTCTTTACCCTGTGCCACTTTGCCCATGGTTCAGGTAGTAATCCTGAGATTATTACCTTGGAGGTTCTGCTTTTTAATTTAGCTCCAAACTGTTCAAATTCTTTCAGCAGAACCTTCTTTCTAGTCCTATCAACGTCGTTGGTACCAACGTGGATGACAACAACTGGATCCCTCCCCTCCCACTCCAAGTTCCTCTCCAGCCCTGAGGAGGTGTCCTTAACCCTGGCACCGGGCAGACAATACAGCCTTCGGGACTCACGCTCACGGCTGAGGAGGACAGTATCTATCCCCTTAATTATACTTTCCCTTACCACTACTACATTCCTATTTTCTCCTCCCACTTGAATGGCTCCCTGGACCACGGTGCCATGGTCAGTTTGATCATCCTCCCTGCAGTCCCCGCTGTCGTCCACACAGCTTGCAAGAACCTCGTAACTGTTGGACAATTGCAGGGGCTGAGACTCCTTGAACGCTAACCCCTGGGTCCCCATATCTGCCTCACCTACAGTCGCACCCTCCTGTCCCTGATCGCAGACCAAATTCGAATAATCTAACCTAGCCTTTCCAACACCTCCTTCCTCTCAACTGTAAGTTCTTCTGATGTACCAGTTACCTCCTCTCTCACCCCGGCCTTGGTGGGATCCTCTTCCTTTGTAAAGACAGATGCAAAGCACTCGTCCAACACCTGCGCTATTTCTCTAGCCTCCACATGCAAGCCCCCTTTTTTGTCGATAATCTGCCCTGCTCTTTCTTTTACCAACCTTTTATTATTTACATGCTTATAGAAGACCTTGGAATTCCCTGTTCGCTGCCAGCCTATTTTTGGGCTCTCTCCTTTTCTCATTAGTTTCTTCACTTCCCCTCTGGTCCTTCTTTATTCAGCCTGACTCTCCATTGCATTTTCTACCTGACATCTGCCGTACGTACACTTCTTCCTTTTCATCTTTACCTCTATCTCTCTCATCATATAGGGCACTCTGGATTTATTGGTCCTACCGTCCCCCTTCAAGGGAATAAACCCTGACATTGCCTGCAATACTTTTTCTTTGAAAGTGGCCCATTGTTCAGCCACCGTCTTTTCTGCCAACATTTGATTTCAACTCTCACAACTCAGATGCATTCCCATCCCATCGAAGTTGGCTTTCCCCCAATTAATTATCCCTGTTCTGCATTGTTCCCCGTCCTTTTCCACGATTAACCTAAACTTTATGATACAATGGTCACTGTGCCTTAAAGGCTCTCCTACTGACATTTGATCCACTTTGGCCAACTCATTCCCCAGAACCAGGTCCAAAAGTGCATGTCCTCTCATTGGGCTGGAAACATACTGCTGTAGAAAATTATCTTGAACGCATTTCAGGAACTCTTGCCTTTCTTGTCCCTTTGCACTATTCTTATCCCAATCTATATTTGGATAACTAAAGTCCCCCATTATGATTACTCTATAATTCTCGCACCTCTGTAATTTCTTTGCAAATTTGTTTCTCCACATCCCTTCTACTAGGTTGACCCCGGGTATGGAGGGATTGGCTTGACAGGGTAGATGCTGAGAGGTTGTTTCCCCTTGTGGGAGAGTCTAGGACCAGAGGACATAATCTCAGAGTAAGGGGTCGCCCATTTAAGACAGAGATGAGGAGGAATTTCCTCTCTCAGAGGGTAGTGAATCTGTGGGATTCTTTACCGCAGAGGGCTGTAGAGGTTGGGTCGTTAAGTATATTCAAGGCTGAGATAGACAGATTTTTAATCAGTAAGGGAATCAACGGTTTTGGGGAAAAGGCAGGAAAGTGGAGTTGAGGATTATTAGATCAGCCATGATCTTGTTGAATGGCAGAACAGACCCAATGGGCCGAATGGCCTACTTCTGCTCCTACATCTTATGGTCTTTTGTCTGATGGTGATCTACATACTACACCAATCAATTTTATTGCACCTTTTTCATTCCTTACCTCTAGCCAGAGAGATTCTGTCCTTGATCCCTCTGGAACATCTTCTCTCTCCAGTACTGCAATGCCATCTTTAATCAATATTCCACTCCCCCACCTCCCCCCTCCACTCTTTTCTTCCTTTCCTGTCTCTCCTAAACACCTTTTCCCCAGGAATATTTAACGCCCATTCCTGCCCTTCTATGAGCCAGGTCACTGTTATAGCAATAATACCATAATTCCATTTGCCAAGCTGTGCCTGCAGTTCACCAATCTTATTAACCACACTCTGTGCATTCACATACATACACATTAAGCCTGATTTAGACCTTTTCACTTTCCCACTTATTCTGGCCCCATCTAATGACTTACTATTGCCTACTCTAATTCTATCAAACTCTCCAAGTATTCTATCTACCCTGATATTACTCTCTGATATATCCTTGTTATCAGTTGATACTTCACTACTTCCCTCGGCCAGTTTTTCTCCTCTGCACTCTGAATTTCCACTCAGGTCCCCATCCCCCTCCCAATCCAGTTCAAACCCTCCCCAACAGCACTAGTAACCCTCCCCGCGAGAACACTAGTCCTAGTCCTATTAAGGTGTAATCCATCCTTCTTATACATGTCCCACCTGCCCCAAAACCGATCCCAGTGCCTCAGGAATCTAAACCCACCCTCCGACTCCACTTCTCCAGCCACATGTTGAACTGCTCAATCTTCCAATTCTTATGCTCACTAGCACGTGGCATTGGAAGTAATCCTGAGATCACTGCTCCTGAGGTCCTGATTTTTAATTCCCTTCCTAATTCACTAAAATTTGCTTTCAGGACCTCATCCCTTTTCCTACCTATGCCATTGGTCCTAATGTGGACCACAACCTCTGGCTGTTCACCTCCCCCAAAAGAATGTCCTGCAGCCGCTCTCTTACATCCTTGACCCTGGCACTAGGGAGGCAACATACCACCCTGGAATCACGCCTACGGCTGCAGAATTGCCTGTCTGCTCCCCGAACTATGGAATCTCCTACTACCATAGCACTTCCACTCTTCCTCCTCCCTCCTGTGCAGCTGAGTCACCTGTGGTGCCACAGACTTGGCTCTTGCTACAGTCCTCCGAGGACCCATCTCACTCACCAGTGTCCAAAATGGAAAAGTGGTTAGAGAGCGAGATAGCCTCAGGGGATTCCTGCACTGCCTGCCTGTTTCTCTTAGAAACTCTAGCGGTCACCCATTCCCTCTCTGCCTGTGTATTTCTTAGCTGCGGTGTGACCACCTCTCCAAACATGCTATCCACCTAATCCTCAGCCTTGTGGGTGCACCACAGTGACTCCAGCTGCCCTCCAATCCCAGGGCTCGATTGATACTCTTTCGAGTTATCAACAGTCACAGATTGCAACTCTTTTGAGTACAATCACAGTTCTTGGTTTTTCCAGGAGTGGGACATGAACCCACAACCCTCTGATTCAAAGGCGAGGGTGCTATGAACTGAGCCACAGCTGACACCTAAACAATTCCCAAGACATTTCCAATTTCGTGTTTCCTCGTGTAAATATAATAGGACTACACCTACTCCCCGTCGGGGAATTGAACCCCGGTCTCCCGCGTGACAGGCAGGGATACTAACCACTATACTAACGAGGAGCTACTGAACAGGGCTCTATTGATGCTGCTCCCAGCTCCTGACCTGCCACTATTAGGCTAATTGATTAATATACATTGTGTGATCTAAACTAAAACTAATCAGTGAATATCAATTTCCCTACAACACTCCCACACCCACAGTCCCACACACTCACTCCCACACCCACACACTCACTCCCACACACATACACACACACACTCACACACACACACTCACACTCTCACACACACACACTCACACTCTCACACACACACACACACACTCACACTCTCACACACACACACTCACACACACTCCCACACACTCCCACACACTCCCACACACTCCCACACACTCCCACACACTCACTCACACTCCCACACACTCACTCACACTCCCACACACTCCCACACACTCCCACACACTCACTCACACTCCCACACACTCACTCACACTCCCACACACTCACTCACACTCCCACACACTCACTCACACTCCCACACACTCACTCACACTCACTCTCACTCCCACACACTCACTCTCACTCCCACACACTCACTCTGACTCCCACACACTCACTCTCACTCCCACACACTCACTCTCACACCCACACACTCACTCTCACACCCACACACTCACTCTCACACCCACACACTCACTCTCACACCCACACACTCACTCCCACACCCACACACTCACTCCCACACTCCCACACTCCCACACTCCCGCACTCCCACACTCCCGCACTCCCGCACTCCCACACCCACGCACTCCCACACCCACGCACTCCCACACCCACCCACTCCCACACCCACCCACTCCCACACCCACCCACTCCCACACCCACCCACTCCCACACTCCCACACTCCCACACTCCCACACTCCCACACTCCCATACACCCACACTCCCATACACCCACACTCCCGCACTCCCACACTCACGCACTCCCACACCCACGCACTCCCACACCCACACCCACAGTCCCACACACCCACACTCCCACACTCCCACACTCCCACACTCCCATACACCCACAGTCCCACACTCCCACAGTCCCACACTCCCACACCCACACTCCCACACTCCCACACCCACACCCACAGTCCCACACTCACTCCCACACACCCACACACCCACACACCCACACACCCACACTCCCCCACACCCACACCCACACCCACACCCTCACGCTCACTCCCACACCCACACACTCTCACACCCACACACTCTCACACCCACACACTCTCACACCCACACACTCTCACACCCACACACTCACTCCCACACACTCACTCCCACACACTCACTCCCACACCCACACACTCACTCCCACACCCACACACTTACTCCCACACCCACAGTCCCACACCCACACACACACACTCTCACACCCACACACACACTCACTCCCACTCCCACACACTCACTCCCACTCCCACACACTCACTCCCACCCCCACACACTCACTCCCACCCCCACACACACACACTCTCACACCCACACACACACACTCTCACACCCACACACACACACACACACTCTCACACCCACACACACACACACTCTCACACCCACACACACACACTCTCACACCCACACACACACACTCTCACACCCACACACTCACACTCTCACACCTACACACTCACACTCCCACTCCCACACACTCACTCCCACACCCACAGTCCCACACTCCCACTCCCACACACTCACTCCCACTCCCACACACTCACTCCCACAGTCCCACACACTCACTCCCACAGTCCCACACACTCACTCCCACAGTCCCACACACTCACCCCCACACCCACACACACACACTCTCACACCCACACACTCACTCCCACCCCCACACACACTCACTTAGTCCCACGCCCACACTAAATCACGCTCTCTCTCTCTCATACCCCTGGGCAGTGAGTCTTTTCATCCTCACCATGCACCCTGACTACCCTGCTCACATCATTTCATCCAGACTCTTCTGGTCCAGAGCGAGCCTATCAGCAGCAAACATGAGAGAGCAACAGCCTGTGATTGGAGGAGCACTTTCTTTAAGAATCCTCTACTGCACTTACCTTGCTGGGGGCGGGGGGCACATTGGGGCAGTTTGCCTGCGGGCCATAGGTTGAACAAGCCTGTTCTATATTAACTCACGCTAATATCAAACCTACATTCCAACTGAAAAAGCAGCATTCATTAGGCTGTATTATCTTACAGAGGTTTATAATGCATCGGGCATTTTGGGGTCCCCCCTGTTGTTTGGGGGGCCCTGTGCCAGGGCACAGTGTTTCATTGTAAATCCACCACAGTGCAGAGCTTCACTCTTTCAACCCTGAGGCTGCATCGACAGTGTTCCTTGCCACTCACATAGCATGTTATCTCCCCCTGAGCACAGCTTGCAACCACCCACATCTCACATCAGGGCAACAACAGCAGGAGCTGCAATGACCTCACCAGACACCCTGTGCAGGCATCAGTTTCAGAGCTCAGGATACGGTGAGCTGCAAGTAATGACTTGCATGATGCATGTCCAGGCCGCACACTCACAAATGATGGCCGGTGCTTTTATCATGCACATGTGGCTTTATTGATTAATCACTATGTTGATAATGTGAGAGAAGTGACTCTACAGGAGCTCATTATCAGACTCTGATAGGGGCTCACATTCCACACCCTTCAATGCCCACGACCATTGAAGCAACTAGCAGCAAGATAGAATCCAGGACACTTCCAAACAGTGCAAGTGAACATATATTTACAAGTGCCAAAAGTATATACAAAGGCCCATGCCACCTGTGTGCCTTCAAATCTTTCTTTGTCTATTACTACATCTAGGTGGAGGCCCGACATCTGCAGCTGAGGTGGGGGCAGCCTGCTGACTGCTGTGCCTTGTTGACTGTGATGACTTTAGTGGGCGTCCGCTGGTGGCCCAACACCTAGAGGGCCCTGGCCTGTTAACACTCTCCTCAGGTGCATCCTCATTGGCCTGACCTGCGATGGGGTACTGGCAGATGGGAGATGGAGTGGCAGGGCACCTTTGGAATGAACTTGGTTGAAACCCCGGGGGTGCCTGGCTGGTGCTCCTCACCCTTGTGGGTGCCCGATGGTATCTCCCTGACTCCTTGAGAAGAAGGGGCACCTGGTAGGAGGTTGAGGAGCCTCTTCCTCCTCTCGCCTAGCGACTGCTGCACTGGACAAATGCCTAGACCGGTGGAGTTCACGCCCAAGCGCAGATCCGGCTGTCACTGTGTGTTCTGCTGGACTTGGGTTGCCAAGGCTGCTGCCACCCTTTCCACGGATGCAGCCAAGCACTCACATACTGGAGCTACAACAGCAGGCACAACGTGGACAGACCCCTCCAGCCTTCGGTCCAGTCTGCACCTGGCACCTCTGCCTGGCGTTCCCCTGCCTGTCTCTGCATCTCCAATTGGTCTCTTTGGACCGAGTCCAAAGGCTCATCATCCGCATGGGACTGAGCAGGAGCCTGGTCTCCAGCCGTCCTCAGAGACCTTGGCTGTCACTTCCCCTGCCAGCTGTGGACCTCTGTCTGTGATGTGCTCACCAGGTTGTGACGCCAAGCCTACTCTAGAACGCGCACCCACTGAGGTGAATGTATCTGCAAGGGTGGAGGGTTCAGGTGGATGCTGTGACAGTGCATCCTCTGAGGTTTCTGAGGCACCCTCCTTAGTGCTGAGGTTGGAGATGGAGCTATGGCTGGTCTCTGTTGTAGGCCTCCTCCTTTTCCTGCTGGTACCTGGAATGGAGAAAAGAAAGATTCAGTGGATGCCTAACAGGTGCCTTCATTAAACCAAATGTGTTACTTTGTGGGCGCATCTGACAACTGCAGACTGGAGGCTTCCTGACTGGCCTCCTAGGGCAGCCCTAACTCGCCTTCAGCACAGCCACGGTCCCGCTCCCACTCCGACTATCTCGGCAGCCTGCTCCTCATAAGGGGTGAGCACTCGAATGTCCGGAATGCAGCCTCCGGTCTAGGCCTACTGTTGCACGTGTCATGTCTAGCAGACAGACAGAAGGATTGAGTGTCATCCCAATGGCTGCATGTGCAGTTTGGGAGCATGCATGCCTATGGCAACTCCTGAGCCCTCCCCAGTAAGTGATTAACAAGCAGGATGTCCTGCAACTGACTGAAGATTGAGAACATGAAGTATCTGGCACACATTCAGCGCACATGTCACATCCGCTGCTGAGCCCTGCAACCCAAACTCCTGTCTGACATCCCTGGGTACCCGTACACTTACACTGCCCGATGCCCTTATGAGTGTCAGATTGCCGTGAGTAGAGGGCGCCACCTACCCTGGCAGAGCGCAGCAAATTGTTCATCCTCTTCCTGCGCCTGCTGGGCAGTTCTTTGGTGGGCCCCACAGGTGCTAACCTGCGCCGCCACAGCCTAATGGGAGGGGCTTCTGCCGCCATCCCAGGAAAACAGCACCACCCGCCTTCCATGGACGGCCTGGAGGAGAATCTCCAGGGAGGTTTCGCTGAACCCTGACCTGTAAATCCTGGTCTCGGTAGAACCTGGAACTCCTGGCTTCAGTGAGTGAATGGCTGTCCCTTTAAACATGGCACCTCGACCTTCGACCTCATGAGGTAATGACGGGGGTGGTGACTTCCTGCCCCTCCCCCGCCAACGCCACGAGATTCAGCGACCTCTTCATGGATGCATATGTACCGAGCTGACCAGCGTGAGATTGCTCGTGGTCGCCCCGTCCGCCCCGTCCGCCCCCTACCCCAGTGGAAATCGCTCCAACTTTCGCGCCCACCGCCGAATTTAGGTCAAAATTTTCCGACCCCCATCATGGCGGGACGCACCACAGGAGATTCGGCGCCCCAGACAAAAAACTTTCAGCGGGGCCGGACAGTCCCAGCAAGGCGGGGGGGGCAGAGCCAGAAAATCCCGCCCTCAGACTCCAGAACGGAAGATTCCGGCCCAAGCAACGCAAAGAAAGCCAAGACCTTGCACTCATCGGCCCAGTTGAAGGGTTTCCAGGCAACCCCAGCAGAGGGCACTAGACTGCAGGGAAGCACAAAGATGCACATTGAAATTAGACATTTAATTTTCCTTCATTTTACTCCTGACTTCGGGAGGTTTCAGGGCGGGAGAGAAAAGTGAAGTTGAGGCATTGAGCCCATCAATTTTCCAGGCCCAGTGGGGCTGGGGCCTGACGACAGCTTCCGAAATAGAGCCTGCTGAATGCAGATGGGATGTAAATACTGCAGGCAGCTTCCATGTTGGTTTTCTTGTCCTGAGTTCCACTTTTTAAACTGTTAAAAGAGACCTTCAGGATTGCTATGTAGCTCCGGGTATAAAGGGTTGTATTTAAGGGCCTCCACTTTGGGATTAAGGACAGTTAATGGACAGTTAACCCCGACGCCTCAGTCCATCTGGGTTTATCATGCGAATTTTTTTTTCACGTGTTCGAAGTGCGTCTGCCTCTTTCACGGACTGCCTCCCCTCTTCATGGCCTTCTACGTAGTGTCCAGCTACAGCATCACAGGGCACCACTGTTTCACTAAATAAACGCTGAGTGTTTTTCTAATCTGTATGTTGCCTCTTCCAGTCGATGGGGTGGGATGGGAAAGGAGCAGGAGGAGGGGGTCATGTCCATCACCTTTCCCATGTCCTTAGGCTCATACTTTCCACCTCAGCAGACATGGGCTACATCTTTGCGGACCCTGTGTAGGTAACTGGGTCAGGCGGGGTCAGGTCGGCGGGCAGAAGTCTCGCCCTGACTCTCCTAAGACACGAGAATCCAGCCCTGATCGTTTTGAGGTCTGGGGAAAGGGCACGTTAGAGGCGGAGAACATGCAATGATATTGAGTTCAATGCACCAGTGGTATACAGAGGAGAGCGAGCATACAGTGAACCTCAAGGTCAGAGGAATATGTGAGGAAAGTTTAGAGGAAAACCAACACTAAATGAAGATGCCTTTGTCGGCAGACGATTGTTGGATGATGCAATACTTAAGCCTGAAATGTGGTTGAGCAGAGACCATTACATTTTTGAGGGATTATTGGATAAATATTTGATGCAGAAGATACCAGTCTGAGGGAAGAATTCAGGGGCAATAGGATTAGTTGTAGGATTGTTCTCACAAAGAGCTAGCACCTTCAGGATGGACCAAATGGCTTTCTCTTTTACTTTAAACTGTGGTGGTTCTATGGTAAGCTGCAGCCCATCTAATTAGAGTCATCTCCATCTCATTGTGTTAGAGGCTAGGCTCCATATATTTAGGGGAGATGGTGGCGTAGTGGACTATGTCACTGGACTAGTAACCCAGAGGTCCAGGCTAACGCTTTGGGGGCATGGTTTCAAATCACAAATTGAACTAATAATATCTGCAATTGAAAGCTCGTCTCATTAATGGCGACTGTGAAACTAACATCGATTGTTGCAAAAACCCATCTGGTTCACTAATGTCCTTTAGGGAAGGAAATCTGCCGTCCTTACCCGGTCTGGCCTACATGTGACTCCAGACCCACAGCAATGTGACTCTTAACTGCCCTCTGAAATGGCTGAGCCAGTCACTCAGTTCAAGGGCAATTAGGGATGAGCAACACATGCTGGCCTTGCCAGCGTCACCCCATCCCATGAAAGAACATGTTAAAAATCCTGTTCAAATCTGAGCAAGGTTTATAGTACAAAATTTGTCTTGACTCACACCCACTGCTGTGCCATGAGACATCAACACAGGGCTTCTTATTCCCTTTCAGGCACTGACCAAACAGATTTTGAAGTTAAGCATCAATACAAATTTGCAGCTAGCCAAGAAATCTTTCTGGAAGACATCTTTGTGTTTTGAGGATTCATGGTGAATGTCAGAGGCAGCCCACAGGGCACCAACAAGCGAAGGAGCACACGAAGGTCAGCCACGCGTTGTATCCATTAGATATTTTAACTTGGTGAGCCACCCACCAATATTACTAGCGGAGGTTGCAAAAACCAGAGGCACAGATACCACTTCATCAAAAACTCCAGGCCCTTGCTGTGTTCAAATTAGCTGCAACATTTGCAAACGCTACAACAGTGTCTGTATTCCAAATGCGGTTAAGTGTTGAATCAGACAGCACACAAGGAGGCAATCCGGCTCATTGTGCTGCTTTGAAAGAGCTACTCAATTAGTCCCATTTTCCCATAGCCCTGCAAATATTTCCCTCCTGATTGCTGATTGTTGGTATTGAGCCTGCTACCTCCAACCTCATAGACATTCCAGATCCATAATAAATCCGTGCATAAAAAAATTCTCATCTCCCCTTTGGTGCTTTTGCTACTTATCTTAAATCTGTGCCCTTTAGTTACCAGCACTCCTGACAGTGGAAGGTTTCTCCTTATTTACTCCATAATAGGTTATTGAAATTCATGTTCTTTCTTACTGAAGTGACACAAAGCTTAGGTTTTAAAAGCTTTAAAAATGCATGTAGGAGGTACATGTCATAAGGGTTTGTTCAACAGGTCTCACAAAAAGGGTCAGAGGCTTGTAAGGTTGAACAGTAGTGTTTATTGGTAACACATACCTATATACACATGTACAAAATATAGCCCAAACTCAGAGCTAACTCCATGTTGACTCCTGCTCAAATCTTCCCATGCAGCTCTGTCTCCTTTCATGTGTCTCTATCTACCTCGCACGGTGGGCGGTACTGTTCTCCAGTCCCACATTAACCCTTGCTATGTCGAACGTCCTTATACTACACCTCCCCCCTATTCTTTACCCAGCATATTTACAGTACAATCTTTTTTTACGTGCTATCCCTTCTCTACACCCCCCCACCCCCCAAGCAAGTCTCTGATTTTATAAAATCAGAAGGTCTGGAGGTTTGACAATTTTTCCAGACCTCATTCTGGTCTTACTTGGAGGAGTAGTGTGCTCTCCTGATTTGGATAAGTATTATTGGCTTGGAGTTGAAACCGTAGTATTCTGTGTTTCCAGCACTTGGTTGTCTCCATCTGATTCGCTTAAATGTATAGTAGAAGGTTCGCCTCGAGGGGTGAGGAAGAGACTCCTCCTGTTCCCCCTGATCGTGCCTTCCAGGGTATGTGTCAGGCATGACTTTGATTGATAATCATCTCTCCAGACAATGACGCCCTCTCTTTCAAGGTCCCTGGTCCAAACCTTGTCACCTTTGTGTAACTGGGGCAGGTTGCTAGTGTGGTACCCCTCCTACTGTAGACAGAAGCCTGTCTCTGTCTGTAGGACCATTCTCGGTCCTGAACCTTCCAGTAGTCCTTGACTGCCAACCCTGGGATTGATTTCTGTGGCAGCATTGGGAGTTGAGTGTGAAGTTTTCTGCCCATCAGGAGCTCTGATGGGACCAATCCACATTGCAGCAGGTTGGATCTGTATGTTAAAAGTGCCATTGGGAAGTCTTTGTTTTTTCTCAGAAGGGTTTTATCGGTACAGACACCTCCTTCTGCCTCACCGTTAGATTGTGGATACCTTAGGGAACTGGTATGGTGTTGAAAGCTGTAACTGATGGCAAATTGAGTGAAATATTCATTTGCGAATCGCTGGCCGTTATCAAACACCACCAGGTCCGAGATGCCTCTGCTCGCAAACATTTCCTCAAGGACCTCATGCCCGTCTCAATGGTCGTCATGTGTAATTGCTTCACTCCGATCCGTTGGGAGGAGTAATCAACCATCATGAGGAAGGACTTGACAATAAAGGCAAATAAATTGATTTCCAGCTGTCCCCATGGCCTGGTAGGGCACTGTGTAGGGATGAGGGGCGCTCTCTGGTCCGGCTCGTGCTGCACACACACCGGGCAGCTTGCAATCATTTCTTCCATGGTCCTAGACATGCCCGGCCACCACACTGCCCACTGAGCCCGCACTCTGCACTCTGTAATGCCCAGGTAGCCTTGCTGGATCGTTGGAGAATCTCCGGCCGAAAGGAGACTGGAATGACCAACTGTTCATTATTTACTCGCAGATCATCTCCCACGGTGAAGTGTTTCTGCTGTTCAAAATACATTTTCGTGAGGTTGCCACCTGGCCCCTGCTGTGGCTCTCCTTGTTGGCAGTAATGACGGATGCAGACACGCTCCTCATCCTGCAACTGCTCGTGGTGTATTTGCTGAAGCTTTCCTGAGGCAGTTGTTTTCTCACCAGCTGGGAATACAACTCGAGCTCATTGACCAGGTTGACATCATGTGATCAATGCAGGAAGGTCGACTGTGGCCCTGGATAGTGTATCAGCTGTTGTATGATTTGTCCCCTGGATATAACAGTATCATATGCGAAGCACATGAGATGCAAGTGGAATCCCTCAATTCTGGGGGGCATCTTCACAAGTTCCTTCTCGTCTAACAGTGAGACAATGGTCCATTTTGATTGTGACATTCAGGCCAATAATGTAGTCAGAGAACTTCTCGTAAGCCCACATGACTGCAAGAGCTTCTTTTTCAATAACAGTATACTGTATCTCTGTGTCTGACAGGCCTCTAGATGCTTAATACACTGGTCGGCAGCATCCATCCAGTTGCTTCTGGAATAAAACTGCCCTAGGCCTGTGGAGGAGGCATCTGCTGCTATTGCAGTGGGCAGGGTGAGTCATAGTGAGCCAGGAAAAGCAGGTGAGAGCAGCATGCCTTTGATAGGATCAAATGCTTGCTGTGGGTGCCCATCCCAGCTCCGTGCCTGACCTTTTTCGAGAAGGTGCTGCATGGGCTCTGAGACCTGTGCCAGGTTGGACAGAAATTTTGCCAACTGGTTCACCTTGCCCAGGAATCTTTGGGGGTCTGGAATACATGATGGGGTTGGGAACCCGCTGATTGCCTTCGTTTTGTGTGGGTCTGCCATGATGCCTATGCTACTCACAATATGTCCTAAGACCTGAATCAAGGTCTTAGAGAGCTCGCTTTCCTCGCTCAGTGTCAGCCCTGCTTCCTGCGAGCACACTTAAGACAGCCATGAGCCGCCTGTCGTATTCCTCAATGGCCGTACCATGGACCAAAACATCATCCATATGGCGGATGTCACCCTCCAGGCCTTGTAAGATGGCCGACATTGTGCATCAAAAAATCCCGGGTGCTGAGGTAATGCCCAAGGGCAAGCGATTGAAACAGAATCTGCCAATTGGGGTGAAAATCATAGTCAGCAATCTAGACTTCTCACCCAGTGGAAGTTGCCAGAAGCCTCGGTAAGCATTGAGCTTTGAAAACACCGTGCTTTTGAAGAGCTTTGTCAGGCTGCCAACCACCAAGGGCATCGGGTGGACTTCTCTCATCACTGCCTTGCTGAGTGCAAGTCAACACGGAAGCAAAAGGACCCATTTGGCTTCGGAACGGAGACCACCCCTGAACACAATTCCGTCGGCTGAGTGATGGGGGAGATGACCCCCATTTTGGTCATCTCGTCCAGTTTCTGCTGTACTTGCTTCATAAACAAGTGCGGTGTTTTCTGTGGTCTGAGCAGGTACATGAGGCTTGGAATCCTTTCTCAAGGTAATACTGCAGACAGCCTTCAATCCCCCCAGCCAGTGGAAAGTTTCAGAGGCCCTTTCTTAGAATTGGAACCAGAGCCTAGCTGGTTAACCACATCTGAAGGAGTTAAAGCTGACACAAGTTTGCCTGCTCAAGAGGGAAAATTCTTGATTGTGGAGTACAAATAATGTCTGCCACCCTCGTTTGCTTTTGCATTGGAGTGTGGCTTAACATACCTTTAACTGGAAGCTTAATGCTGCCTGCTCCAAACAGCAGCGTTGTGGGTGTCTTCAGGTGTTGCTTCACCAGCCATGGTTCTTTACCTGAGAGGATTGTTTGGGTATTGCCTTCGTTGGCCTGATGTCTCCTTGCCCTTTTGTTGCTTTATGAGCTGGACAGTTGGGGTTGCTCCATACCAGGGCTTAACCCTCGCCATGGAAAATGCGCTGGTGTTGTTGGCACGTTTCAGACTGCCTGACTATTTGGATTGCCTTTTCTAGAGTCAGATCTTCTTCTGCCTGTAGTATGTCTGAAACAGCGTCATCAGCCACTCCAACTATTGTTTGGCCTCGTATGAGCTCTGACTTAATGTTGCCGCAGTGACAACCTTCAGCCAATCTGTGGTGGTAGCCGAGGCAGAGGCGGCGGCGACATATAATCACGATACCCAGGGGAGGTGCATCCAATCCAAAGGAATGCCACCGGACTGTACGTCCAGGTACTGGAAATAGTAGCAGAAAGATCAGCCCTGTCGACCCTGCAAAACCCTCCTTCCTAACATCTGGGGGCTAGTGCCAAAGTCCCATAGTCATGCTCACAGAATTTTACCTTACATACACCAGAGACCACCATCACTATTCCTGAGTATGTCCGGTCCCACCAGCAGAAGAGGCCCAGCAGAGGTGGCGGCACAGTGGTATACAGTTCGGATGACTCTCGTCACCATGAAGTCTCATAGCATCAGGTCAAACATGACCAAGAAAACCTCCTGCTGATTATCACGTACCGCACACCCCCGCCTCACCTCGGCTGATGAATCAGAGCTCCTCCATGCTGAGCACA
The DNA here is from genome assembly GCF_964194155.1 of Cetorhinus maximus. Taxonomy (NCBI): domain Eukaryota; kingdom Metazoa; phylum Chordata; class Chondrichthyes; order Lamniformes; family Cetorhinidae; genus Cetorhinus; species Cetorhinus maximus. The sequence goes on along the minus strand of NC_135879.1, from coordinate 225,656,201 downwards.
ACTTGGAGGAAGCACTGAGAGTGGCAAGGGCGCAGAATGTACTCTGGGTTGGGAACGTCAATGTCCATCCCCAAAAATGGCTTGGTAGCACGACTACATACCGGGCTGGCTGAGTGCTAAAGGACATAGCTGCTAGACTGGGTTTGCAGCAGGTGGTGACGGAACCAACAAGAAAGAAAAACATACATGACCTCGTCCTCATCAACCTGCCTGCCACAGATGCATCTGTCCATGAGAGTATCAGTTGGAGTGACCACAGTCCTTGGAGATGAAGTCCCGTCTTCACATTGAGGATACCCTCCCTCATGTTGTGTGGCACTACCACCATGCTAAATGGGATAGATTTCAAATAGATCTAGCAACTCAAGACTGGGCATCCCTGAGGCGCTGTGGGCCATCAGCAGCAGCAGAATTGTACTTGAACACAATCTGTAACCTCATGGCCTGGCATAACCCCCACTCTACCATTACCATCAAGCCAGGGGATCGACCCTGGTTCAATGAAGAGTGCAGGAGGGTGTGCCAGGAGCAGCACCAGGCATACCTAAAAATGAAATGTCCACCTGGTGAAGCTATAACACAGGACTACTTGCGTGCCAAACAGCATAAGCAGCAAGTGATAGACATAGCTAAGCGATCCCACAACCAATGGATCAGATACAAGCTCTGTAATCCTGCCACAACCAGTTGTGAATGGTGGTGGATAATTAAACAACTTACTGGAGGAGGAGACTCCACAAATATTCCCATCCCCAAAGATGGAGGAGCCCAGCACATTAGTGCAAAAGATAAGGCTGAGGCATTTGCTACAAACTTCAGCTAGAAGTGCCGAGTGGATGACCCATCTCGGCCTCTTCCAGAGGCCCCCAGCATCACAGATGCCAGTCTACAGCCAATTTGATTCACTCCTTGTGACAACATGAACCAGCTGAAGGCATTGGATACTGCAAAGGCTATGGGCCCTGACAACATTCCGCCAACAGTACTGAAGACTTGTGCTCCAGAACTTGCTGCGCCCCTAGCCAAGCTGTTCCAGTACAGCTACAACACTGGCATCTACCCGGCTATGTGGAAAATTGCCCAGGTATGTCCTGTACACAAAGAGCAGGACAAATCCAACCTGGTCAATTACTGCCCTGTCAGTCTACTCTCCATCATCAGTAAAATAATGAAAGTGGTCATTAACAGTGTTAACAGGCAGCACTTGCTTAGCAATAACCTGCTCACTGACACCTAGTTTGGGTTCCGCCAGGGCCACTCAGCTCCTGACCTGATTACAGCCTTTGTGACTGCCCTTGACATCAAGGCAGCATTCGACTGAGTGTGGCATCAAGGAGCCCTAGCAAAACTGGAGTCAAAGGGAATCAAGGGGAAAAATATTCATTGGTTGGAGTCATACCCAGCACAAAGGAAGATGGTTGTGGTTGTTGGAGGTCAATCATCTCAGTTCTTGGACATCACTGCAGGAGTTCCTCAGGGTAGTGTCCTCAGCCCAGTCAGCTTCAGCTGCTTCATCAATGACATTCTTCCCCCCATCGTAAGGTCAGAACTGGGGATGTTCACTGATGATTGCACAATGTTCAGCACCATTCGCAACTCATAGGATCATAGAGTCAGAGGTCTACAACACAGAAAAAGTCCCTTCCACCCATCGAGTCTGCGCAGGTCAAACAAGTGTCTAACTATTCTAATCCCATTTTCCAGCACTAGGCCCATAGCCTTCTATGCACTGGCATCGCAAGTACACACCCAAATACTTCTTAAATGTTATGAGGATTTCTGCCTCTACCGCCCCCATGGGCAGTGAGCTCCAGATTCCCACCACCCTCTGGGTGAAAAAATTCTTCCTCACATCCCCTCTAAACCTCCTGCCCCTTACCTTAAACCTATGCCCCCTGGTTATTGATCCCTCCACCAAGGGGGAAAATTCCTTCCTGTCTACCCTATCTATACCTCTCATAATTTTATTCACCTCAATCATGTTCCCCCTCAATCTCCTCTGCTCCAAGGCAGATATCACCGGTCTATCGAATCTCTCCTCATAGCTGAAACTCTCCAGCCCAGGCTGCATCCTGGTAAATCTCCTCTGCACTCTCTCTAGTGCAATCACATCCTTCCTACAATGTGGATTCCAGAACTGAACGCAATACTCTAGCTGTGGCCTAACCAGCATTTTATACAGTTCCAGAATAACCTCCCTGCTCTTATATTCTATGCCTCAGCTAATAAAGGCAAGTCTCCCATATGTCTTCTTAAAAACCTTATCTACCTGTCCCGCTACTTTAAGGGGCCGTTGGACAGGCACACCAAGGTCCCTCTGATCCTCGGTACTTCCCAGTGTCCTACCATTCATCGTGTATTTCTGTGTCTTCTTTGTCCTGCCCAAGTACATCACCTCACACTTATCCGGATTAAATTCCATTTGCCACTGATCAGCCCATCTGACCAGCCCATCTATATCCTCCTGGAATCTAAGGCTATCCTCCTCACTATTTACCACACCACCAATTTTCGTGTCTTCCGCAAACTTACTAATCAACCCTCCTACATTCAAGTCTAAATCATTTATATATACCACAAACAGCAAGGGGCCCAACATCGATCCCTGTGGAGCCCCACTGGACACAGGCATCCAGTCATAAAAACACCCCTCGACCATCACCCTCTGCTTCCTGCCACTCAGCCAATTCTGGATCCACTTTGCCAAATTGCCTTGGATCCTTTGGGCTCTTACCTTCGTTATCAGTCTCCCATGCGGGACTTTATCAAAAGCCATGCTGAAGTCTAAGTAGACTACGTTAAATGCATTGCACTCATCTACACACCTGGTCACCTCTTCGAAAAATTCAATCAAATTGGTCAGACATGACCTCCCCTTAACAAAACCATGCTGACTGTCCTTGATTAATCCCTGCCTCTCCAAGTGTAGATTAATTCTGTCCCTCAGAATTACTTCCAATAGTTTCCCCGCCATTGAGGTTAGACTGACTGGCCTGTAGTTCCCCGATTTATCCTTTCCTCCCTTCTTGAATAACAGTACCACATTGGCTGTCCTCTCGTCCTCTGGCACCTCTCCTGTGGTCAGAGAGGTATTGAAAATTATTGCCAGCACCCCTGCTCTCTCCTCCCTTGCCTCACTCAACAGCCTGGGACACATTTCATCCAGGACTGGAGATTTATCTACTTTTAAGCCTGCCAGATCACTTAGAACCTCCTCCCTTTCTATGCTAATTTCTTTAATTATGTCACAGTCCTTCTGCCTGATTTCCATACCCATGTCGTCTCTCTCACTTGAATGCCAACACAAAGTATTAAATTTGAACCCTGTCTACGTCTTCTGGCTCCACACACAAATTACCACTATGGTCTCAATGGGCCCTACTCTTTCCCTAGTTATCCTCTTACTCTTAGTGTACTCGTAAAATAACTTTGGATTTTCCTTTATTTTACCTGCCAATGATTTTTCATGCCCCCTTTTTGCTCTCCTAATTTTCTTTTTAAGTTCCACCTTGCACATTCTATATTCCTCTAGGGCTTCTGCTGTTTGAGCCCTCAGTATCTGCCACAAGCCTTCTTTTTTCTCTTTATCCAATCCTGTATATCCCTCGACATCCAGGGTACCTGGATTTGTTGGTCCCACCCTTTATCTTTGCTGGAATATGTTGGCCACGTACTCTCCCTATTTCCTTCTTGAATGAGTCCCACTGCTCTAAAGTAGCTGCTCCCAGTCCACTCTAGCCAAATCATATCTGAACTTATTAAAATCGGCCTTCCCCCAATTTAGAACTCTGATTTCTGGCCCATCCTTGTCCTTTTCCATAACAACCTTGAATCTAATGGAGTTATGAGCACTATCTGCAAAATGCTCCCCCATTGATACCTCTACCACTTGCCCGGCTTCACTCCCTAAAATTAAGTCCAGGACCGCCCCCTCTCTTGTACGACCTTCTGCATTAAAAAGCTCTTCTGGATGCATTTTAAGAATTCCTCTCCCTCTAAACCTATCACACTATGACTAACCCAGTTAATGTTGGGGAATTTGAAATCCCCCACTATTACTATCCTATTATTTTTACACTTCTCTGAAATTTGCCTACATATCTGCTCTTCTATTTCCCTCTGACTGTTTGGGGGCCTATAGTACACTCCCAGCAATGTGATTGCTCCTTTTTTGTTTTTGTTTTTGTTTTTTTTTTGTTTTTGTTTTATTTGTTTTATTTTTAAGTTCTACCTATTAAGCCTGTCCACCATCTACAAGGCCTAAGTCAGGAGTGCAATGGAATACTCTCCACTTGCCTGGATGATTGCCGCTTCAAAAACATTCAAGATGCACTGTAGGGACTCCTCAGATACTGAAGCAGTCGATGTCCAAATGCAGCAAGACCTGGACAATATCTAGGCTTGGACTAACAAGTGGCAAGTTGCACGGCACACAATTGCCAGGCAATGACCAACTCCAACAAGAGAGAACCTAACCATCGACCTCCTGACATTTAAAGGCATTACCATCACTGAATCACCCACTATCTACATCCTGGGGGTTACAATTGACCAGGAAATGAACTGGGCTAGCCGTATAGATACTACGGCTATAAGAGCAGGACAGAGGTTAGTAATCCTGTGGCGAGTAACTCACCTCCTGACTCCCCAAAGCCTGTCCACCATCTACAAGGCACAAGTCAGGAGTAAATGGAATACTCTCCACTTGCCTGGATGAGTGCAGCTCCCACAACATTCAAGATACACTGTAGGAACTCACCAAGTCTACTTCGACAGCACCTTTCAAATCAATGACCACTACCATCTAGAAGGACAAAGGCAGCAGACAGATGGGAATGCCATCACTTGGATATTCCCCTACAAGCCACTCATCATCCTGACTTGGAAATATATTGCCATTCCTTCACTGTCGCTGGGTCAAAATCTTGGAACTCCCTCCGTAACAGCACTGTGGATGTACCTACACCACATGGACTGCAGCGGTTCAAGAAGGCAGCTCACCACTACCTTCTCAAGGATAATTGGGGATGGGCAATAAATGCTGGCCTAGCCAGCGACGCCCACATCCCATGAATGAATAAAAAAATTCATTTATGCAAGAGTCAATGGCTTCTCCAGGCTTTTGGACTCACTTGTTGAACTTTGCTCCCTCTAGAATTTTATTACTTCTTAAATTCAAGTAGGTATTGAAGGATTTCAAAACATCTTCAAACTCAGCTGAAGATTCATTTATTCCTTGCCTTGCAATGATGTCATCAGCTATAAGACCTACTGAGTACAGTAGTGTATTGTTCAGCCTCTGTCTTCTTACCCAATCCTGAAGCTATCATGTGTATTGAAAATCATTTTGCCAAAGCCCCCAGTTCTGCGTCTGGCCTGGCCCTTATATCAGACCAAATTCATCTGGCAGTGTTGATTTGTTATCCATGGTTACTTTTCAGCTCAGGAAGTACAGCTTTAAATGCTGTTTCACTTTTAAAGAGGGCAGTGCAGTAATCATTTTTTCAATGCTTCTTCCTGTGCTTGTCGTGTTTTGGTGGGCTCCCACGATGATCGCAGACCTTAACCCCAAAGAGATCGATATCTTGCAGTGAATTTTTAAATCAAAGATCTGAGCCCTTTATTACACTTTTGGAGTATATTAAGGTGATTTCAAGATGATTTGTGGCTTTGGCTGAGTTTTGAAAGCTGTTTTTTCAATGGAGCTTGGCTGTCATGTGATATGGCGCTAACTCTGAACTTGAGCCGGCCGCAGTGATTAACAAAGCAGACTGCTCCGACTGACTGATAGCCTGAAGACTTTTAAAGGCTAGTTCAGCCTTAGAACTGAATTTTTTGCTCATCCTTGCAAGGTCCTTTGACCCTGCAGTCGATGGGGATTCACAATGGACCACCATGTGCTCTAGTAGAGACCTTTAGGCGCAAAGTGGATTATCTTCTGCCCTTCAGCCTCTACGCCTGCTTTGGAGCTGCTTTTTAAGTGATCTCCAGTCGTGCCTTCAGCTCAGGTACACTTCAGTCAGACCAGGATGCGTTCCTTTAATTTTTCAGATTCTAGGGTTTGTCACCAGCTTCTTCGGTTCTGGGTTCATTCATTAGCTGTCGCCATGTTACAATGGGTCTGATAGGTAGGTCTCATGAAGATATTCAGAGGCTTGTAATGTTAGATAGTAATGCTCATTGGTAGCACATATAACTATTTACAAATGTACAAAGTATAGCCCAGGCTGGGAGCTAACTCCATGTTAACTCCTACTCAAGTCTCTCCATACAACTCTGTCTCCTGTCTACTGTCATGTGTCTCTCTACCTCGTACTGTGGGAAGTACTGTTCTCTAGTCCCACATTAACCCTTGCTGTGCTGAGCACCCTTATACTACAGTACAGAGATACACGAGGTGCTGAAATGAGTGAAGTAGATGAATGAATCTTGATTTCAATAGGGTGAGGAAGGAGGAGCAGCATATAGGTCAGTACATCGGGAACTTAAAAAGAAAATGAAGAAAGCACTGACCAGCACTAACCAAAGTAGTATTGAGGAAATAGAGAAAGGTTATGTCAAAGAGGTTAGGACCCAGCAGGAGCATAAGAGAAGTACTATAAAGATGCTCTCACATATTGGAACAGTATTTACTTTTTGGATGGACTGGATATTACAGTATAAAGCACTGAGTTTTTGAGGATTGAAATGATTGTGATGGATATAAGTTACTTAAAGGAGGGTTAAAAGTGGAGAGGAGACTTCTTTCCAGTAAGTTAAAAGGTGAATTGTATTCAGTACCTGGAATCCACACATTGGGAGCAACTTGCTCCTCCATCAAAAAATGTTGTTTAAAACCCCGGATTATAGGTAAACAATACAATCAATGACTCCGAGTTCCTGTGTAAAGCCTGCTCACATGACATCCACTTCATTGTACTCTAGAAATGAGCTAATGGAAAGTGGTTTAAAACACAAGTCGTGACCTACATAATTCTAAGCTGCAAAAAGAGACATTATGATGTCCGAAATTAATGAGCACAGGACAAGTAGGTAGTAAAGTTTTTTCATGACTGCATTTCTGTAATTACCATTAAATATAAAGGCTAGATGATAATATAGATTTTTACAGTGATCCTTGTGTACAGAGAGCACTTTACAAGGTGACGGGTGCTAAGCAGAAGGGGAGAAGATGGTTGGGAAAAGATGAAAACACCCTCAAAGAGAAAGGGCTTTTGTGGTCTCTGGAAGATGGAGATGCAAGGGTGCATCAGAGATACTTGTGTCAGAATTGGGGAAGAAACATAGGCTTAAAAAGAACTTCAAATGTAATTTACGTAACAGTTTGAGACATTTCATCAAGATAAGACATGTAAATATTATTATTTAACATTGTATGACTTATCATTTTCGATGTTCTGCTCAAGACTTGCATGCAACCAAAAAGCTCTGTGATAAGAAGCAAAAGACACAGTAATGGACATTGTAGGAAATCATTGAAAAAAGACAAGAACAAAATTGCAAATAATGCGATAATCCATTCCTAAAATATCCTTGTATTGCTTACATGAAGCATAGTAAACATGGGACCTGAGGAAAGACTATAACTAGATTTTCCAATCAGCAGGTTTTAACATCAGTAAACGTTCATCAAAAGCTAGACTCTTGTACTTCTCAGTTGCTGCCTCACAACGAAAACTATTTGTTCACATTTGTGTTCCTCAGTTCTTAGGCATCAGATTTGTCTCCTGTTGATGGGTTTGCTGCACAGTGGTCCAAACATGTGTCAAAATGACCTGCTGCTAATATGCCACAATTTCATCTCAGAAGCCATTTAAATCTGCAGCATGGGTGGAAGCCAGAAAATTAGCCTTCAATGGTCTAAACTGTGCCTGTGGCTCAGTTGGTAACACATTTATCTCTGAGTAGGACGGTTATGGGCTCAAATCGCACTCCAGGGAGCAAAGCACAAAAATCTAGGCTGATGCTCTGGTACAGTACCAAGGGCCATTTGCACTGTAGTAGGTGCTGTGTTTCGCATAAGGTGATAAACCAAGGCCCTGTCCCCTCTCTGTGTCAATTGCTTGTTTTAAATCTGAGGTTGATAGATTTTTGTTAACCAAAGGTGTCAGGGGATATGAGGTTAGATCACAGATGAGTCATTATCTCACTGAATGGCGCTCAACTCCTGTTCCTGTGTTAAGATCTTTTACTGTAGCCTCTCCCTTGACTTCATCCTCCTACGCCTGTTCATGACATCAAAAGAAAATCTTCATGTTGAAAAATGCAAAGCAGAACAGGGTAAAAATGGCAACAAGTAAGTGTTGACTCAATTCCCAAACGATGTCACCTAAAAAGATTGTGATGCAGATTTTTAAAAATCACCAGCTTTCAATAGCAGTACATAAACATCATCAACCTCAGAGATACCTTGCAACAGTTCTCATCACCACTGATATAGTGCTGCAATCATTTGGCCAGGTTTGTGGCTGAAATAGAGCAAATGACTTAGCCTTTGCCCTCATTTAAATGTGCCTGGATGTCAAATCCTCTGATGAACCTTGAAGGGAACTGTCAGTTCATTGGGAGATGAGCTGAGGCACTGTTCCTTTTTTTAAAATTGCAAATTTGAAGCAGTTGCCTTGACAAATGCATTTTCCTCCAGTTACTGCCCCAAACCAACACCAAAGAGGGTGACAATTTAGAGGAAAAGCTGTTCCAGTCACACCACTGGCATAGATTCATGGACACATAGATGTTTACGTCACAGAAGGAGGCCATTCGGCCCATCGCGTCCACGCGGGCTCAACAAAGATCTGACTACACTAATCCCTACCGAACTATGTGGGAAATTAACCAGGTATGTCCTGTCCACAAAATCCAACCCGGCCAATTACCGCCCAATCAATCTACTCTCGATCATCAGCAAAGTAATGGAAGGGGTCATCAACAGTGCTATCAAGCGACACTTGCTTAGCAATAACCTGCTCACCAATGCCCAGTATGGGTACCGCCAGGGCCATTCAGCTCTTGACCTCATTACAGCCTTCGTTTAAACATGGACGAAAGAGCTCAACTCAAAAGGTGAGGTGAGGTGAGAGTGACTGCCCTTGACATCAAGGCATCATTTGACCAAGGGGCATCAAGGAGCCTGAGCAAAACTGGAGTCAATGGGAATCAGGCAGAACACTCCTTTGATGGGTGTCATACCTAGCACAAAGGAAGAGTGTTATGGCTGTTGGAGGTCAGTCATCTCAGCCCCAGGACATCACTGCAGGAGTTCCTCAGGGCACAAGACCTAACCATCTTCAGCTACTTCATCAAAGACCACCCTTCCATCAAAAGGTCAGAAGTGGAGATGTTCGCTGATGATTACACAATGTTCAGCGCCATTCGTGACTTCTCAGATACTGAAGCAGTTCATGCCCATATGCAGCAAGACCTGGCCAACATCCAGGCTTGGGCTGATAAGTGGCAAGTAACATTTGTGCCACACAAGTGTCAGGCAATGGTCACCTCCAACAAGAGAGAATCCAACAATCTCCCCTTGACATTCAATGGAATTACCATCTCTGAATCCCCCACTATCGACATCCTGGGAGTTACCTTTGACCAGAATCTGAACTGGACTAACATCTGCCCTCACACCTTCCTCTCCCTCCCAGAAACATGATAGGGACCCCCTTGTCCTCACTTATCACCCCACCAGCCTCCGCATTCAAAGGATCATCCTCCGCCATTTCCACCAAATCCAGGACGATGTCACCACCAAACACATCTTCCCTTCACCCCCCCCACTGGCATTCCGCAGGGATCGTTCCCTCCGGGACACCCTTGTCCACTCCTCCATCACCCCCTACATCTCAACCCCCTCCCACGGCTCCTTCCCATGCAACCGCAGAAGGTGCAACATCTGCCCCTTTACTTCCCCTCTCCTCACCGTCCAAGGGCCCAAACACTCCTTTCAAGTGAAGCAGCATTTCACTTGCACTTTCCTCAATTTAGTCTACTGCATTCACTGCTCCCAATGCGGTTTCCTCTACATTGGAGAGATCAAACGCGCAATGGGTGACCGCTTTGCGGTCATGACCCAGACCTCCCTGTCGCTTGCCATTTCAACACTCCACCCTGCTCTCATGCCCACATGTCTGTCCTTGGCCTGCTGCAATGTTCCAGTGAAGCTCAACGCAAACTGGAGGAACAGCACTTCATCTTCCAACTAGGCACTTTACAGCCTTCCGGACTGAATATTGAGTTCAACAACTTTAGATCATGAACTCTCTCCTCCATCCCCACCCCCTTTCTGATCCCCCTTTTTTCCAATAATTTATATAGATTTTTCTTTTCCCACCTATTTCCATTATTTTAAAATGTATTTCTATCCATTGTTTTATCTCTACCTTTTAGCCTATTTCGATCCATTTCCCCCACCCCACCCCCACTAGGGATATCTGTACCTTGCTCGTTCTGCTTTCTACCCTTAATGTCACCTATTAGCACATTTCTTAGCTAATATCACCACCGTCAACACCTCTTTTTCCTTTTGTCTATGACATCTTTTGGCAATCTCCACCTATCACTGGCCCTCTATCCAGCTCTACCTGTCCCACCACAACCCCCCCACCTTAAACCAGCTTATATTTCACCTCTCTTCTATTTTTCCTTAGTTCTGTTGAAGAGTCATACGGACTCGAAACGTTAACTGTGTTCCTCTCCACAGATGCTGTCAGACCTGCTGAGTTTTTCCAGGTATTTTTATTTTTGTTTTTATTCTGGACTAGCCATATGTGGCTATAATAGCAGGCCAGAGGCTGACAATTCTGCGGAGAGTAACACACCTCCTGACTCAACAAATCCTGTCCACCATTTACATGACACAAGCCAGGAGTGTGATGGAATACTTTCCACTTGCCTGGATGAGTGCAGCTCCAACAACACTCAAGAAGCTCAACACCATCCAGGACAAAACAGGCTGCTAGATTGGCACCCCATCTACCACCTTCAACATTCACTCCCTCCACCACTGACGACAGTGGTAGTGTGCATATTTACAAGATGCACTGCAGCAATTTACTAAGGCTCCTTTGACAGCACCTTCCAAACCCGTGATCTCTATCATCTAGAAGGACAAAGGTAGCAGACAGATGGGAACACCACCACCTGCAAGTTCCCCTCTAAGTCACTCACCATCCTGACTTAGAAATATATCACCGTTCCTTCACTGTCGCTGGGTCAAAATCCTGGAACTACCTTCAGCACTGCGGGTGTATCTATACCACATGGGCTGCAGCTGTTTAAGTAGGTGGCTCACCACCACCTTCTCAAGGGCAATTAGGGATGGGCAATAAATACTGGCCCAGCCTGTGATGTCTACATCCCATGAATGAATTTAAAAATAAATTCAGGCCATATAGCCTCTTTTTACATTTTATTTTTACATACAACTATATCAAACATAGAATCATGGAATGGTTCCAGCAGAGAAGGAAGCCATTCTGTATTGTGCATATGACCATGCTGGCTCTTTGCAAGAGCAACTCACCTAGTCCCACTACACCCCCCACCCATTTTCCCCACAGCCCTGCAATTTTTTTCTCTTCAGATAATTATCCTATTGTCTTTAGAAAGCCACAACTAAACCTGCTTCCATCACTCTCGGGCAGGCAGAATGGCACTGGGTGAAGTATCATTCGGAGAGCCGCTGCGGACATGATGGGCCGAATGGCCTCTTTCTGCTCTGTCACAGTCCTGCGATAATCTGATTCTCTGGTTCAGGTCCTCACACGTGCACTATAAAAAAGCTTTTCTCTCATGCCACCTCTGTTTCTTTAGCCAATCACCTTAAATCAGTTCCCTCAATTTCTTGATCCTTCCATCAATGGGGACAGTTTCTCCCTATCTACACTGCCCAGGCTCCTTTTGATTTTGAATACCTCCATCAAAATTCCTGTGAGCCTTCTCTTCTCCAAGGAAAGCTACATCAGCTTCACTAATCTATCCATGTATCTGAAGGCTGTCATCCCATGAACACTCTGAGAACTCAAAGGGGAGGTCGCGTCTCACTAACTTGATCGAGTTTTTCGAGGAAGTGACAAAGATGATCGACGATGGAAGGACAGTGGATGTTATATACATGGATTTCAGTAAGGCCTTTGACAAGGTCCCTCATGGCAGACTGGTACAGAAGGTAAAGTCGCACGGGATCAGAGGTGAGCTGGCAGGATGGACACAGAATTGGCTTGGTCATAGAAGACAGAGGGTAGCAGTGGGAGGGTGCTTTTCAGAATGGAGAGCTGTGACTAGTGGAGTTCCGCAGGGATCAGTGCTGGGACCTTTGCTGTTTGTAGTATACATAAATGATTTGGAGGAAAATGTAACTGGGCTAATTAGTAAGTTTGCAGACGACACTAAGGTTGGAGGAGTTGCAGATAGTGAAGAGGATTGTCAAAGGATACAACGGGATATAGATCGGTTGGAGACTTGGACGGTGAAATGGCAGATGGAGTTTAATCTGGACAAATGTGAGGTAATGCATTTTGGAAGGTCTAATACAGGCAGGAATTATACAGTAAATGGCAGAACCCTTAAGTGCATCGACGGGCAGAGGGATTTGGGTGTACAGGTCCACAGGTCACTGAAAGTGGCAACGCAGGTGGATAAGGTAGTCAGGAAGGCATATGGCATGCTTGCCTTCATTGGCAGGGGTATTGAGTATAAATGCTGGGAAGTCATGCTGCAGCTGTATAGAACCTTGGTTAGGCCACACTTGGAATATTGCGTGCAATTCTGGTCACCACATTACCAGAAGGATATGGAGGCGTTGGAGAGGGTGCAGAGGAGGTTTAAAAGGATGCTGCCTGGTCTGGAGGTTATTAGCTATGAGAAGAGGTTGGAGAAACTCGGATTGTTCTCATTAGAGCGAAGGAGATTGAGGGGCGACTTGATAGAAGTTTACAATATTATGAGTGGCATGGGCAGAGTAGATAGTCAGAAGGTTTTTCCCAGAGTGGAAGAGTCAATTACTAGGGGACATAGATTTAAGGTGAGAGGAGAAAACTATAGAGGAGATGTGCGGGGTAAATTTTTTATGCAGAGGATAGTGAGTGTCTGGAATTCGCTGCTAGAGGAGGTGGTGGAAGCAGGTACGATAGTGGTGTTTAAGAGGCAGCTTGACAAATACATGAATAGGATGGGAATAGAGGGATACGGACCCCGAAAGTGCAAAATGTTTTAGATGACGGGCAATATGATCAGCGCAGGCTTGGAGGGCCGAAGGGCATGTTCCTGTGCTGTAATTTTCTTTGTTCTTTGTTCAAAGGCTTTTGCCAAACTGAGGCTTTCCTGGATCACTGTTAGAAATAGCATTTGGAACTGGTACAACATGAGCTTGGACTGCCATGGGAAGGGTAAGGGAGAGGGACTAGCTAAATTGCTTTTGCAGGGAGCTGGCATGGGCATGATGGATCAAATGGCCTCCTTCTGTGCTGCAATCTTTCTATAATTCTATGATTCTAGGTTTTTCAGCATTAGTTAATGTCTGAATGGGATCCAAGTGGGAGATCTACAGCTCCTCGCGTACCCGGGAAATTGATTCTGAGAGACAAACTGCTGAAGAAATATATTTTAGCCTTAGAATATCCACCTACCTTTAATTTAAAAGATGGAACTTACAAAGGAGCTAAAGTTATACTTTGATTACTGATTATTAGGAATACAACATCTTGCTGCATTGTCTGATGTGATTTTGAAAATAAAAAGCACCTTTGTTCATCTGTTCAGGTGACGTATTTAGCTTGACTGTTTTGTTGCCTGTGGCCATCATCCCTGTTCTGGTCAACTGATTTTAAAGGTGATTTTTGCTCCTGTTAAAATTCTTCTCATGTTCTTCTTAATCTCCAGATACACAATCTTCCTCCTCTCTGTTGAAGTAAGGACCCACTGCACTGTCACCTACTTGAACCTATTCTTTTCAACAATTGAAACTATGGAATTCCTCAACCCCCACTCCCCCGCTTCCTGTCCCCAACAACCACTCATCTAAACTCGACAAGCTTTTAGAATTGAAGTTCAGTGTTGTCCCCTTAACTTTCCCAGCTCTGATGAAATCAAACTGTAGTGTTTGTGGGTAGAACCTTTCCTACTGCTTTTAGGGGTCACATGATTGTACTGACGAATCAGCCCCAAGTGTGGGTAATCTTAGGGGCGGAGCTTCCTAGTCATGGACCTGGTTCAAGCATGTAGCTTCTAAAAGAGCTCTGTAATAAAGTTATCTGTTTCAAGTAAGAAACCTGTCCGGTACATCAAGTTCATTACAACTTGCAATAAGAATAAATAGCTCCGACACTGCACCTCACCTTCGTGAACACGAGTACATCAATTCTTAAGGAAAGAAAAAAAAGTATACTCACCAGTCTTGCCACTTTTCGGTAGACGTGACCCTTATGACTCGTCCGTGGAAGACTGGAGGCAGTACATATTTTGTGGTGAATGAAATATCAGCGGAGGAGAAGCAGAAAGCAATTCTTCTAAGTGTCTGTAGGAGCAAGACACATAACCTCCTCCATAACCTGACAGCCCCGAACGCGCCCAATTCTAAATCTTTTAACGAGCAGGTAGACCTCGTGAAAACATATTTTCAGCTGAAGCCATTGGTAATTATGCACAGATCTAACTCCAGGTTAAGGATCCTGGGCGGGTCAATCGCAACTTATATCGCGAAGTTAGAACTTCTGAGTTGTCTGAGCACTCCGACTTCGGAGATACACTCAATAACATGTTGCGGGATCGTTTGGTTTATGATGTACACGACAACACTATATTAAGCTCCGTTTACCTGCAGAAGTTAATATTGACCTGAAGCACGCCATGGAAATAGCACTAGCATTGGAGAGTGCTGGGAGGGACTCGCAGGCTTTACAGAGTGTGCAACATGGCGCCGTTCTTCAGTTGGGGCTGGAAGCTACCACCAGGCATGGCGCGAAAACCAGGGAGACAACAGTGGGAAACAATCTCTACCACTCAAAAAACAAAAAGAAATACTGGAAGTATCTCACCAGTGATTCAGAAATTATCTGTTACCGATGTGGGGGTAAGCCATGTACCGGAAACCTGCAGATTTATGGAGACAGAATTCCACTAGTGTTATAAAGAAGGGCATGTAATAGAGCAATTCAGGGCAAAATCGAGACAGCCAATCAGACGGCAGACCAAGATGATTGAAATGCACAACCAGAAGCTGCTGATACTGATACCTATTCCCTATGCCAAAGCAGTAAAAACTGAAGCAATAACCGTCACCCTTCAAGTGAATGGGAAGCCTCTAGTCATGGAAGTAGACACAGAAGCATTGACCACAGTGGTGGGAGAACTCATCTTTAAATACTTAAATGAAAGTACCCAGCCACTGAATCTGGAGCAAATCATGGCTCAGCTGAAGACGTACGCTGGAGAGGCAATGCAGGTGAAAGGCATCATCACAATACCTGTATCCTACAGGCAACAGACAGCCCAGCTTCCAGTGATCATAGTGACAGGTGAAGGACCTAGTCTTCTGGGCCGCGATTGGTTACAAAAAATTAAGCTCAACTGGTCAGAAATCTTTCATGTGAGGACAGGAGGAATTCCTGAGCTGCTAAGGAAGCACGACAGTGTATTCCATGACGAATTGGGAAAGATAAAAGGCCTACAAGCAAAAATATATATAGATTTTGAGGCAACACCCCAGTTATTTAAGGCCAGACCTGTGCCCTAAAGGAGGAGGTGGATGCAAAATTGTGTCGCTTAGAGAAGCTGGGCAACATCCAGCCAGTCCAATTTTCAGAATGGGTAGGGCCCTTAGTCCCTGTGATGAAACCAGGTCAAACTATTCGCATCAGCAGAGACTACAAATTAGCTGTGAACAAGGATGCTAAATTAGATAAATATCCTATCCCAAGGATAGAAAATCTGTACGCTAACTTACTGGAGGAAAACCATACACCAAACTGGACATGAACTATGCATACCAACAGCTAGAGCTGGACAGCAAGACTAGAGGGTATGTAACCATCCACACACACAAGGGCCTGTGCCAATATACACGGCTACTCTTATGTGTATCATCTGCCTGCACGATTTTGCAAAGGACCATAGAAAGCCTATTGCAAGGACTTCACCAAGCTGTATGGTACCTGGATGATGTCCTGATCACAGGATCAATGGAAGCCAAACACTTTGCCAACCTACAAGAGGTTTTAAGTAGATTTTAGGAAGCTGGTGTACGATTGAGGAAAGAGAAGTGTACTTTCCAAGTGACTGAAGTCACTTACTTGGATCATCGAGTGGATGCCCAGGTTTGCATCCAGTAAAGGAGAAAGTCAGGGCAATTAACGGGGTGCCCTCTCCTACCAGCGTCACTGAACTTGTCTTTTTTGGGCATGATAAATTCTTATTTTTTATTCATTCACAGGATGTGGGCTTCGCTGGCAGGGCCAACATTTATTGCCCATCCCTAGTTACCCTTGAGAAGGTGGTGGTGAGCTGCCTTCTTGAACCGCTGCAGTCCATGTGGTGTAGGTACACCCATAGTGCTCTTAGGGAGGGAGTTCCAGGATTTTGACCCAGGAACTCCCCTCAAAAACTCCCTTACGGTCACATCTTGCCAAACTTGTCAACAGTGTTAGCCCCTTTACACTTATTATTGAAGTTATGGCATGTCATAACATTCAAGGCTCTGGGCCAAGTGCTGGTAAATGGGGTTAGGTAGGTAGGTCAGGTGTTTCTCACGTGTCGGTGCAGACTCGATGGGCCGAAGGGCCTCTTCTGCACTGCGTGATTCTGTGATTCTGTGAAAAAGAACCATCGGTGGTCATGGACGGCACAATGAGAAGACGCCTTTGTAAAAGTCAAGATGCTATTACACTCATCATGTCTACTAGTACATTAGGACCCATCAGAAGAATTGATATTAACCTGTCCTTATGGTGTGGGAGCAGTGTTGTCACACAGGATGGAAGATGGCTCTGAAAGGCCAATAGGCTATGTCTCCAGAACCCTCTCTGCAGTCGAGAAAGGTTATTCACAAATTGAAAAAAAGGTTTATCTATAATGTTTGGAGGAAAGAAGGTCCGTTAATATCTGCATGGTCGACATTTCACCATAGTGTCGGATCATAAGCCATTAATGGGTTTATTTAGTGAAGATAAAGCCATTCCTCCGATAGCCTCTGCCAGAATGCAACGTTGGGCATTGATTTTATCAGCATTTGAGAACATCTTTATGCACCGCCCTGGTGTGCATATTGCAGTCTCTGAAGAGATGAGACCATTCCATGCCCGTAAAACTGAGTTAGGTTGTCAAGATGGAATCTTGTTGTGGGGATCAAGAGTTGTCATCCCTTCGCAAGCAAGAGAACCACACTTGACAGAGCTTCACAGTGCGCATCAAGACATTTCGAAGATGAAGATGCTTGCGCGAAGCTATGTCTGGTGGCCAGGTATAGACAGTAATCTAGAAAAAATGGTTAAACCATCTCCAGTGTCAGCAACAGCAGAAGTTGCCCATTTCAGCTCAACTGCATCTGTGGGAGTGGCCTGGTCAACGCTGGGTTACACTACATATAGACTATCCAGGTTCATTTTTAGGAACCATGTTTTTATTGATCATCAATGCGCATTCTAAGTGGATGGATGTGTATAAAGTGAGATCACTGACATCAATGTTTTAGCTGCACCAATGTTTTAGTGTACATGGTCTACCATAAGTCATTGTTTCAGATCACGGTGCTGCTTCACTAGTATGGAATTCCAAGGATTCATGAGTTTAAATGGAATTAAACATATTAAAACTGCACCATATCACCCCTCATCAAATGGGTTAGCAGGAAGAGCAGTGCAAACTTTCAAATCAGCAATGAAGAAGTTATCCAAAGGAACGTTAGAAACTCGAATTTCACATTTTCTTCTCAATTATCATGACTCCTTATGCAACTATGGTTTCAACACCCTCTGAATTACTCATGATATGCCGCCTTCATACAAGGTTATGTCTGATGTTTCCAAGCTTAGAGGGGAAGGTAGAGAAGAACCAGAGTAATCAGAAATTTAATTATTATATTCATAGCAAAGCTCAAAGATTTACTGTGGGAGGGACAGTTTTCATGCAAAATTTTAGAAATGGACCTAGTTGGGTTCCTGGTATAATTGTCTCTCAAACAGGACCAATATCCACCTCCTATTCCACATCCCCTTCAATTTGATGTAATTTACAAATGTTAGTGCCCCAGTTCCTACATTCCTGTCATTTGTGCATGAAAAAATATGAATGGTCCCAACAGACTGCTGTGCAGTAACCCTTACTGCATCATTCCAGTCTAACTTTATCCTTTGCTTTCTGTCCTGCAACCAGATTCCCCTTAATTCCTTGTGTCATTGGTAAATTGGCTGTGACACCTCCTTGCAGAAATAGCCAATTTAAATGCATGTCTGGGCTAATCAAATGGGCACTTACACGCAGACGAGTACAGATGAAACCATGCCCAAGCACAATCCAACACCTTTTGGAAAGAAGAAAGCTGAAGAATCAATGAAACATAGAATCAGTTGTTTGGTAGCACAGAACTTGAATATTGCTGAAAAGAGAGAGATGTTACTGATTCATTCGTTCATCTTGCACCCATCAGGACAAATGCAAAAATGCCAAATTTCAAATGATCACAACAATTTATACTACTGGGGAAAAGGTGCTGATTGGTTGGTAGGTCAACTCTAATTGGCTGAGGCATTGCCATGCAGAAAGCAACAGGGATTTGTAAGAGCCCCAAGCTCCTGGGTAATCCAAAAAAAGATGTAAGGATTTCACATGTTCCTTTTTGTTTGCAGAAACCGATTCCCTGCATATGAATGTATGTCACTTCTAGCAAGCATAAATGAGTCACAATATGAGCTCGACTAATTATTTTAAATTGGTTGTTAGTGTAGCTATTAGCGCATTCATGATTGTTCAGCTGCCATTGTGAAATCAGGTCTAACAGTAGACGTCCTGTTTCAGCATTTGGTATTCTTATGCTTGTCCTGACGAGTGCAAGATGTAAAGCTTTGGCAACATGTCTCTGTTTTCAGTAATAAAACATAGGGCAAAATTTATAGCTTGTCGGGCGAGCGCATGCCCAACCCGACCGAGCGTAAAATGACGTGCGATGACGTTAGGCGAGCGTCCCAACGTCATTATGCGCTCGCGCGATATTTCGGTCGGCGGTCATGCGCTGGAGCTGGCAGCGAGCTCACTGACAATTAAAGGGCCTATTAAGACTATTAAAAAGATAACTAAAAGGAATTTTTCGCTGCCCACCCAACCTTACGGTTGGTGGGCAGGCGAAAAGGCCAGGCGGCCTTTGCACTTCTTGGGAAATCTCATCCACGGGCAAGACGAGGTTTCCAAAAGCAAATAAAAATAAAATAAAAATTTTTAAATTGAATTAATAACATGTCCCTGATCATGTGACAGGGTCACATGAGGGGACATGTTTCATTACATTTATAACATTTTTATTTTTTAAAAAATCTGTTCATCTCCCCGAGGCAGCTCGGAAACCTCGGGGAGATTTGCAAGCGTGCACTCCCCCCCACCCCTCCCCCCCACTCCCCCCCACCTCCCCAACGCCCGTACGTGCAGCGCTGAGTGCTGAAGCTCATGATTCACGCTGGGCGAGCCTTAATTGGCCTGCCTGCTTGAAATCATGGTCAGGCCCTGATTGCAGGTGGCAGTCGGCTTCCTGACCACCCCCACTGAACCTGACCAACAAGGACAACATTCTGCCCATATAATCTTAGAATCATACAGCACAGACGGGGGTCATTGGGCTCATCATGCCTGCGCCTGATCTCAGAAAGAGCTACCACTTAGTCCCACTACTCTGCTCTTTCCCCCATTGTCCAGCAACCCCCTTGGTTTTTAAGTGTTCATCCAATTTTCTTTTGAAAGTTACTACTGAATCTGCATCTACCACTTTTTCAGGCAACACATTCTAAATCAGAACAAGTCATTTGTGTAAAAAGAATTCTCATCCCCCTGGCTCTATTGCCTGGTTACTTTGTCTATCTGTGCCCTCTGTCACCCGCTAATGGAAATAGTTTCTCCCATCATGACCCCTCAAAATGTAAACACCTCTGTTAAAACTCCACTTAATCATCTCAGTTCTAAGCAGAACAATCCTAGATTCTTTTGTTTCGCCATGGCTGGCGGTGAGGAAACTGCCAACAGGCCCGAAGGCCAGGTGCGGCCCAACCTCAGTGGCGAGCGGGATCCAGAGTCACCCTCCATCAAGAGCTGCCAGCCAGCCATAGGGTCGGCAGCTCAGTAGCCTCATCGGGTGCAGTGGCCTGGGACTGCACCAGGAGGAGGAGGGCGCAACAATGGACGGGCACCCTCACAACCAGGTAAGTGGAGTCTGGGGGTGCAGGCTGCAGTCAGGGAAGCCCTGATAAGGGCCTTGGAGGGGGGTGGGGAGATGGTGAGGGAAAACACTGCCCTGGCCCCAGGGATGGGCATCCCCGCCGGTGTGCCAAAGAGTACCCAAAAAGGAGGGGCCACCACTCACACACCGGAACCACCTGGAGGCCGAGAGGGTTTACCTGATGTTCTCCCTGCACAGAGAGGGCACCTCCCCTTGGCTATATGGCAGCAGAGCCTTAATTGGGCACTAAAGTGGCTCAGTTGGGCTCTGTATGGGAAGGGCATCTACTGCCTTCCCCACTGCTGGCAAGATGGCATGGCAGCCAGAAGATAACAGGCACTCCATCCTCAGTCCTCCTCGCCATTCTACAGGTTGCCTCCCACTGGTCTGTCCCCAGAGAGCTGGGAAAATCCAACCCTATCAATGCATTGAATGTAATCTTATTCTCCTGAGAAAAATATGTTTTCATTCTGCCTTGCAGCTGATGTAGATTATTTTTAATTGCACAGATGGTGGAAGGCTTTAGTCATGGAGGGGAAGAGGTAGTCCTCCCGCCCTCTGACAGCATCTGCTCACCAGCAACTGGTTAAGTCTTCAAATTTTGCATCTTTGAGTGGGAACATTTCTCCACCCAGTTCAGCGTGAGTGGGCAACTGGGGAATAGTAGGAATTTGGCCGAAGTTCAGATTTCCACCCATAAGTACAAAGTTGTTGAAAAAGTTGGACAATTTTCTTGTCAAGTGATAATGCTAAGGCCGAAAGCGATGAAACAACCAGCTGTCAATAAGAGTGAACTCCGGAGTTCAAAGGTCAAGGTAGGAGAAAATCAGCTACAAACCAGCCATGCCTGAGAGTTGGAAAACTTTCACATTGGCAACCAGTTTGATGAATAAACCTGAAAACTTAATTACGGTGTTTCTCAGTTAAAACCTAGCTGAGTTTTAGCTGCTTGAGAGAGCAGGCAGCACAACGTTCCTGCCTTTGGCTTGTCAGATGGGATTGTGGCTATCAGAAAAAACCCATTCAGGCCCCGACTCAATCTCGTTGCCATGGTGCTGAAAGCAAATGCGGCCTTAAAATAATTTGGGGCCGTCGCCAGCACAGATGGCTGAAGCTCATGTATGGGTGGAAAAGCAGTTTCAACTGCCTCCTGACAGCCAATTTGGGAACTACACAGGGCAGTTTGGAAAAGCAAATTCCTGTTAGAGCAGTAGTAAACAGCACATTCACAATACATTGCATTCAGTGGAAAGGACAGTTTCTGAAATGGGATCCTGAACCATAACACAAACATTCTATGCCTCATTGGTAAGTGGGAAGTTACTCCCTTAGAGTCCAAGGGCGGTCACACAGTCAATGTCTGAGCTGCACTAGGGTAGTGATAGAGTCTGCAGAACTGTCCTCCGTTTCCCTGGGATAGTGTGTAGAAAAATCAGTTGGGCTCCCACAGGCCGCTGATCATCATTTAATGAACTTCGACCAGAAAGTACATTTTGGGGTGGAAGAGGATTGGCTCTAAACTTGAAGCCTCTTAAAGTCAAACATCCGACCAGCACCCAATGTTTTAGCGCATAGTCATAGATTTATACGTCTTTGGCCATGATGTACAGAGAGCAGGGTTAACTGTACATGATATAATATGTCCTCTATAATGACTCACTGTTTTGGCTCATGTGAGAGGATACACCCCTCAGATGAGATACTGGGGGACTTATGATGCCTGTGGAATTATATCTTGCATGAGTCAAACCATTATGAGAGAAGAAGGGAGAAACTGGAGAAAACTGAAAAGTGGTTTCACCATTACTCACCTTTAGGGAGATTCTGGGCTGCTGGCGAAATTCTTGGAAGAGCAACAACTTGCACTAATAAAGCAGCATTTCCATAAAGAAATATCCCAAGGTATTTAACGAATAGGGATAAGAAAATAGACAGCAAGAAAGAGTGAATCATAGTTCCAAACATTGGTTGAAGGGATCAGTATGAGAAGCTTTTAAAGGTGGAGAGAGAGGTGGTATGTTTGTGGGAGCTCTAAAGAGTCAGGCTAAGGTGGCTGAAGACTCTGCCACCAATGGTATAGTGAAGGAGGCATGATAGAAGACTGGAATCAGAGGAATTGAGTATCTGGGAGGAACATATAAGGGCTTGGAGGAGATTGCAGTGACATGAAAGGACAAGATGACAAATAAAGACAAAGATTTTAAATTGAATGCACCAGAAGTTGCGGGGTGCCAGTGTTGCTTTAATGCAGAGCAGGATATGGCAGATTTTTAGGAACATACGAACTTACTAATTAAGAGCAAAAGTAGGCCATTCAGCCCCTTGAGCCAGTTCTGCTAAGATCTATACCCTTTGACTCTCTTGTCAAGAATCTATCTAACTCTGCCTTAAAAATATTCAATGACCTTCCTCCACTCCTCTCTGGGGGAGAGAATTTCACAGATTAACGATCCTCTGAGAAAAAAATTCTCCTCATCCCTTGTCTTAAATTGAAGACCCCATATTTTTAAACTGTGCCCCTAATTCTAGCCTCCCCCTTAAGGGGAAACATCCTCTCACCATCCAACCTGTCAAGTCGCCTCAGGATCTTTTATGTTTCAATAAAATCATATCTAATTCTTCTAAATTCCAATGGATCCAAGCCCAAACTGTCCAACCTTTCCTCATAAGGCAATCTCTTCATCCCAGGAATCTGTCTAGTAAATTTTCTCTGAACTGCAATTATATCTTTCCTCAAGTGAGGAGACTAAAACTGTACACAATACTCCAGATGTGGCCTCACCCACAGCCTGTGCAGCTGTAGCAAAATTTCCTGACTTTTATATTCCAATCCCCTTGCAATAAATGACAAAAACCCTGGAACTCCCTCCCTAACAGAACTATGGGTGTACCTACACCACATGGGCTGCAGCAGTTCAAGAAGGTGGTTCACCACAACCTTCTCAGGGGCAATTAGGGAAGGGCAATAAACGCTGGCCTAACCAGTGATGCTCACCTCCCATGAGTGAATTTTTTTTTTAAATTCCATTTGCCTTCCTAATCCCTTGCTGTACCTGATACCAGCTTTTTGTGATTCATATACCAGGAAACCCAGATTCCTCTGTACCTTAGAGTCCTGCAGTCTCTCTCCATTTAATTTATACGCTGCTTTTCTAATCTTCCTGTTAAAGTGGATAAGTGTTCTTCACCCCCTTTACCCCCTTTGTGTCATCAGCAAATTTAGCAACCATGCATTCATTCGTTCCTTTCACCCCTTCATCGAAGTTGTTAATATAGATTGTAAATAATTGAGGCCCCAGCACTGATCCCTGTGGCCAACCACTGGACTTACTGGAAAGGTGCAGAATCATTTCCATTATGGGTAAGACCATTATAAAGAGTTTATGATGGGAAATATTATTGTTCTTAGGTCTGAGCTGTCACATAGCCATTGCATCCTGTAAAGGAAATATTTTTTTCCCCTAATATTACTGTGGGATACTGAAGCAGGCTTGTGTGTGTATGTTTGTGTGTGTGTGTCTGTGTGTGACTAATTTAATTAAACTAAGGATGGTCAGATTGCAAGGTTTGAATCATCAAAGCGGTTAGGTGTAAAACCGGCATTTTGAAATGGATATAGGTGAGCTAAAGTGAAGTCTCAGCAGATACAGTGTGAATGGAAATTGCATTTGTAGATAAATTGAGAGGTTGTTTGATTTTCAAAGGGACAGGGTTATATGTTTACAACTGGCAAGGTCAATAAAGCAAAGTTATTAAGTTAACTTTTCCCGAAAGCGCTGGCCATAAGAACAACATAGAAGATTTTTATATTCTGGGAAAAGTAACTTTCAAAGCAAGGTTGAAACAATGGGATTTATAGATCAAAAGTTTTAATTTAATCTTTAAAATCCCCAAAAAATGGTAGTGGACTCTTTACTTCTGACTTCAGTGCACATACCTTCTCGTCATAAATACAAATTGCAAAACTGTTGTGATAGCTTGGTCAAGTTTCCCTTTGGGAATTGGTCAGCCTGGCAATTACCATCTGCCAAATCATAACAATCCGTGCAACTTAGAGGTAACATTGTACATCTCCCCCAATTTTCACTTTCACGGTTGTCCAAAATCATAATTACTTCCATTGAGCCCAGAAGTGACAAAGACATGTCTAAGGGTTTCAGCAGCTGAGAGGCTGAACTAGGCGTGAGGACAAAGGGTGGGATTTTCTAGTCCCTGCAAATGGTTGCAGGCGGGATGGAAAATCTGACTGACACAGCAAAAGGTCCATTGACTTTGGGTCGGAATTTCTGGTTCCACAGCAGGTGGGACCGGAAAATCCCTCCCAACATTTTTGGAAAGCTGGAGGTATGCACTCTTTGATGATGGACAGAATATGAAAAAAGGACTTTAAAGGAGAGTATTTCTATAATTAAAATTATAAAGGAGAGTATTTCTATAGCGCCTTTCACAGCCTGAGGGTGACCCAGGGTGATACACAGCCAATGAAACAATTTTGAAGTGTAGTTGCTGTTGTGGTGTAGGAAACCCAGCAGCCAATTTGTGCACAGCAAGCTCTCACAAACAGAAATGTGATGATGGCCAGATAAACTGTTTTTGGTGATGTTGACTAAAAGATGGCACTAGATGACACACAGGGAAGAGGGTGGTAATGTCACTGGACTTGTAACCCAGAGGCCCAGGTTAATGTTCTGGGGACAAGGGTCCAAGGGTTCAAATCCCATTATGGCAGCTGGTGGAATCTATTATCAATTAATAGGCAGTAATGGTGACCTTGAAACCATTGTTGGTTGTTGTAAAAACCCATCTGGTTCACTAATGTCCTTTAGGGAAGGAAACCTGTCATCCTTAGCTAGTCTGGCCCACATGTGACTCCAGACCCACAGCAATGCGGTTGACTCTTAACTTCCCTCTGAAATAGCCTAGCATGTCACTCACTTCAAGGGCAATGGTCAACAAATGCTGTCCTTGGCAGTGACGCCCACATCCCATGAAAGAGTAAATAAACAAAAACTAGGATCAATGCATCACTTCCCTCAGGGCTGCACTAGAATGTCAGCCTCGGATTTCTTTTGCTCAAATCTCCGAATCTGGGGGTTTAAATCACCGTTCAAGCAGAACGTTACAGTAGCAAGCAGCCTGTCTCAACCCTGAAGGAACGGCTGGGAATTAGTGATGAGCATATGGAATAGGTTACAGGGCCACATCTGTACAAAAGTTTCCAAAGCTAGTGCCGTTCCAAGAGCCTGTGAAGCTGCAGTATTTCAAAACAAGTGATTCCATTCCCACTGTCTTGTGTAACACACACAGATCAGTGCCCTAAC
Organism: Cetorhinus maximus; assembly: GCF_964194155.1. NCBI lineage: Eukaryota > Metazoa > Chordata > Chondrichthyes > Lamniformes > Cetorhinidae > Cetorhinus > Cetorhinus maximus. The sequence goes on along the minus strand of NC_135879.1, from coordinate 225,630,470 downwards.
CTTGGGGTGCAACGTTAATATTGATCCATTGAAACAAATGGCTAATTGAAAATCAATAAACCTCACAACAGCTAGCTGCTAGGCCATCCATAGGTCCCTACATAAAGCTTCTGTGATACCTACATTGAATAATGCATTCTGGACATTATGCCAATAATATATAAATGCATGACTGCCTGTGTTAACAATTAACTTTTACACTTTTTAAAAAAAAATCCAGTGCGATGAAAGATTAGGGTGATGTTAGGACAATGTAACAATGCACATTGTGGTTCAAGAAAAGAAGACTGCCTCACAGCTGTGGCCAAATATGTTTGGAAGCCGGTCAGGTTTTCCATTAAATGCGTTCCAACGTAACTCTCTGTTGCTGCTTTCTGTCGATTGTGATAATGGGCCAATTCATTAGAACACTCAAATGGCAGTTTAACCACAGTGTAAAGCTTTTTTTTTTACAACCAGGTTCAATGCTGGACAAGCATTTAATAGATGGTTGACATCCCAATTAATTACCATGGAAAGGATTCAACCTGTTCAATTTGGATAATCTGCCAAAAAAGCACATTACCTATCAATCAGCAGGAAATATAGCCCACCATTTAAAATAATTAGAAGTTGATGTGTTGCTGATCTTGTACCAACCAGGGAGGTGGTGGCACAGTAGTATTGTCACTGGATTAGTACTCCAGGGACCCAAGGTAACGCTCACCAAATGGTGAGATATGAATCCAGTAAAAATCTGGAATTAAAACCATTGCCGATTGTTATTAAAAACCCAACTGGTTCACTAAAGTCCTTTCAGGAAGGAAATCTGCTGTCTTTACCTGGTCTGGCTTACATGTGACTCTAGGCCCACAGCAATGTGGTCAGCTCTTTAATAAGAAATGTGCTCTGAACAAGGGCAATAAATGCTGGTCTAGCCAGTGATGCCCACATCCTATGTAATGAATGAAAAAAAGGTCATGAGGATGTTTTAAATCTATAGGCTAAAAATTCCTAAGGGGTTCTAACAGTCTCTTGTTGTAACACAAGACACTAGAAAACACCTCAGAGAATGAGATAGACCTTTCACTTCCAAGACCCTGATGGATAGATTTTTGTTAGACAGAGGGTGGAATTTCCCACTCCTGCCAGTGGTGGGATTTGTGGCGGGTAGGGGCACGAAACTTGGAGTAATGGCAAAAGTCTGGCTGGGATTTTTTTGCGATTTTTTTTCCCCAAAATTGGCCGCTCTCCACATTTTCCGTTCCTGCTTGCGACGATGCCCACTGTTGACAGGACCGGAAAATCCTGGCCTCAGTTTCCCACCGATGGGAAATGAGTTTGAAATTTTGTTCTCCCAACTTTTGTGGCAAGCTAAAGGCGGGCCAAGTTTCCTGCATATCTATGTCGGGAAGTACATTTGCATCTCATGAATGCTCTTATAAAAATGCAACTTGCTGGAATCACATTCTCTCTCCAAATTTAAGTGCCCCACCAGTGGACAATTAGCACAGGCTGTTTCACCACTGTGCTATATAAGCAGTGTGTAACTGGTGACCTTCACTTCACCAGCAACTTCAAGGTACATAGATGCTTCCTTCATGGGAGGGAAGAGTAGATCACAGATTTCTTTTTTTAATTCATTAGATGTGGGTGTCGCTGGCCAGGCCAACATTTATTGACCATCACTAATTGCCCTTGTTCAGAGGGCATTTAAGAGTCAACCACATTGTTGTGGGTCTGGAGTGAAGGGTTCTCAAAATTCCCACATTTTTCATATCAACAAGGATATGACTTTTGGACTTTTATGGCAGAGGACCCAACTGCTGAGTTACATGTAGAACCCTGCAGACAGGAGGCTAGCCCCATGAAGGCCTGGGACTGGACATGCCCGGGCTTGTTGAGTGCAGTGTGGATTGTTGCCTGTAACCAGACAACGAGAGGAGGCAGAATACACATTCTTCCCTTTAAAACAATCAACCCAGAGAAAGACTTCACCTTACACAAAACTAAAGCCCATCAAAATCTTGCATAAATAATCGCTACTAGCTACTAAGGCAGGAAGGCAGCAATCATTGCAATTATGCGAACCCATCAATACTGCACATATACAATGGCTTTCAGTTCAAGATAAGTGACGGGGACAGGAAGACAACAATAAACATCATGCGAGCCCATTAAAAACAACGAGACAACAATCAACTGAAGAAGCCACCAAAATCAGACAAAGAACTAACCTTGATTTGGATTGAGATAAGAAATTCGAAAAACAGTATAACTGGGCCACCAATTATGAAGGGTGAGCAGTTTTTTGGAGGGTGAGCAGTTTTGGAGCTGTTGAAGCAAAGTTTAAGCAGGGAGAGGCAGCTGAGCCAAGCGGAGGGAGGAGATCTGGAGGTTTTGCAGGCCCGCAGGCAACATCACGGCGAGGGGCACGGGGTGGCAGGCTTAACCGAAGACAACAAGGCCGCAACCTCAGCCCTCCTTGAAGATCGACCACCCACAACCGCTCCCTCCACCCAACTGAAGAACCTTCGCAGATTCCACAGACCAGGACCACGTGGGGACGGCAGGCCCCAGAGGACACAAAGAGCAACCAGCTTACCTGGCTAGATTTCGAACTGTCAAGGAACCCTGGTTGGTGAGCATGATCCCTGACCTCTCCTAGTTCAATTTAGTTAGGTTTTGGGGGTGGGACAAGGGTAAGGGGATTAGTAGCGTGATTTCCCCTCTTTATGCCATGTGTTCCCCATTCTTAACTAAGTGTACTTTGTAGGTCTGTATAATCTCAGTGTAATCCTAATGTTATAAATTCGTTTGTGACTTCAATAAACCCAGATTTTTTTCTTGCACCAAAACCAGTTGTCTGCTGCACTTTGTCACAACCCCCAAATAAGTCCAAGGTCTAGAACCCAGGGAGTGGGAGAGATTCGGACCGCTCAGAAGTCAGAGGTGAAGCTGACACACGACCACCACCCCCTACAGGAGTCACATGTAGGCCAGACCAGGTAAGGATAGCACATTTCCTTCCCTAAAGGGCATTAGTGAACCAGATGGGTTTTTACAACAATCAACAATGGTTTTATGGTCATCATTCGACTTTTAATTCCAGATTTTTATTGTTTTATTGAATTCAAATTCCACCATCTGCTGTGGCAGGATTCGAACCAAAGTCCCCAGAGCATTTTCCTGGGTCTCTGGATTACTAGTCTAGCTATAATACCACTATGCCATCGCCTATCCCTAGATGTGGGGAGATGAGGGCATTGCCAAGCACAAGGAGGGTATTAGTGTGAGGCAGTCCTGGGACTGAGAGCACACTGTTGGGGCAGAATCTGAAGACAGTCCTGGAGTTGAGCAGGCCATTCTAGAGGGCTCTGCATGGCACTCATGCCTTGGTCCCAGTCCTGGGACAGGGAAGGCCCTCGGGGCAGTGACGATCCGGCACATCATGTTACACAGGACATGGTCAGTCTGTTACAGAGGTTGGTCCTGGAGGTTGGAGGATTGGTATTGGGCAGCAAATGGCACAGCCATGGCCACAGAACGCTTCTGCGTCCGGTAAATGGGAGTTGGTATGGTCGCATGGGGTGGTGGGGAGGTGCAGCCCCTGAAATTCATGGTGCACATGACCTCAAGAAGGGGAGAGGTCAGGTCGACAAAAGGCATGAGGACATTTACGTTAAATGGGAGGACAGGAATGTCAACATAAGTGAAGGTTGGCTTCAGGGTGATGGGGAAGGCAGGAGAGTGACCGGAGGAAGGGGAATTTGGATGCAGCGAGGATAGGAGGGACTTCGGTGGTAAGAAGTCGGGGGGGGGTGCTGGAAGCTGGTCGCCCACTCAAAACACAGCACCACCATAATGATCGACAGCTATGAATGATGGAAAATAACTTTTGAAAAAAATTGCCTGGTGAGGGGTCTGAGGTTGTGTGGGACGAGTCAACGACTGCAATTTTGAGCCAATTGAAGGGGCACCCGAATAATTTTCAGCTCAAGTCCTGCAGATCATGGCTCAGCTGACATGTTAACATGTGTCTAATGCTAATTGAAGGAATTTGGCACCTTAACTCATGGAGCACATCCATGCGAGAATCCATGAAGACCTGGGGAAACATTTGATTTTGTCTGATTGCCCACAGCAGAGGCACGTAAAGAGGGAAGGGGGTGCAAACAATTAAGGTGACAAAGCTGTTGCACATAAACAGCAACTTCCTGACCAGGCTTCACATTATCATTTGAATGGCCATGCTTACAGATGCTTGCAACCATGAAATTACTGCAAGGCTGGGCTAGTGTCTAGGCTAAAGGAAGCAGGCGACATTAGCCTGACTGAGAGTGAGAGCACATTGCTGCATTCAGCCTGATAGAAGCCTCTTTGTGAATGCACAGTCATGTCGGAGGGGGATGCTCAGACACCTGTGAACCTTCAAGGTGTGCTTCAGCTGCAAGGGGTGGCCTGGGGATGCCATGTCAGGAATGAGGGCAGGCCTATGGCTCCACACTGGCATCTTGGTTTGGCATTGGTGGGAGAGTATTCCAGGGGTAAAGTGCAACCATTTTTCCACAGAGACAAGGAGGAGTGCCGAATGTAGGCTGCAGCCAACACTGCCTCCTCGATAGGTTTTGTGCGAGTGCAGCTTGGGGAAAAGTGTCGCCCTGAGGAACAAAAGCCAGCAGGGCCCCAGAAAGACCGAGATGCTGAAAAGGAGGGACAAACTCCACAGAGGCATTTGGCGTGACCAAGGGTCTACAGAAGATGCCTCTCATACATGGAGATGAGTGAGGGACAGTGCTGCAGACGCCTCCACTTGTCAAGGGATGTGGCGGAGCATACCTGACACATTCTCCGTGAGGAACTCACTCCACATGGGCTTGGAAGGCCATCCAATGCCCGTCGTCCTGAAGTTAACGGCCGCACTCAACCCCTTTTCCAGCAGGTCGTACATACTGAAGAGCACTCATGAAGAGCAGGAGCCTCGCTCTCAACCCATGAGAGTCCTCCACATTTTCAATCTATCATAGTGCAATGTGTACGAGGAAGCCTAATACACTGATGGCACTGTCACGTTGAAAGATCCATGTCGATTGTCCTTATGAGACCTAATACAGGGATTCTGTAAAGCCACATTAGACGTTATGCAAACTAGCATCCTCACATGTAATAGGTCAGCATCATCAGGCAAGGCACACACCTATAACATCACAGACTCATTATCGTCTAGCAGACATTTCAAATCTCACCAAGTGCAAAAACTTCCATTGTTCAGCATCATGCGTATGGAGAGTGGGAACTAATAAAAGAGTAATGTTCAGCCATAACAAGTTAATGCATCAGGCAGGTATGAAAGGCTAAGGCCCTCTATTATTAATTAAACTGTAACCCTAACCTGACAGTCATTACATGGAGGCCATAGACAAGTGCATTTAGTTGGAATGACTCCAAGGTGGCTCAGGATAAATACCTACAACATACACAGAGAACGGACTCCAGTGCAGCTGCATCAGGATAATCGATAACCTTCCAAGTGCAATAAACATGAGGCCACATTATATGATCCTCTGACAGAAGGCTTACATGTGCATTCTCCAACCATCATGTTCATACAGAAACTGCCTTTGTTCATGTCGCTTATGTGGACTGCTGAGCTCATATTGAATGAGACAACAAGGAACTGAGGGACACGATGGGTGATACTTGAGGAGGAGGTCATCTGTCACCCTTGGATGAATGCGAAACATTGCATCACTCGGAAGACCCATTCACTACATCAGTCTTTGAAGTAGATAAGCAAAACATATTTACACTTGTGCAAAGTATATAGTGTGAAATCACACCCATGCCACCAGTGTGCATTCAGTACTTTTTAATTTTTCTAACTCCACCGCTACGTCTTGTTGCATCTCCGACATCTGCAGCAGAGGTAGAGGCAGTCTGCTGACTGCTATACCCCATTGTCTGAGATTACTTTGGCAGTCGTCCTCTGGAGGCCCAAGTCCTGGCCCAGAATGCTAAGGGTCTCCTGCTCTGGGAAGGTGCACCCTCCTCAGCCTGACCAGCTGGAATTGGTGGGGGTCACAAGCACTGGGGTTTTGGAGCAGCTGAGCACCTTTGGATGCTCCTGTGTAGAGGGCCCCGGGGTGTCCAGCTGACGCTCCTCCTCCCTGTGGATGCCTGAGGGCCACTTCCTGGAGGAGAAGGAGCACCAGCGAGGAGGGCAAGGTGCCCGGTTCCACTTTCACACAGCCACTGCTGGAATGCACTTATTGGTAGAGCGATGGTGTGCAGGTCCAAGCACAATTTTTTAAAATTAATTTATATGATATCTACTTCACTGGCTGGGCCAGCATTTATTGCCCACCCCTAGTTGCCCTAGAGAAGGTGGTAGTGAGCTGCCTTCTTGAACCGCTGCAGTCCATGTGGTGTAGGTACACCCACAGTGCCGTTAGGAAGGGAGTTCCAGGATTTTGACCCAGCGACAGTGAAGGAACAGTGACATATTTCCAAGTCAGGATGGTGAGTGACTTGGAGGGGAACTTTCAGGTGGTGGTGTCCCCATCTATCTGCTGCCCTTGTCCTTCTAGATGGTAGTGGTTGTGTGTTTGGAAGATGCTGCCTAGGGAACCTTCATGAGTTCCTGCATCTTGTAGATGGTACAGACTGCTGCTATTGTTCATCAGTGGTGCAGGGAGTGAATGTTTGTGGATGTGGTGCCAATCAAGCGGACTACTTTCTCCTGGACGGTGTCGAGCTTCTTGAGTGTTTGGGAGCTGCACTCATCCAGGCAAGTGGGAAGTATTCCATCACACTCCTGACTTGTGCCTTGTGGATGGTGTACAGGAATTGGGGAGCCAGGAAGTGAGTTACTCACTGCAGGATTCCTACCCTCTGACCTGCTCTTGTAGCCACAGTATTTATATGGCTGGTCCAGTTCAGTTTCTGGTTAATGGTAACCCCCAGGATGTTGATAGTGGGGGATTCAGTGATGGTAATGCCAGTGAATATTAACTGTGTGTTCTGCTGGATCTGGGTATCCAAGGTGGCCAATGGTGACTTTAATGTGCTCACATGCTGGAACCACTGCATCAAACAGAATGTGGATGGACTCCTCAATCCTTCACTCCAGTCTGCTGACAGCCTCTGACAACCCTGCCTGATGTTCCCCTGTCTGTCTTTGCAGCTCCAACACATGTCTCAGGGCCAATTCCAGAGGCTTGTATTGGACTCGGGCTAGGTCTCCTTGGCTGTCACTGCCTCTGCTTGCTGTGGACACACGTCAGTAGTCTGCTCACCAGATTGTGACCCCGAGCTTGCTCTAGAACTGGGATGTGTGTCCCTCGCTGGTGGAGGGTGCAGGTGAAAACAGTGATGGTCTTCCTCGGGTGCTTCCTCAGGATCCTCATCCAGGGTGGTGTGGGGGTTGGGGCTGCAGCGTTGCCTGGCACCCTGCCCCCACCTTTTCTTACTGGTGGCTGGAATAGAGAACGATAATTAGTCATCGGCTCCACAGGCACCTACATTATAGATCACTCATAATCACTGTCTGCGTGTGGTTGATGTATAATGGATGGACCCTCACTGGCTCGCTGGGGGAGGCCGATCTCACCTTCCATGCAGGAACAACCCCTTCCCTTGCCAGTCAGCTGTGCTGCCTGTTCCTCATAATGGGTGAGTGTCCTGAACTCCAGTATTCCCCCTCCAGCCTGGGATTTCACCCTGTTGTTGTGGGAAACCTTGTCCTGCATAAAGACAGATGGATTGACTGTGAGCACTGCAGGTGAAAGAAAAGGTCAGGAGCATGCATGCCTGCTGTGTGTGTGTTTTGAGTCCTCCCCAGTAAGGGCTGAAGACGCCATTTGTACAGGGTCTTACATGAGATGATGATGTTAAAGTGTCTGTCAGAAAATTAGCACTGATGTCCTTTCTGCTGGTGTGATATCCCTGTGGACTGTAACCCTTAGACAGCCTCATGACCTTATGAGAGTGTGAGTTTGGAGTGAAGAGAAGGTTCACTTACCCTGGCAGAGAGGGTTAGATTATTCATCCTCTTCCTACACTGCATGGCAGTCCTCCTGTGAGGGCCACAGGCACTAACCTCCTTGGCAACCTCCTCCCAGGCCAGCGTGGCCATGTTGGTCAACCTCCAACTCCCATCTGTCAGATAGAGGGCCTCCCGCCTGTCCTGGGGGAGTCTCTCCAGGGAAGTGTCACTGAAACGTGGTACTAATGGCTCCATTCTTCTGGTGGCCTTCTGACTGAGACGGTCAGCCCAAAATTGGCCGGCAGAGAGTGAATGTGTGCGTGTGGGCCCCGTTTCAATATGGTGCTGGGACCTTTGACCCCATGAGGTAACGGTGGGGCGAACGAATCCCTGTCCGCCACGCCACAAGATTTGATGAGCTCCTCGCTGATGCATAAATAATGAGTTGAAAAGAGCACCTGGTGTGAGAATCCACTCAGCCACCCAGCGGGAATCACACTGACTCCCCCACCCGCCTCTGCACTTAGTCTCCAGAGTGGAAAATTCCGCACTTTGTGCTTAATTGGTTGTAAGGTGCTTTGGTACATACCGATGTTACAAAAGACACCATATCAGTGCAAATTTTTCATTCTTGCACACCAAGTGAAAGAGAAAGCTGGATGACAATTTCAGGGAGGGTGCTTTATGAACTGAATGCTTTTGGGACTAACTAATCTGATGGTTAAATTTACTTTCTCCTTCTGATGTTGATTTATCTACTAGGCATTGCCAGTACTTTTTGTTTTTATCGCTGGATACTTGGCGGGACATTAGCAATGGAAGATTACATCTGCCAGCTGCACATATTGGAAAGTCCCAGGCACATAGCTAACAATTTCCCCTTCAGTACTTTTAATGGCTCAAAGACCATTGTTATCATAGCTGTGATCTTCCAGTCTGCCCAGCCAGCAGGCAAGATTCCATGTTGTCAGCGCAAAATTGAAACTCTAACCCTTATGACCAAAGCAGGTCACCTTTACAATTTAAAAGAAATCAAATTAAAGTGCACCAACCCATTTTATCAACACCTACCCTTCCCAAAGCTCCACTGTTCAACCCAGGACTACTTCCCCTCCCCTGTTTCAATAGCACAGCAACTACAATATCCAAAGAAGCAGTTGACCATCTTGGTCTGTACCTGTAACTTCTAAACCCCTTCAAACATAAGTATAAATGATGGATGTCATTTGACCCACCTGGATCATTCTTCCATTAACACGTGAGTTCCTTTTTGAGGGTCTTAATTAGCACAGCATCACTTGCCTTTGGTGGAAGTCTCTGCCTCATGTTCAGTGTTCTGTGGAATGGTAAGTCACTTCTCGCCTTCCTTGATAATCTAGCATTACAGCATGGGGCTCAAATGGGATATTACCATTGGGTCTCTTCTCACTGCAGGGCAAATTTTGTTAGAAAAGTTTGTTTAGAGCAAAATAAACCGACAAATTGACGGCATTGTGGTTTTCCAAAATAAATGGAAGACATTACATGGTAATACAGTAGCATTCCTATCCTAATTCCTACTTTGAATAGATCTGCTCTGGCTGTTAGCCAGCTGCTTTCTCAGCTCTGTACAATGCTCTGCTTTGACTGTTCTGCTTCGGCTAATTTCCACAGAACCTTCTACTCAGTCACATGTTTCAGACATATGCGCGTTTTCAAGAAACTTCCAAATTGTTAAATAACATTGATTTCTGCTTAACACAAATGGTAATAGACTGCGCGAAGACCATCCACAACACCAGGGCTCGAGCTTGATACCTGCCCAAGGCTGAATGCATCGAGCTGCAATTAGGCAATTAAGTAAAAGACCAAAAAGATGCCTGTGATTTCCCCCACAGACATCGTTGCAAGCTCTTCTTTGCAAAATGTAGACAAAGCACACAGTTGTACATGTTGATTGCATTATAGCTACCAAATTTGCTAATGTTAGAAAGGTAGGTAGGAAGGCAAGTTGTAAGGAGGATACAAAGGGTGGAATTTTCCATTCTGGAGGCTAAGGGCTGATTTTTCCCAGACTTGCACTAAGTGCGGTAGCGGGCGTGAAGAAAGACATTTTACCCGCTGGCCCCAATGGCAGGTTTTCATGTCCTATTGTCCCCTCCCGCCTCATAAACTATGCAGTCATGGGAAACATGCCAGACCACTGGCGGCCAGACTCCAATTCGCCCACTATGCCGTTACCTCTCCACTTCCTCATGCCACATGCCAAATTCAAACTGCAGCCGCGTGAACACTTCTCAATGCTTGCAGCCCAGGACTGCTCTGGTGATAACATGGCCCCAAAATCCAAGAAGAGCAGCACCCCCCCGCCACCCCGATTCAGTGACACATCCCTGGGACGTCTTCTGGATACCAAGGAGGCCCGCCGTGATGTCCTCTACCCCCGCCCTGGCCGCAGGAGCCCCATCAGTCTCACCACTCTGGCTTGGGAGGTGGTGGCAGAGGTGGTCAGTGCCAACACTGCACACAAGAGGTCGGCCATCCAGTGCAGAAAGCAGGTGAATGATCTCATCCGTGCTGCCAAGTTAGTCAACCATCTCATCAATTGCAACTCACCCACTCACAAGCCCATCACACATTCACTGTCAGCTCAAAGGACATCACCACTCATTCTCTCACACAGACCCTCACATCTCCATCTGGCCTCATCTCCTCTGGAGATCGCCTCCTCATCCTGTCCATGGCTCCACTCAGCACACACAGAGGCCTGGCATCTTTTTCATTTGGCTTGGCATGTGCCTTGCTCACACTCTCTCCATCTGTCTTTATGCAGGACAAGTTCGCGTACAATCAACAGGAGTGGTTCCAGACTGAGGGGTGGAGGGCCGGACATCAAGACCCACATTCCGTTCAAGTGTTGCATGTTGGAGCTGGCCACAGAGGACGTTGACTACTCCTGCAGTGACGGTGAGGTCGGCAGTGAACACCCACATGAGAATCCTGCACCATATCTTCCCTCTCTCAACACTACCCTGAGTCCACTGTTCTGTGTTTAATGTGGCTTCCAAGCACTAATAATCTCCATTTTCTGTCCTAGGCACATCTGACACGTCGTCTTCAGGCAACCTTGACCCCGACCCCAGTGCTGAGAGAACCTCGGATGAGGACCCTGAAGGCAGCCACGTTGAAAACCCATCACAGCGCTCAGCCACGCCCTGCACCGGCGCAGCGATGCACACCTCAGTGGGGCCTAGATGTAGGAGCAGCCTCAGGATCACAATCTGGTGAACACAGCACACAATCTGTTCCACAGCAGGCAGGGGCAGGGACACCCTTGGTCACTGGGCACCAGCACTCAGAGGATTGTTGGAGGCAAGGAATCTGTTGAGTCCAAGTCAGATGATCAGTCTCTGCACTCGGTCCTCAATCAGTTGGTGGAGCTGCAAAGACAATCACAAGAACAACAGAAAGAGATGTCTGATGCACTCCTCAGATTGCAAGGGACGATGGAGGAATCCATCCACCTTCGGGCACCCATAGGGAGGAGGATCAGCAGCTCAATTCCCCGGGGTCATCACCCAGGTGGCTCCGGGAATGTCCAGCCAATCCAAATCTCCTCTTCCTGTGACCCATGAGATGCAAATGAATGCAAATGTGGTTCCCAGCAGCATGAATCAGCAGGAAACTCAACCCACCTTTAACCCACCAGCAAAGTTGGGAGAAAAAAAATTCCAAATAATTTCCAGCTGGCGGGAAACTGACGACTTCCATCATGCCAAATTTAGTGCCTCCGCCCACCATGATTCCCACCAATCATGGGAGCAGAAATTTCCACCCAAAGAGACTGCAAAGAGATATAGGCAGGTTAAGTGAATGGGCAGAAAATTGGCAGATAGAGTATAATGTGGGAAAATGCAATGTTGTCCCCTTTGGCAGGAAGAATAGGAGAGCAGCATATTATTTAAATGGAGAGAAACTGCAGAATGCTGAGGTGCAGAGGGATCTGGGAGTCCTTGTACATGAATCACAAAAAGTTAGCACAGAAGTGCAACAAGGTAAATGGAATGTTGACCCTTATTGCAAGAGAGATGAACCATAAAAGTCAAGAGGTCTTGCTACAACTGTGCAGAGCATTGGTGAGACTGCACCTGGAATACTATGTACAGTTTTGGTCTCTTAAGGAAGGATATACTTGCACTAAAAACAGTTAGAAAAAGTTCACTGGGTTAATTCCTGGGATGAACAGGTCGTCTTATAAGGACAGGTTGAGCTTGTTAGGTCTATACTCATTGGAGTTTAGAAGAATGCGAGGTGACCTTATTGAATCATTTAAGATCCTGTGGGGGATTGACAGCATAGAAACTCGAAGGATGTTTCCCCTCATGGGGGGATCTAGAACAAGGGGGCACATTAAAAATAAGGCATCTCCCATTTAAAACAGAGATGAGGAGGAATTAATTTTCTCGGCACGTCGTTAGTCTTTGGAATTCTCTTCCATAGAGTGCAGTGGCCTAGGGCATTGAGCACATTCAAAGCTGAGTTGACAGATTTTTGATCAACAAGGGAGTTAAGAGTTATAGGGGGGGCAGGCAGGAAAGTAGAGTTAAAGTCAAAATCAGATCATCTATGATCTTATCAAATGGCAGAGCCGGCTTGAGGGGCTGAATGACCTACTCCTACTCCCATTTCTTACAGTCTAATGATATAACATCACTGGTGTGGGACTGTTGCCATCTGAGAGAAATGTAGGGCAGACAGACCTAAAGCAAAATGCAGGAAAATGTCATTACGTGTATATAAAACACACTTTAGCTGAAGTTATGACCTCACTTTCCTAGAGCACTTTCCTTGGACTTCCATTGTGCCCATGGCATATGATTGAGGCTTGTGACCCTTCTCTCTACCCAAGTGCCTTATCAAACTGGGATGAAAGACCAAGCACACATAAGCCTACTTAACTCCATTTCTTGCCACCTTCAAAAAAAAACAGAGCTAAGATGTCAGCACAGGGTCACTCTCTGCCCAGAGGGAGTGCAGTGCTGCTCATGGCTGACCAAAGCATTACTAGGTCTCAACAGGAACTTCCCTCTCTGTCTGTAACAAAAACAAAAATAGCTGGAAAAACTCAGCAGGTCTGACAGCATCTGTGGAGAGGAAGACAGGGTTAACGTTTCGAGTCCGTATAACTTCATCAGAACTGAAGAGAAATAGAAATTAGGTGAAATATAAGTTGTTTAAGGGGGGATGGGACAGGTGGAGCTGGCTAGAGGGCCAGTGATATGTGGAGGCAAAGGAGAGATTGCCAAAGATGTCATAGACAAAAGGACAAAGGGATGTTGAAGCTGGTGATATTAGCTAAAGGATGTGCTAATGGTGACAATAAGGGTAGAAAGCAAGATGAGCAAGTGACAGATGGCCCTAGTGGGGGTGGGGTAGGGGGAAAGGATCGAAATAGGCTAAAAGGTGGAGATAAAACAATGGATGGAAATAAATTTTAAAATAATAATAGAAATAGGTGGGAAAAGAAAAATATATCTGTCTGTATTTTGAAGATGCAAAGCGAGGTTTTCAAAGTACCTGAGCAATCCATGGGCCTGCGTGGGAACCTTTAATTAAAATTTAATTTTGCACCAGTTCCAGCTAAACCCTCAGTCCAAACGCAATCTGGTCACGCCTGAATCACAGCACACATTTTCTTTTCCATGATGTAAAATGTGGAGTGCAGCTGGCCAGAGGAATTTTTCTGCCAAATAATATCCAAAGAAATGATGTAGGCATTGGAGAGGCATCACGTTGCTGTCAATTTCCATGTGCCTTTTGATTTGCATCAAGAAACATACAGATCTCATTTAAAAATCCGGGGAAAAAGTGCAAAATAAGCTTAAAGATTAAAATATTTTAATTGAATGAGAAATAATAATATTTTTTAAAAATGTTTTCACCTTAGCACATGGGGAGAGGAGAATTGCTCAGTTCATGTCCAGGTAAAACCAGCACAAAGACAGCAACTCCTCACTGATGCAGCTTGACACGAGAGTGTGTACTTGGGAATTGGGTGAGTGAGGGAATTTGGTGCAGTGACGAAAGAGGGAAGCAGGTAAGTGGTTAGTTGGTGGGTATTTTGCTCATTTATCTTTCAAAACTCCAGTAAGTTATCAGTAATTATAAGATTTTATTAGTAGTAATAAGATTTACCATCAGTAATAAAATTCGTTGGGAATAGTAGGATTAAAAATTAATTAAGAAAATAATAAATTTAAAAAAACATAATAAAGATGGCAGGGGAGGTGATGTGTTGTGACTGCAGAATGTACATATTCCTGGACACCAGTGTGATCCAGAGCAAACACATCTGCTGTAGGTGTCTGTGACTTGATGACCTTCGGGTCAGAGTTATTTTTTATTAGTTCATGGGATGTGAGCATCGCTGGCTGGGCCAGCATTTATTGCCCATCCCTAATTGCCCTTGAGAAGGTGGTGGTGAACTGCCTTCTTGAATTGCTGCAGTCCATGTGGGGTAGGTACGCCCTCAGCGCTATAAGGGAGGGAGGTCCATGATTTTGATCCTGCGACAGTGAAGGAACGGTGATATATTTCCGACTGAGGATGGTGAAGTGACTGGGAGGGGAACTTCCAGGTGGCGGTGTTCCCATTTACCTGCTGCCCCTTTCCTTCTACCACCAGATGGTAGCGGTCGTGTGTTTGGAATTGACTCATTGATCTGGAGGCCAAACTGCATCAGGAAGCGGGGGCAGCTAGTTAGCTGGGCACTTGGTACCAGGAGGCGGTACCTTAGGTTAAGGTCTCCTGATTTGACCAGTGGTCAGGGGCAGGAAGGTGTGACTGAAACTGAGGCAGGTATGGGGACCAAGAAGTGAATGGGCCTCAGCCCCTGCAATAGTTCAATACCTTCGAGGTTCTCACACTTGTTTGGGTGAAAGTGGGGGCTGCGGGCTGGATGAGTAAACTGCCCATGGCACAGAAAGCTATTCAAGCAGGAGGAGGGAAGAGGAATGTAGTGGACGGAATCATCCCAGATTTGCACTAAGTGCAGTAGCAGGCGGGTAAATTGACATTTTATCCACCAGCCGTGATGACAGGTTTTCACACTGTATCGTCCCAAACCCGCCTCATCATTTATGTATTCCCAGGAAACACACCATTTCTATGGCGGTCGGGCTCTCATTCGCATGCCCACCATCACCTCACCGCCTCATCAGGCCGGACACCATATTTAAAGTCCAGCTGCGCACGCACATCTCAGTGCTTCCAGACCGTGACTGCCGTAGGGAAGACATGGCCCTGAGAGGCAAAAAGACTGCAGCCCCCAGGTTCAGCGAGGTGTCGCTGGAACGCCTTCTGGATGCCATGGAATTCCATCGGGATGTCCTCTACCCGCTCTCTGGCTGCAGGATGGACAGCGGCATGACCAACCAGGCTTGGGAGGCGGTGGCAGCTGTGGTCAGCACCAACGCCCTTCAAAAGAGGACAGCCACCCAGTGCCGCAAGAGGATGAACGATTTCCTCCATTCTGCTAAGGTAAGTCACTCTTCTCTTCACTCTCAACTCACACACTCACAAACCCATCGCACATCCACGGGGCCCTCCCTCGCTGCCAGTTCAAGGGACATCACCATTCACTCTCTCACACACACTTTCATTGTCCTCCTCACGTCCATGGGGAACTCAACACCCACACAGGCCAGGCATGCTTATCATCTGGCCTGGCAGGCATCCTGCTTACACTCTCTCCATCCCTATTCATTCAGGACAAGCTGGCACTCAACAGTGGGGAGAGGTCACAGACCAATGGAGGAATGCTTGAAATCAAAGTCCCCATGGACTTTGAAAACAGAGCCATCCAGCTGGCCGGCAATGACCGGGACTGGTCCTGTGCTGACAGACAAATCAGCGGTGGTCAATCAAGTGAGGGTCCAGCAGTGCAACATCCATCAGGTAACCATGCTGTGAGTGATGTGTCCTCTTTCACAGGCCACTGCCATGCACTAATTATCTCCCTCACTTTCACAGGCACATCTACCAAACAGCCGACGGAGTCCATGACCCAGGGCCTCCAGTCAAGCCCCAAAGGAACATCTGGAGAAGAATCTGGAGACACTTTCCTTGAAGTCCCATCACAGCGCTTGCCCACACCCTCCGCCAGTGCAGACACACACCTCAGTGGGACCTAGATTTAGAGTAGCTTCGGGATCACAATCTGGTGAGCACATCGCACAGTCTGGTGGCTAGACGGAGGCAGGGACTTCCCTGGTGTCCGGCGCTTGGAGGACTGGTGGAGGCCAGAACGTCGCTGAGTCCGAGTCAGATGATGAGCCTCTGGACTCAGTCATGTCACAGTTGCTGGAGCTGCAAAGATAAGTTCAGGAACATTAGGAAGAGATGCACTCCTCAGATTGCAAGGGATGATGGAGAAGTCCATCCGCCTTCAGGCTGAAGTGATAGCACCGGCATTCCAATGCACTGAGGTCAACGCTGGTAGAATGGCGGCTGCCATGGAGACCTTGGTCCAGGACATCGCTCCTGCACTGCTGCGTGGGCTCAACTCCATCGCTGACGCCATAGTTGGCCTCCAACAATGTGCACACGAGAGAGGTGCAGGGCAGCTCGATCTCACTCCAGCAACCCCAGCTCCTCAAGAAGTCAGCCTGGGGCTCTTGGGCACCCATAGGGAGGAGGATCAGCAGGTGCACACTCCAGGTCCATCCATCCAGGTGACTATGGGAGTGTCTGGCTCATCTGACGCCCCCCCCCCCCACCAACATCCTATGACCTCCACAGCTCCAGCTCCACAGGCTGAGGAGGGTGCCACTGCCACACAGCAGGACACCGAAAGCAGGACGGGACCCTTCAGGTCCTGGCCCTCCAGAGGACGCACACCAAGGTCATTACGGACAGGGCGTTGCAGTCAGCAGGCTGCCTTCACCTCCGCTGTGGATGTCTGGGGAGCAACAAGACGCAGCGGCAGGGTTAGGAATGTTAAGAAGAATTAGTTGCACAGACTGGCCACCGGCACTGGGTACAAGCATGTATCACTTGTACATACTGTTCACTATTGTCAATAAACTCCAAAGAATGTCTCCTTGCCTGTGGCTCCTTGTTCTAATGAGCAGTCTTCTTGTCACTCAGATGTGAAACATTTCTGCACAAGATAAAAGGCAGGTGTCTCAGTCCAGGACCTCTTCTCTGTGCTTTGTGCAGCCTTCAGACAAAAGTGATGGTCCGGCCTCACACTCACTGGACACATTACTGATGCCTGCACCTCGATGGTGCTGGTCATTGCTGCCAGAATGTCGTGAGCAGGCACCACAGAACTCTTTCACTCTCTCGAGGTACTCTCAGCACCTTTAAGGTGGGGCTGGGCCCCATCTCTTCAGCATCTGTGACCAGTGATGCTGTGCTCCTGACGGGCTCAGGTGCTGAAGGCGGACAAAGGATCAGATGCTTCTAGTGTTTCACAGCTGCATCTCCATGATATGACCCTGGTCACAGAGAGCAAGCGAGCTGCCCTCAGCCAGACAGGAGTCAGACATTCTCAGAGGCGATGTGAAGATCTATGGAGTGTCCTCACTGCATGTCGTCATCATCCTCCTAGAATCTAGTGACTATTAGGGCCTCCGCTGTGTCTCCATGACAGGAGCATTCTCACAGAGGGTGTGCACGCTGTCATAAGCCAGATGGAGTCAAAAGTTCACAGATGTAATGTGGGGATCTATGGTGTCTCCTCACTGCATGTCATTGTCATCTTCCACAAATCTAACAGCTATGAGGGCCTCCCAAGCATGCCTGCCTCGTCTGGCCAGTGCAAAGGCCTCACCCCCATCATCGTCGCCTTCGAGGACCTCCTCACCCTCATCCAGGTCGGTGTCCTCCTCATCGGAGGAGGCCTCCAGCTCCTGCATCTCCTCCTCAGCCAGATCGTCTCCCCATTGCAGCGCCAGGTTGCAAAGGGTGCAGCAGATGATGCCGATGCGTGACACCCTCTGCGGACAATATTGCAGAGGTTCCACCAGACCGGTCCAGGCACCGGAACCGCATCTTCAGTGTCAATGGTCTGCACCACCAAGTTGCGAGTTGCAGCATGAGACGCAATATAGCATCGCTCTGCTGCAGTCTGAGGCTGCCGCACAGGTGGCATCAGGCATGGCATCAGCGGGTAGCCCTTGTCCCCGAGAAGCCATCCCTGCAGCCTCTGTGGACCCTGGAAGACTTCAGGGACCTGTGACCGACAGAGGCTGTAGGAGTTGTGCACACTCCCTGGAAACCGAGCGCACACCTGCAGGATGCGTTTCTGGTGGTCGCACACCAGCAGCACATTCAGCGAGTGGAATCCCTTGTGGTTGATGTAGCTCACCACATCTTGTGATGAAGACCTGAGCGCCACGTAAGTGCAGTCAATCGCAGCCTGCACCTGTGGGAAAACCAAGATCTGGATGAATCCATTCGATCTTGCATCCTGGCTGTCCCGGCCCACAGTAGTATATCATAAATGATCAGTTGTCCTTATTTATTAACAGGCAGCTTGATGTTCATTCTTGATCATGCGCAACTTAGAATTATCAGAAAGCAAAGCATGATTTTCTTTAAAAAATGTTAAAAATAAAGTTCAGGATTAAGAACATCGGGTTTTAAGTTACAGCACAAAATAGTGTACCCTTGTGAAGGCCCCTTAACACATCCCAGACAGTGCTAGCCACCACTTGGATGGCCAGAGTTTAGTGCGCTGCATGGCTGCCCGAAACCCCACCCACCTCCTCCCCAGTCCACCTGACCGATTGGCGGCAGCTTTGCCCACTGGACTGCAACTGTGCTCTCTGCTCAGGTGCAGGCATTCTCCTAACCTGCTCTGCAAGGCTGCATTGTTAGCTTGAACAATGGGGGAGACTGGTCCAAACCGGGGTGATGACATCACAAGGGGCTGTGAGCGCCTCCACCAGTGACAGCTCCATGGCCAGCTTTAGTGAGGATATTGTACAACGTGTGCAGTCATCCAACTGTTCTGCAGTCCACTAAAACACTCATTAGTTTGCAGTCTGTGCCCAAGGGGTGAAAAGCTCTGGAGCACTTGGTGGCACTTTGATGCTTCTGCGTCGCTTGAGTGGGCAGATGAGCTCAAGGCCCAACTCCAATCGCATCAATGTGGCTGTGCCTGAACTGTCTCAGCCGCAGAGGAATGGTCACCTTATACAAGGTTTCCTTACTGCGTGGCCGCTTCCCTCGCCCACCCTACACCCCCCACCCCTTGTGCACTATATTCGATGGCAGTGTTGTGGGAGCTGAACTCATCCAGGCAAGTGGAGAGTATTCCATCACACTCCTGACTTGCGCCTTCTAGATGGTGGACAGGCTTTGGGGAGTCAGGAGGTGAGTTACTCTTCGCAGGATTCCTAGTCTCTGACCTGCTCTTGTAGCCACAGTATTTATAAGGCTAGTCCAGTTCAGCTTCTGGTCAATGGCCACCCCCAGGATGTTGATAGTGGGGGATTCAGTGATGGCAATACCATTGAATGTCAAGAGGCGATGGTTGGATTCTCTCTTGTTGGAGATGGTCATTGCCTGACACTTGTGTGGTGTGAATGTTACTTGCCACTTGTCAGCCCAAGTCTGGATATTGTCCAGGTCTTGCTGCGTTTGTACACGGACTGCTTCAGTATCTGAGGAGTCGCAAATGCTGCTGAACATTGTGAAATCATCAGCGAACATCCCCACTTCTGACCTTATGATGGAAGGAAGGTCATTAATGAAGCAGCTGAAGATAGTTGGACCTAGGAAAGGCACCACAATAATCATGGGTGGCTTTGATCTACATGTAGATTAGACAAGTTAGATTGACAAAGCCAATCAGGAAAGTGAGTTCATAGAGTATTTGCAGGACAATTTCTTAGAGCAGTGCATCCTTAGGTCAACCAGGGAGCAGGTTGGTAATGAGCAATGAGACAGACTTAATCAATAACTCATGGTAAAGGACCCTTTAGGTGACAGCGATCATAACATGATAGATTTTCATGTTCCGTTTGAAGAGGTGAAGTGTGGGTCTTAGACTAGTGTTTTAAACCTAAATAGAGGTAAATATGAGGGTATGAAAGCAGAGTGGGCAAACGTGAACTGGGAAACTAGTCTAAAAGGTAGGACAGTCGAAATGGAGTGACAGACCTTTAATGAGATATTTAATAACTCTCAGTAAAGATTTATCCCTGTGAGAGAGGAAGACTCTTTGAGAATGATGCATCATCCATGGCTGAATAAGGAAGTTACGAATTGCATCAAATCAGAAACACTGTACGAATCTGCAAACATTACTGGTAGGTCAGAAGATTTGTCAGACTTTAAGAGCTGGCAAAGAATGACTAACAAAAAAGAAAGGGGGCGAAGGTTGAGTATGAGAGAAAGCTAGCTAGTAATATAAAAACAGATAGTAATAGTTTCTACAAGTGTTTAAATAGGATAAGAGTAACTAAAGCTAATGTTGACTCTAGATAGTAAGTCTGGGGAATTGATAATGGAAAACAAGGAAATGGTGGAGGTGTTGACTGGGTATTTTGTGTCTGTCTTCACTGTAGAAGGCTTAGAAAATTTCCCAAAGGTATTTGAAAATCAAGACGTGAATGTGAGGGAGGAACCTAAAACAATCACCATTACTAGAGAAAAGGTGCTGGGAAAACCGTTAGACTTAAAAGCTGACAGGTTCCCAGGACCAGGTGGCCTGCACACTAGGGTCTTAAAAGAAGTGGCTGCAGAGATAGTAGAGGCATTGGTTATAATCTTCTAAAATACCTTAGATTCTGGAAGGGTCTCAGTGGATTGGAAATTAGTTGATGTAACACCTTTATTCAAGAAAGATGGGAGACAGAAAAGCCAAAAACTACAGGCCAGTTAGCCTAACATCTAACATGGGAAATTTGCTCAAATCCATTATTAAGGCGGTTATAGCAGATACTTAGAAAATCATAAGGTGAACAGATAGAGTTAACATAGTTTTGTGAAAGAGAAATTGTATTTAACTAATTTATTAGCGATTGTTGAGGAAGTAACAAGTAAAGTGGAACGTGCAGATATGTTGCACTTAGATTGGCAAACTGTAACTAGTGGAGTGCCACAGGGATTAGTGCTGGGGCCTCAATTATTTACAACCTACATCAATGATTTGGTTGAAGGGACCAAATGAATGTATGGTAGCTAACTTTGCCAATGACACCAAGATAGGTAGGAAAGTAAGTTGTCAAGAGGAGGTAAAGAGTCTGAAAAGGGTTAAAGACAGATTAAGTGAGTGGATAAAATTTTGGTACATGGAGTATAATGTGGGAAAATGTGACCTTGTCCACTTTGGCAGGAAGAATAAGAAAGCAGTACATCATTTAAATCAAGAGAGATTACAGGGCTCAGTGCTAGAGGGATCTGGGTGTCCTGGTACATGAATCACCAAAAATTAGTATGCAGGTTTAGCAAATGATTAGAAAGGCAAATGGAATATTGGCATTTATTGCAAAGGAAATGGAATATAAAAGTAGGGAATTTTTACTGCATCTGTACAGCACACTGGTGAGATCATATCTGGAACACTGTGTGTAGTTTTGGTCTCCTCATCTGAAAAAATATATATTAATACTTTAGAAGAAACACAGAGAAGGTTCACTCGGCTCATTCCTGGGATGAGGGGCTCATCCTATGAAGAAAAATTGAACAGGTAAGGCCATTGGAGTTTAGAAGAATGAGAGGTGATCTTATTGAAACTGAAAATATCCTGAGGAGACTTGATAGGCTGAACACCAGGAAGATGTTTCCCTTTGGGGAGGAGACAAGAACTAGGGGACACAGTTTAAGAATAAAAGGTCTCCCTTTTAACACTGAGGTGAGGAGAATTTATTTCTCTCAGAGGTTTATTCGTATGTGGAATTCTTTTCCCCAGAGAGCAATGCAGGCTGAGCCATTGAAATTATTCAACAGATTTTTGATAGACAAAAGAGTCGAGGGTTATGGGGCGCAGACAGGAAAGTGGAGTTGAGACCACAACCAGGTGAGCCATGAACTTATTGAATGGCGGAACAGGCTCGTAGGGCTGAATGGCCTACTCCTGCTCCTAAGTCCTATGTTCCTATGTGAAATCATAAACAGGTTCTTAATAAACACCTGTTTATTGTGCACCATGTCAGTGCACAGAGACCAGAGCAATTCTTATGAGGTTAGGAAAAGGATTATATTAAAGATACTAGAGAGTTATACTGCTGTAAATGAATGAAGTTAGAGCACTGATATCAGAGAATAATTAAATGAATGCTCCTCTTCCTCCCCTTCTCAATGTTCTATCTCCTCTTGCAAATGTTGAATGTTGCTGGAGTATAATTTCATGGGGGATCTCAAGAGACCAATCTTTGTCCTGGAGCCAGGATAATGAGTGCCAGGCTCTTGCTTGAACCGGAGGAATCTGATCCTGTTTACACCTGGCAGCCCAATTTATCCAATGGGGATTACTGGATAGCACACAGAGATGGACACTGGCTAATTATGGCCTTCCCTGACTCAAGAGCTTGGTAGTAAGCCAAATGCTGCCCCCAACTGAGATCCGGTTCACTTGGCACAGGCTAGTGATGGACCTTTGCTGTGTACATGAATTACACAGGGTGAAGCCTTCACTCACTCAGCATAGATGCATTTAAGGGAAAACTAGATAGGCACATGAAGGAGAAAGGAATATAAGAATATTTTGAGGGGGTTAGGTGAAGAGTGTGGAGGAAGTTTGTGCCGAACATAAAAACCAGCATAGACTAGTTGGGCTGAATGGCCTGTCTCTATGCTTTAAATACTTTGCAATCAATGTGAATGTTTGTAGATGTTGGCTGAAAACAGAACTGGGATTGAGCTGTGGTGTCCGACACAACTAAATGACCTGTCAGTGCTTGGTTCTTTGACAAGGTACCAGAAGGTATTATGGCACAGCAGATGATAAACGCTGAGCTATTCAAATCCCAGAGGGAAACTTGAAACAACTGTCACAACTAATTTTCAATTTGTATGTTTCGAGATGCGGCTTTGAATTCAGTAATAAGACCACCGAGTTTTGAGGTTTTTATAAAACTAAATTAAAGATTTATTAATAAAAGAAAAGATTGTAAGCACCTGTGTATGTCTATAAATTACTACTATAATAACTTCTAAATACCCTAATTAATTTTAACTCCCAGTTACGTTTTCGTTAAGGCAACAGTAAGACACATAGATTTTAAAAGGCCCAGGCAAAGTGAACGATATCCTGAACAGTTGGATTCAAAGTGAGTTCTCTTAACTTCAGTCCCTGGGGGCAGCAGTTTGGTTCATACAGGCTGCAGGCTTTTCACACTTCTTGGGCCTTAAACTGCCTCCCTCACAAACAGCCTTTATACATACTTTCCTCTTTGAATGCAAATTCCCACTGGTTTCACTGTGTCTTTGAACTTTACCTCTCTACTAATAAAAAATCTATTATAGTACCAATTCCACCAGTAATCTTTGGGGAAAATAAATAAACACATTGTTTCTTACTACTTCTGCTTCCTTTGAATTCAAGCCACTATAGCTTGTTTAAAAATGCAATTGTTCCCTTTACACGTCACATTCTAAAACTTCCCCATGTTTACCTAATTAACATTTCAAACCTAACTCCTCTTCTTACATCAAAGCACCCAGACTAGCTGCCTCTAATTCAATTAAGTCACACACACACACACAGAAACAAATGGACACATCCCGCTATTACTCCATTTTACAATAAATTCCAATAACATTATGGAAATTGTTATATCTTCCTGACAAAGGTGACAGGCAAAATGGAACCCTAGCCCAGCAAAAGAGCAAACATGTTAGAGGGGAGAAGGTTGAACAGAGAAAAATAATTGTTGCATCTGTGACTATAACAAGATAATATTCTAGTTCTGTTGAAGAGTCATACGGACTCAAAACGTTAACTCTGTCTTCCTCTCCACAGATGCTGTCAGACCTGCTGAGTTTTTGTTTCTATTTTTATTTTTGTTTCAGATTTCCAGCATCCGCAGTATTTTGCTTTTATATTAAGATAATGTTCTATCCAGTCTCTCTAACCTGAGTATATCTTTCCCTGTCGCAAGTGCAACATTAGATAGATTATTCTCAAAGAATTTTCAAATCATGTTTAAACCTCTGTGAATGATTTGGCACAATGGCAAATTCTTAGCAACAAGTTACACAGAATCACAGGATGATTACAGCACTACAACGTACAAAGCCTTGCAATATTCTTATAATTTATCCCAAAGCAAAGATGATAGAAGCCACAAAGGAGCATAAAAGAACTTTCCTTTTATCAATAAAAGCAAAATACTTCAGATCTGAAATAAAACAGGAAGCACTGGAAAAGCTCAGCAGGCCTGGCACCATCTGTGGGGAGAGAAACAGAGTTTACTTTTCAAGTCCAAAATGACTCTTCTTCGGAACTGGGTTTCAAAGGCTCCTCTGCGTTCCAAAGTTTTCTTTTTATCAACATTGGTTCTCATTATGAATGTTAATAGTGGAAAATAAATGTTTTCTCCATTCGGGCACCCAGAGTCGGCATCAAACATTTCCAAGTCAGGTATAGCGTGGGGTGCATTCAATTTAATTTTCAAACCATTAGTTTTAATGGATGGAAAATCATGGGCTCTGATTTTTTTATATGCAATCATGGATAGGGGCATCACTGGCTAGGCCAGCATTTGTTGCCCATGAGAACTGAGTGGCTTGCTGGGCCATTCAGAGTGCATTTAAAAGTCAACCACATTGCTGTGGGTCTGGTGTTACATGTAGGCCAGACCAGCTAAGGACAGAAGATTCCCTTCCCTAATGGATATTAGTGAACCAGATGGGTTTTTACAACAACAGTTTCTTGGTCATCATTAGATTAGTAATTCCAGATTTTTTAAAAAATTATTGAATTTAAATTCCACCACCTGCTACAGTGGGAGTTGAACCCAGCACTCCACATCATTATGCTGGGTCACTCGTCCAGTGATAACACCACTGCCTCCCCTGAGGTGCCCCATCTCCTGTCCATATTCCCCCAACAACCTCAGTCCCACCATCATTAAAAATATCTCCAACTGTACCAGTGTGACATTCTTCCATTTCTCACTTCTGTAACTCTATGTCATCTCAAAAGTGAAATTGCCAAATTAGGATAACAGAAGAGCTTAAGACATGGGAACTAGAGTAGGTCAATTGGCCCTTCAAGCCTGCTCTGCCATTCCCCAAAGTCATGGCTAATCTTCCACCTCAACCTTTTCATACTCTTCCCATATCTCTTAATTCCTTTAGTACCCAAAATTCTATCAAACTTCTGTCTTTCAGATACTCAATGATTGAGCATCCACAAGTCTCTGGTGGAGAGAATTCCAAAAATTCATAACCCCTTGAGTGAAGAAATTTCTTCTCATCTCAGTCTGAGATGGCTAAGCAATATTCTGAGACAGTGATCCCTTATTCTAAATTCCTCAGTCAGGAAAACCATTTTATCAGCACCTACCCCATCAGTTTTAGATGTTTCAATCAGATCAGCTCTCATTCTTCTAAACTCCAGGGAATATAGGCCGAGTCTACCCAATCTCTACTCGTAGGATAATCCCCAATCCCAGGAATCAGTCCAGTGAAACTTCGTTGCACTCCCTCTAGGACAAAATGCCCTTTCTTAAGTAAAGAGACCAAACTGCACACAGCACTTGAGGTGTGACCTTACCAGTGCCCTGTATAATTGTAGTAAGATTTCTTTACTTTTATACTTCAATCCTGTTGTAACAAAAGCTAACTTGTCAAGAGGTTTATGCTTACTAGGTTTAAACACAACCAAATTCATTTCATGTAGGAGCTTTACAAATAGAGGAGAAAGAAATTATTCACCCATCACCCAAACCTAGATCTCAGAGATGTAAGGCTATAATACTAACCTACTCTATCATTCAGCACCCATGCAAATAATGATTCTATCCATATTCTGCTCCTTTATAAACCAGGTCTACGAATACAGGTTCTCCATTCCTGCCCTGTGATTTTCACATTTTCATCAGTGAATTTTACATTTTATTGCTATATATCAATTGGTGAATTGTAAATTGCTGTCCATCTCCAAACTTAATTACAGTCTGAGCTATTGATCTACAAAGTGACCTTCTATTAACAAGAGCTATTAGCTTTTTCATAATGTTATACTGATTCCATGCACGTTGCTGTAGTCATCATACCACTTGCTAATGTAGCATTTATAGAAACATGACTGATATGATTCAATTCATTCTCCCGCTGAACATGTCGGGACATCATAGGCAAGTTGCCGTCATTCTCTTTGCATTCATTTTAATGAATGGGACACAGAGGGCAGTGTCGACAATTAGCTGAACTGCATGGGAAATCAGCCCTTATTAGTTTGCTGGCAGCAATGCCATAATCTTCAGCAGCAGAAGACCAGAAATAACTGTTACCAAAATTAGCAGAAAATACTTAACAAGTAATGATATTCCTTCGACGGCTATGTTAATTGGCAGTGTTAGTGCAATGTGATAGCATAGATTAGTGCGCCATAGAAGGAGGCCATTCAGCCCATCAAGTCTGCACCTGTTCTTTTGAAGGGCAGTCCCATTAGTCCCATTCCCCTGCTCTTTCCCCATATCTCTGCAATTTTTTTTCCTTCAAGTGTTTATCCAATCCCCTTTGAAAGTTAATGTTGAATGTGGATCAGGCGGTGCATTTTAAATCACTACCAAGCATTCTACAAAAAGCAGATTTCCACATGTCACCTCTGGTTGTTTCGCCAAACAGCCTCCATGTTCTCTGGTTATTTGGCCCTTCAGCCACTGAAAACAGTTGTTCTTTATTTACTCTATTACAGGGGAGGCGGTGGTGTAGCAGTAATATCACTGGGAACACCACCACCTGCAAGTTCCCCTCCAAGTCATCCTTACTTGTTCCCATGTGTCTGCTGCCCTTGTACTTCTAGGTGGTAGAGGTTGTGGGTTTGGAAGCTGCAGTTGAAGGAGCCTTGGTGAGTTGCTGTAGTGCATCTTGTAGGTGGTACACACTGCTGCCACTGTGTATTGATAATGGAGGGAGTGAATACTTAAAATGGTGGATGGGGTGCCAGTCAAGCGGGCTGCTTTGTCCTGGATGTCATCGAGCTTCTTGAGTGCCGTTAGAGCCACACTCATCCAGGCAAGTGGAGAGCATTCCATCACACTCCTGACTTGTATAGATGGTAGACAACTTTGGAGAGCCAGAAGGTGAGTTGCTCCCCTCAGAATTCCCAGCCTCTGACCTGCTCTTGTAGCCAAAGTATTTATATGGCTAGTCCAGTTCAGTTCCTATTCAATGGTAATCCATCATGGTAACGCCATTGAATGTCAATGGGACATGGTTAGATTCTACCTTGTTGGAGATGGTCATTGCCTGGCACATGTGTGATGTGAACTTTACTTGTCAGCCCAAGCCTGAACGCTGTCCAGGTCTTACTGCACATGGGTATGGTCTGCTTCAGTATCTGAGGAGGCGCAAATGGTGCTGAACATTGTGCAGCATCAGCGAATGTCCCACTTTTGACCTTATGATGGAAGGAAGGTCTTTGATGAAGCAGCTGAAGATGGTTGGGTCTAGGGCACTATGCTGAAAGGCTCCTGCAGTGATGTCCTGGGACTTAGATTGATTGGCCTCCAATAACCACAACCATCTTCCTTTGTACTAGGTAGGATTCTAAACAGTGGAAAGATTTCCCCTTAATTCCTTGTGTTGTCCAAGGGCTCCTTGATGCCACACTCGGTCAAATGCTGCCTTAATGTCAAGGGCAGTCACACTTACTTCACCACTTGAGTTCAGCTCTTTTGTCCATGGTTTGGACCGAGGCTGTAATGAAGTCAGGAACTGAGTGGCCCTGGCAGATCCCAAACAGAGCGATAGTGAGCAGGTTATTACCATGTAAGTGCCACTTGATAGCACTGTTGACGACTCCTTCCATCACTTTGCTGATGATCGAAAGTAATTGGCCAGTTTTGATTTGTCCTGCTTTCTGGGCAGGACATAGCTGGACAATTTTCCAAATTGTCAGGTAGATGCCTGTGTTTTAGCTGCGCTGGAGGAGCTTGGCTATGGGCACGGCAAGTTCTAGAGCACAAGCCTTCAGTACTATTGCTGGATTATTGTCAGGGCCCATAGCCTTTGCAGTATCCAGTGCCTCCAGCCATTGCTTGATATCATGCAGAGTGAATCCATTTGGCTGAATACTGGCACCTGTGATGCTGGCGACACCAAGAGGAGATTAGGATGGATAATCCACCTGGCACTTCTGGGTGAAGATTGTAGCAAATGCTTCAGCCTTATGTTTTGCACTGAGGTGCTGGGCTCCCCCATCATTGAGGATGGGGATATTTGTAGAGTCTCCTCCTCCAGTGAGTTGTTTAATTGCCCACCACCATTCATGACTGGATGTGGCAGGAGTGCAGATATAGTAGGGGTACAAGAATAAGATAAAATAAAAAATGCAGCACTTACTTAACAAATACAAAGCCCTGCAAGGATGAATAGCAGATTCTAAGGGAAAGGATGAAGAGTAATGCTGTGATTGACAATTGCAATCACTCTCACTTCACAGATTCCAGCTCAGAGACTACTCCAGGCCTGCTGCAGAATCACTGATTATCCAACTTCTAGTCCATATCAGGTCTGCAGACTGGAGCTAGAAACAGGACTGTTTACAATGAACAAATTACTCCAATCTTCCAAGAATTCCCTGCTATCTCCAGGATTGAAGATTTACTCCTGGAAGCAAGCAAATGGGAGGCAAACCACTGGGAATTATTATGCTTTTCCTTATCCTCTTTGAACACGGTTTATTGGCCATAAACTGAGCGAGGCGATGAGGTAGTGGTAATGTCACTGGACAAGTAATCCAGAGGCCCAGGCTAATACTCTTGGGACATGAATTCAAATCCCATCATGGCAGCTGGTGGAATTTAAACTCAAGTAATAAATCTGGAATTAAGGTCTAGCCTCAGTAATGGTTAATATGAAACCATTCAAAAACCCATCTCGTTCACTAATGAGGAAATCTCCTGTCCTTACCTGGTCTGGCCTACATGTGACTCCAGGCCCACAGCAATGTGGTTGACTCTTAAATGCCCTCTAAAATGGCCTATCAAGCCACTCAGTTGTATCAAAGCGCTAGGAAGCCTGAAAGGAATGAAACCGAATGGGCCACCCGGCATTGACCTAGGCAAACAGCGCTGTGGATATTCCTACAGCACATGGACTGCAGCGGTTCAAGAGGATGACTCACCGCCACCTTCTCAAGGGCAATTAGGGATTAGGGATGGGCAACAAATGCTGGTCTAGCCAAAGTCGCATAAATGAATAAATAAAAATAGTATTGGAGATGAGGAAAACAGGGTGTTTAGCTGGCAGAGTGTTTGGAGGTGGATTGAAACATCCTTGAACAGGTCCAACCATAGATGACATTATTGTCTATCCGTTTGGTAAAGACACCCAATTTTAGTCAAGAAGTAATCTGTCACAGAGAGTGCAATTTATGAATTTTGACATGTTACTGGCTATTTACTGCCTGGCTGCTACAGTTTTTGTTCGAGAACCAGGAGCAGTGAAATTGCCAGTTATAGGAGATGAACAATAGCAAGTCACTCACTGCAGCAAATGACTTGACCTACTTACTCAGCTACCAATAACCCTGCCTGCGCACAGGATCTGGCGCTGACTTCATTCTTCTATCCACTGCAGTCAGCCAGCTCTATCTGCTTGCTGTGGGAGTGGGCCCCATTTGTTTCTCTCAATGCCAACCGTACTCTCCAAAGCTTATAAATAGAGAAATACACTCTGAAAGCAAAAAGGTCATAAAATATTAGATACAAAAGCAAAATGCTATGGATGCTGGAAATTTGAATTTTAAAAAATGAAAATGCTGGAAATATTCAGCAGGTCTGTGGAGAGAGAGAAACAAAGCTAATGTTAATGTTATGGTGGCTGACCTTTGGTGAGAACTTCAGGTTTCCGCATCTGCCAAAATGGCTCCGATCAAAGTGACAAATTATATCCGATGTGACTGTGACAAATGTAAACTATCCCTCCTTGTCTGTCTTGACCTGTCTGCAGCCTTTCAGGCACATGATTGACCACACCATAGAATTTCAAAGCCTTGAACTGTAAGACGAACAGAGTGGTTATTCAAGTAAGACAACCCATTGATATTGACCAGCATTGTCATAGAGTCATAGAGTTATACAACACAGAAACAGGCCCTTCGGCCCATCGTGTCTGTGCCAGCCATCTGTGTTCTTTATTTTCAGTTATTACAGAAATATAAGCTGTATCAACTGAACTAAGTGACTTTGATTTAATGCTCTGTATGTTTCACATTGCCGTGGGATAAATCATTTCATTTCAAACCGAACATTGCCTCAACTGGTGTTAACTTGGACTGCTTTAAAAGATGTTGAAAAAAACACACATACCAAAGATGCAAGTATCTAGTCCATGTTGCAAAGGAACGCTGTCATTATATCCCCAGCTGTGCTACCATTCAATTAGATATGAGCAGGGTGAGTCAACTCCCATTGATGTAAGGCCAATTAAGTGGCAGGGAGGCAGTGGCATAGTGGTATTACCACTGAACTGATAATCTATAAGACCCAGGGAAATGCTCTGGTGTAAGCCAGTTTCAAATCCCACCACAGCAGATGGTAGAATTTGAATTCAATAAGTACTGGGAATTAAAAGTCTGATGATGACCAGGAAACGATTGTCGTGAAAACCAATTGGTGGGACAGGTTAGGTGAAGGCTTTTACATTAGTGAACCAGGTTAGTTTTTGTAGGGCAGAGTGGTATACAGTAGGGAGTTGCCTTGAGAGTCCTCAACATCGATTCCAAACCTCATGAAGTCTCATGGCATCAGGTCAAGCATGGACAAGGAAACCTCCTGCTGATTACCACGTACTGTCCCCCTCAACTGAATCAGTACTCCTCCATGTTGAACACAACGTGGAGGAAGAACTGAGGGTGACAAGGGCACAGAATGTACTCTGGGTGGGGGACTTCAATGTCCATCACCAAGAGTGGCTTGGTAGCACCAACTGGCCATGTAAAAAAGGACTGGGCTGCTATACTGGGTCTGCGGCAGTGGTGAGGGAACCAACAAGAGGGAAGAACCTACGTGACCTCACTCACCAACCTGCCTGTCACAGATGCATCTGTCCATGATGGTATTGGTGGGAGTGACCACTGCACAGTCCTTGTGGAGACGAAGTCCCGTCTTCACATTAAGGATACCCTCCATCGTGTTGTGTGGCACTACCACTAAATTGGATAGATTTCAAACATATCTTAGCAACTCAAGACTGGGCATCCATGAGGCGCTGTGGGCCATCAGCAGCAGCAGAATTGTACTCAACCACAATCTGTAATCTCATGGCCCGGCATATCCCCCACTCTACCATTACCACCGAGCCAGGGGATCAACCTTGGTTCAATAAAGAGTGCAGGAAGGCATGCCAGGAGCAGCACCAGGCATACCTAAAAATGAGGTGTCAACTTGGTGAGGCTACAACACAGGACTACTTGGGTGCCAAACAGCATAAGCAGCAAGTGATATACAGAGCTAAGCGATTCCACAACCAACAGAGCAGATCTAAGTTCTGCAGTCCTGCCACATCCAGTTGTGAATGGTAGTGGACAATTAAACAACTCACTGGAGGAGGAGGCTCAACAAATATCCCCTTCCTTAATGATGGGAGAGCCCAGCACATCACTGCAAAAGATAAGGCTGAAGTATTTGCAACAATCTTCAGCCAAAAGTACCAAGTGGATGATCCATCTCGGGCTCCTCTGGAGGTCCCAGCATCACAGATGCCAGTTTTCAAATCATTCGATTCACTCTAGATGATATCAAGAAACAGCTGAAGACACTGGATAGTGCAAAGGCTATGGGCCCTGACAACATTCTGGCAATAACACTGACGACTTGTGCTCCAGAACTTGCCCCAGCTCTAACCAAGCTGTTCTAGTGCAACTACAACACTGGCATCTACCCAGCTATATGGAAAATTGCACAGGTATGTCCTGTACACAAAAAGCAGGACAAATCCAACCTGGCCAATTACCACCCCATCAGTCTACTCTCAATCATCAGTAAAGTGATGGAAAGGGGTCATCAACAGTGCTTTCAAGTGGCACTTGCTTAGCAATAGCCTGCTCACTGATGCTCAGTTTGGGTTCAGCTCCTGACCTCATTATTGCCTTGGTTCAAACATAGACAAAAGAGCTGAACTCCAGAGGTGAGGTGAGAGTGACTGCCATTGACAACAAGGTCACATTTGACTGAGTGTGGCATCAAGGAGCCCTAGTAAAACTTGACTCAATGGGAATCATGGGGGAAACTCTCCACAGGTTGGAGTCAAACCTCGCACAAAGGAAGATGGTTGTGGTTGTTGGAGTTCAATCATCTCAGTTCCAGGACATCATTACAGGAGTTCCTCAGGGGTAGTGTACTAGGCCCAACCATCTTCAGCTGCTTCATCAATGACCTTCCTTCCATCATAAAGTCAGAAGTGAGAATGTTCGCTGATGATTGCACAATGTTCAGCACCATTTGCGACACCTCAGGTCCATGTCCAAATGCAGCAAGACCTGGACAATATCCAGGCTGGGGCTGGCAAGTGGCAAGTAACATTCATGCCATACAAGTACCAGGCAATGACCATCCTAAACATCGCCCTTTGACATTCAATGGCATTACTTTCGCTGAATCCCCCACTATCAACATCCTGGAGGTTACTATGGACCAGAAACTGAACTGGACTGGCCATATAAATACTGTGGCTACAAGTATTGTAGGCCAGGGGCTCAGAATCCTGTGCTGAGTAACTCACCTTCTGACTCCCCAAAGTTGTCTACCATCTACAATCCACAAGTCAGGAGCGTGATGGAATACTCTCCACTTGCCTGGATGAGTGCAGCTCCCACAACACTCAAGAAGTTTGACACCGTCCAGGACAAAGTAGCCCACTTGATTGGCACCCCTTCCACAAACATTAACTCCTTCTCCACCAACACATCGTGGCAGCAGTGTGCACCAACTACAAGATGCCCTTCAGGAACTCACAAAGCCTCCTTAGACAGCACCTTCCAAACCCATGACCGCTACCACCTGGAAGGGCAAGGGCAGCAGATAGATGGGAACATCACCGCCTACAAGTTCCCTTCCAAGCCAATCACCACCCTGTCTTGGAAATATGTCACCATTCCTTCACTGCCGCTGGGCCAAAACCTGGGAACTCCCTCCCTAACAGCACTGTAGGCCTACCTACACCACATGGACTGCAGCAGTTCAAGAAGGCAGCTCATCACCACCTTCTCAAGGGCAATTAAGGATGGCCAATAAATGCTGGCCTAGTCTGCGGCGCCCTCATCCCACGAATGAATTAAAACATTGACACCATTCAACTAAGAAGCTATCAACGGCAGACATAAATGTTAAAATTGATCCTTGTAAACCCAGCTAAGGAACAACTTAATTTACTAAACTTTTTTTTCTCTATTCTTTCATGGGATGTGGGTGTCACTAGCAAGGCCAGCATTTATTGTCTTCCTTAAATTGAATGGCTTGCTCAGCCATTTCAGAGGGCACTTAAGAGTCAGCCACATTGCTGTGGGTCTAGAGTCACATGTAGGCCAGACCAAGCAAGAGTGGCAGAATTCCTTCCCTAAAGGACATTATTGAAGCACATGGGTTTTCACAACAATCAAAAGTAGTTTCATGGTCTCTATAGCTGATACTGGCTTATACACCAGAGTTATTAATTGAATTTAAATTCCACCAGCTGCTGTTGGGGGATCTGAACCCATGTCCCCAGAGCATTAACCTGGGCCTCAGGATTAGTAGTCCAGTGAATTATTACTATATCACCATCTCCCCCTAAATGTAACATGAATTTGCAAAACTGACGGGTAGACAAGACCAAATGGTTCGGATAGCCTACCCCCCCATTGCCTGATGACTAGACTCTTCTCACCACCACCTTCCCCCATTTAGCCTCCCAACCCAACCTTGAACCTGTGTCACCTCTTGGGAGATGCAACACAATAAGGAAAAATCCAAGTGCCAGTAATGGAAAAAATACTCTGGAAAATTCTTCCTTGGCCTCTCCTCAGGCATTTGAAACCAGTACCAGGTGATCCCTTCGACCAAAGGTCATGTTCCAAGTTAGGGCTTTATTTTTAACAATAACCTAATATTTCAGAAGAAATAAACATAGGAATGAAAACAAGCATAGCATGACAATAGACTACTTGGTTCATAAGGTTCATTCCCTCCAAAGGTCATCCACTCTATCATGGACTTCACCCAGCCCTATTTCATCTTCTGTGAGTAACAAGCACTCTGTCAAAACTCCAAAAATCTCTATTATTCAACCCTGGTCTGCTGCTCATCATAGACTAAAGCTTTTCCCCACCAGTGCACAGCAACTATTGTATTCTTTGGCATGGTAGTATAATAGAAAACAGATGTGAGTTCCATGTGTATTGTGCAATTAAAGCAATTTGCTGTATAAAGATTTCAATGCTGGCAAATATGTCACTTTTCTAATACACAAGGATATGTTGCAACAGATTAGGCTGTCTAGGTCTGATCCCTGAGGTACAAGAAGCAGTACTCAGGAAGAGACACAAGGTTAGTGCACTGATTTATGAGGGACACTAAAAAATGTGAGTTTGAAAGGAGATGCTAAACAGAAGAACCTCAGAATGGTTCACAGACCAAGTTATTCTAGCCTACCAAGCATGGCAAGAGCAGCAAGTTCATGGGAACACCCTCATCTTAGAATCCCCCTCCAATCACGTGCCACCTTGTCAAATATTGTCATTCCTTCACGGTTGCTGGGTTAAAATCCTGTAATATCTGGTGATGACAGGAGGTCATGTGGGCCATGTCACAAATATAAGATTTTGAGTTAGTTTTCCTGGGCAAGTCAGGTCAATGTGGGTGGAGCATTTGGCAATGAATGTCACATGTAACTTGCCTTCGGGTCCCCATTTAGACAAATTTGTGGGCCGCCAGGCACATGTGGAGGCACATTCCTGGGTAGGGCATCAAAGGACTCAGGAATTTCAGGCACGCTGAGGCATTGAAGGCAGGAGTGCGTTAAAGACGTTGACGCACGAGGACCCACACGGGAAAAGCTGGTGTTTGCTGGCATGAGGTTTGTGGAGGTATGTTTGTGAAGATTAAAGCAGTTCCTGTGTGCTACAGCACTCTGAGATTTACTGGTGCTGGCTGAAGTTAGACCTTGCCCGTCTATGCTCTTCTTTTCGCTTGTTTGTTTCCTTTTGTGTCAGGGGAGGTGGTGGCATAGTGATATTGTCACTGGCCTTGTACTCCAGATAACCAGGTTAATACTCTCGGGACCCGAGTTTGAATCCCATCACACCAGATGGTGAAATTTAAATTCTATAAATATAAAAATAATGATGACCATAAATAACTGTCAAAACCCAATAATGCCCTTTAGGGAAAGAAATTTGCTGTCCTTACCTTGTCTGTTCTACATGCAGTTCCAGATCCACAGCAATGTGGCAGACTCTTAAAATAGCCTAGGATGAGCAATAAATGCTGGCCCAGCCAATGATGCCCACATCCCATGAACAAATTTTAAAAAAAGCTGTGGCATACTTGGTAGTAATCTCTCTCTTCAAGCCTACTCTGCCATTCAATAGGATCATGGCTGATCTGATTGTAACCTCCCTTGTTAATCAAGAATCTACCTAGCTCTGCCTTAAAAATATTCAAAGACTCTTCTTCCACCTCCTTTTGAGGAAGAGGGTTCCAAAGGCTCACAACCCTCTGAGAGAAAAAATTTCTCCTCATCTCTGTCTTAAATGAACGGCCCTTTATTTTTAAACCATGACCCCTAGTTCTAGATTCTCCCACAAGAGGAAACATCCTCTCCACATCCAACCTGTCAAGGCCCCTCAGGATCTTAATGGTTTTGATCAAGTCATCTCTTACTCTTCTAAGCACCAGTGGAGACAAGCCCAACCTGCCTAACCTTTCCTCATAAGACAACCTACCCCTTCCTGCTATTAGCCTCGTAAACCTTCTCTAAACTCCAGGATTTCAGCATAAAGATCAAAGCTGACCCTCCAGTGCAGGACTGAGGGAGTACTGCATGGTTGGAGGTGCCCCCTATCAGATGAGACATTAAACGGAGGCTCTGTCTGTCCTTTCAGGTGCATGTAAAAGATGCATGGAACTATTTCAAAGAAAAGTGGTGCCCTGGCCAATATTTATCCTTCTATCAACATCACAACAATAAATTACCTGGTCATTATCATATTGCTGTTTGTGGGATCTTGCTGTACACAAATTGGTTGCTTTACATTACAAAGTGATCATACTTCATAAGTACTTCATTAGCTGTAAAGTGCTTTGAAACACCTGGTGGCTGTGAAAGCACTATAGAAATGCAACACTTTTTTTTCTCCATTGTTTCTGTGAGAGACACAGCTGGCATTAGCCTCACAATAAAGAGTCAGTCCTTCATTTTTACAATGCTGTGCCTGTGTCTTTAGCTGGCTAGGCCCTAGGCTCTAGGATTCCTTTTCTAAGCCTCTTTGCCTCTATGCCTCACTGTCCTCCTTTAAGACGCACCTTAAAAGCTACCTCTGACCAAATTTTTGGTCACCTGCCCTAATATTCACTGTTTTTTTATTCATTCCTGGGATATGGGCATCACAGGCTATGCCAGCATTTATTGCCCATCCCTAGTTGCCCTTGCTTCTAAGAGGGCATTTAAGAGTCAACCACATTGCTGTGGGTGTAGAGTGACATGTAGGCTAAACCAGGTAAGGATGACAGATTTCCTTCCCTAAAGGGGCATTACAGACCAGAGGGGTTTTTACAACAATTGGCAATGGTTTCATGGTCATCATTAGACTTTTAATTCCAGATTTTTTATTAAATTCAAATTCTACCATGGCGGGATTCAAACCCGGGTCCCTATAAAATTACCCTGTGTAACTTGATTATTAATGGAGTGACAATACCACTACGTCACCACCTCCCTCTCCCTTGTATGGCTCAATGTCAAACTTTATTTAATAATGCTCCTCTGGGCCATTTTACTTTGTTAAAGGCACATTGCACATGCAAGTTGTTTTGTTGTTGATGTTCTTTTCACCTAAGCTCTATAAAGATCCAATGATACAACTTGAAGAAGAGTAGGGATTTCCCCCTGGTGTCCTGACCAATATTTATCCCTCAGCTGACATCACAGATTACGGCTTATAGTCATTTGGTAGTACAGAACTTGAGTGTTGCTGAAAAAAGAGACGTGTCAAAGCTTTTCATCTTACACTTCATCAAGACACTTCACAAGAATACCAATGTAAGGGAAAAACAACAATTTATACTCTATGAGAAGAGAGTGCTGATTGGTTGGCAAGTGGACTTTGATTGGTAGAGGCATTGCCATGGAGAATGCATGCATCCCTCCATCCCAGTAATTAATTTAGTGAACCTTTGTTGAGCTCCCTCTATGGCAAGTATATCTTTCCTTAGGAAAGGAGACCAAAACTGCACACAATACTCCAGGTGAGGTCTCACCAAGGCTCTATATAATTGCAATAAGGCATCTTTACTCCTATACTCAAATCCTCCTGTAATAAAGGACAACATACCATTTGCCTTCTTCA
Source organism: Cetorhinus maximus (assembly GCF_964194155.1). Taxonomy (NCBI): domain Eukaryota; kingdom Metazoa; phylum Chordata; class Chondrichthyes; order Lamniformes; family Cetorhinidae; genus Cetorhinus; species Cetorhinus maximus. The sequence continues at coordinate 225,592,794 of NC_135879.1, read as the reverse complement.
TTTCTTGCTGCAAGTTAGCTTTCAGTGATTCATGAGCAAGGACATCCAAGTCCCTTTGAAGTTCAACACTTCCCTCTCACCATTTAAGAAATATTCTAAGAGCATAAGAAATAGGAGCAGGAGTAGGCCATTGGGCCCCTCGAGCCTGCTCCACCATTCAGTAAGATCATGGCTGATCTGCTTATGTTTCAAATTCCCCATCCCCATCTGCCCCCGATAACATTTGATTCCTTTGCCTAACAAGAATCTAACCACCTCCGCCTTGAAAATATTCAATGACCCCGCCTCCACCACCTTTTGAGGCAGAGAATTCGAAAGTCACACAACTTTCTGAGAGAAAAAAATTTCTCCTCATCTCCGTCGTAAATGGGCGACCCCTAATTTTAAAACAGTCCTCTCTAGTTCTGGACTCACCTACAAGAGGAAGCATCCTCTCCACGTCCACCTTGAAAAGACCGTTCAGGATCTTATATACTTCAATTAAATCATCCCTGACTCTTCAAAACCCCAGTGGAAACAAGCCCAGGCTGTCCAACCTTTCCTCACAAGGCAACCCAGGTCCCCAGAGCATTACCCTGGGTCTCTGAATTACCAATGCAGTGACAATACCACTATGTCACAGCCTCCCCCTCCCTTGTGTGGCTCAATATCAAATTTTGTATAATAATGCTCCTCTGGGCCCCTATGGGGAGGAGATGGTGTAGCGGTATTGTTGCTGGACTAGTAATCCTGAGACCCAGAGTAATGGCCTGGGAACCTGGGTTTGAATCCTGCCATAGTAGATGGTGGAATTTGAATCCAATAAAAATCTGGAATTAAAAGTTGAATGATGACCATGAAACCACCACTGTTGATTGTTGCAAAAACCCACTAATGCCTTTTAGGGAAGGAAATCTGCGGTGGTCTGGCACACATACATGTGCCAAATCCTATCCTACCCCACAGCAATGTGGTTGACTCCTAAATGCCCTAGCAAGCCACTCAGTGTAAAGAACTGGATTGACCGAGGCACTGGAAACGACAACGGCAATTGCAGCCCTGACGACCCTGCAAAGTGCCCCTAACTAACATCAGGGAGCTAGTGCCAAAAGTGGGAGAGCTGTCTCACAGACTAGTAAAACAACAGCCAGTCATCCTCATGGATGTCCCAGGTACCACCATCACCATCCCTGGGTATGTTCTATCCCACCAGCAGGGCAGAGGTGGTGGCACAGTGGTATACAGTGAGGAGGGAGTTGCCATCGACCCTGGACCCCATGAAGTCCCTTGGCATCAGGTCAAACATGAGCAAGGAAACCTCCTGCTGATTTCAATATACCGCCCTCCCTCAGCTGATGAATCAGTGCTCCTCCATGTTGAACATCAATTGGAGGAAGCACTGAGGTGGCAAGGCTCAGAATGTACTCTGGGTGGGGGATTTCAATGTCCATCACCAAGAGTGGCTACTGACCAAGTCCTAAATGACATAACTGCTAGACTGGGTCTGCAGCAGGTGTTGAGGGAAAAACATACTTGACCTCATCCTCACCAACCTGCCTGCCGCAGGTGCATCTGTCCATTACAGTATCGGTTGGAATGACCATTGCACAGTCATTGTGGAAATGAAATCCCGCCTTCACATTGAGGATACCCTCCATCATGTTATGTGGCACTACCACCGTGCTAAATGGGATAGATTTTGAACAAATCTAGCAACTAAAGACTGGGCATCCATGAGGCGCTGTGGGCCATCAGCAGCAGCAGAATTGTACTCGAACACAATCTGTAACTTCATGGCCCGACATATCCCCCACTCTACCATTACCATCAAGCCAGGGGATCAACACGGGTTCAATGAAGAATGCAGGAAAGCATGCCAGGAGCAGCACCAGGCATATCTAAAAATGAGGTGTTAACCTGGTGAAGCTATAACACAGGGCTGCTTGTGTCCCAAACAGCATAAGCAGCAAATGATAGACAGAGCTAAGTGATCCCACAACCAATGGACCAGATCTAAGCTCTGCAGTCCTGCCACATCCAGTTGTGAATGGTGGTGGACAATTAAACAACTCACTGGAGGAGGAGGCTCCACAAATATCCCCATCCTCAATATTGGAGGAGCCCAGCACATCAGTGCAATAGATAAGGCTGAAGAATTCGCAACAATCTTCAGACAGAAGTGCCGAGTGGATAATCCATCTTGGCTTCCTCCGGAGGTCCCCAGCATCACAGATAACAGTCTTCAGCCAATTCAATTCACTCCACAGGATATTAAGACATGGCTGAAGACACTGGATACTGCAAAGGCTATGGGCCCTGACAAAATTCCGGAAATAATACTGAAGACTTGTGCTGCAGATCTTGCCACACCCCTAGCCAAGCTGTTCCAGTACAGCTACATCACTGGCATCTACCCGGCCATGTGAAAAATTGCCCAGGTGTGTCCTGTACACAAAAAGCAGGACAAATCTAATCCAGCCAATTACTGCCCTGTCAGTCTACTCTCGATCATCAGTAAACTAATGGAAAAGGTCATAAAGTGTTATTAAACAGCACTTGCTTAGCAATAACCTGCTCAACACTGCCCAGTTTTGGTTCTGCCAGGGTCACTCAGCTCCTGACCTCATTACTGCCTTGGTTCAAACATGGACAAAAGAGCTGAACTCTTGAGGTGAGGTGAAAGTGACTGCCCTTGACATCAAGGCCGCATTTGACCGAGTGTGGCATCAAGGAGCCCTAGCAAAACTGGACTCAATGGGAATCGGGGGAAAACTCTCAGCTGGTTGGAGTCATACCTAGCACAAAGAAAGAGAGTTGTGGTTCTTGGAGGTCAGTCATCTCAGCTCCAGGACATCACTGCACGAGTTCCTCAGGGTAGTGGCCTCAGCCCAGCCAGCTTCAGTTGCTTCATCAATGACCCTCCTTCCATCATAAGGTCAGAAGTGGGGATGTTCAGCACCATTCGTGACTCCTCAGATACTGAAGCAGTCTATCTCCAAATGCAGCAAAACCTGGACAATATCCAGGCTTGGGCTGACAAGTGGTAATTAACATTCACGCCACATAAGTGTCAGGCAATGACCATCTCCAACAAGAGAGAATCCAACCATCGCTCTTTGGTGTTCAATGGCATTGCCATCACTGAATCATCCACTATCAACATCCTGGGTATTTCCATTGACCAGAAACTGAACTGGACTAGCCATATAAATACTATGGCTACAAGAGCAGATTAGAGGCTGGGAATTGTGTGACGAGTAACCCACCTCATGACTCCCCAAAGCCTCCCACAATCTACAAGGCACAAGTCAGGAGTGTGATGGAATACTCCCCACTTGCCTGGAAGCGGGCAGCTCCCACAACACTCAAGAAGCTTGACACCATCCAAGACAAAGCAGCCCGCTTGATTGACACCACATCCACAAACCTTCACTCCATCCTCCACCGACGCACAGTAGCAGCAGTGTGTACCATCTACAAAGTGCACTGCAGGAATTCATCAAGGCTCTTTAGACAGCATCTTCCAAACCCGCGACCACTACCCCCTAGAAGGACAAGGGCAGCAGATAGATGGGAACACCACCACCTGGATGTTCCCTTCCAAATCACTCACCATCCTGACTTGGAAATATATCATCGTTCCTTCACTGTTGCTGGGTCAAAATCCTGGAACTCCCTCCGTAACAGCACTGTGGGTGTACCTACATCACATGGACTGCAGCGGTTCAAGAAGGCAGCTCACCTCCACCTTCTCAAGGGAAAATAGGGATAGGCAATAAATGCTGGCCCAGCCAGCCAAGTTCATATCCCGTGAATGAATAAAAATCACCCACTCATTCCAGGTATCAATCTAGTAAACCTCCTCTAAACCGCCTCCAATGCATTTACATCCTTTCTTAAATAAGGAGACCAAAACTGCACAGTTTTCGAGATGCAGTCTTACCAGTGCCCTGTATAACTGAAGCATAACATACTTACTTTTATGTTCAATTCCTTTGGTAATAAAGGACAGCATTCCAATAGCCTTCTTAATTACTTGCTGTACCTGCACACTAACTTTTTGTGACTCATGTACTAGAACACTTAGATCCCCCTGGACTTCGGAATTGTGCAGTCTTTCTCTAATTAAGTAATACTCTGCTTTTTTTTCTTCCTGCCAAAATGAACAATTTCACATTTTCCCACATTAAACTCCATTTGCCAGATCTTTGCCCATTCATTCAATCTATCGATATCGTCTACAAACCTCCTTATGTTCTCTTCATAACATACTTTTCTACCTACCTTTGTGTCATTTGCAAATTTTCCTACCATGCCATCACTTCCCTCATCTAAGTCATTGATGTAAATTGCATTTGTTTTTCTTACCAAAGTGGATAACCTCACATTTCTCCACATTGTATTCCATCTGCCAAGTTTTTTCCCACTTGCTTCACCTCTCCAAATCCACTTGAAGCGTGATTGAATCCTCCTCATAACTCACACTTTCACCTATTTTTGTGTCATTTGTAAACTTGGGAATCTTACATTTAATTACGTCTGAATCATTGATAGATTATGAATAGCTGCAGCCCAAGCATGATCCTTGGACTACCCCACTAGTCACAGCATGTTAGTCTGAAAATTACCTTTTTATCCCTAGTCTCTATTTCTGTCCGCTAACCAGTTCTCAATCCATCCCATGTGTTCTAATTTTGTTTATTTACCTCCTGTGTGGAACCTTATCAAAAGCTTTCTGAAAACCTACATATACCACATCCACTAGTTCCCCCTTATCCATTCTGCTAGTTACATCCTCAAAAAACTCCAACAGGTTTATTAAACATGATTTCTCTTTCATAAATCCATGTTGACTCTGCTCAATCTCACCATCATTTTCTAAGTGTCCTGTTATCACATCCTTTATTATAGACTCAAGCATTTTTCCTACTACTGATGTCTGGCTAACAGATCTGTAGTTCCCTGTTTTCTCTCAGAACATGGAGAGACAATATAAAATAAACAATACAATTGTAATGAGGGTGCAGGAGTAGAAGGACCTGGGTGTAAGTGTGCATAAGTTATTGAAGGTGGTAAGACAGATTGAGAGGTCAGTTACTAAAGCATACAGTATCCTAGGCTTTAATAATAGGGGCATAGAGTACAAGACCAAGAAGGTTTGATTGAACTTGTTTTTTCTTATTCGTTCTATGGAACGTGGGCATCACTGGCAAGGACAGCATTTATTGCCCATCCCTAATTGCCCTTGAGAAGGTGGTGGTGAGCCTCTTTCTTGACCTGCTGCAGTCAATGTGGAGTAAGCACACCCACAGTGTTGTTATGAAGGGAGTTCCAGGATTTTGACCCAGCAACAGTGAAGGAACAGTGATATATTTCCAAGTAGGATGGTGAGTGACTGGGAGAGGAACATCCAGGTGGTGGTGTTCCCATGTGTCTGCTGCCCTTGTCCTTCTAGATGGTAGCAATTGTGGCTTTGGGAGATGCTTCCTAAAGAGCCTTGGTGAGTTCCTGCTGTGTATCTTGTAGATGGTACACACTGAGCCACTTTGCAACAGTGGTGGAGGGAGTGAATGTTTGTGGATGGGATGCCAAATAAGCGGGCTGCTTTGTCCTGGACGGTGTCAAACTTCTTGAGTGTTGTTGGAGCTGCACTCATCCAGGCAAGTGGAGATTATTCCATCACACTCCTGACTTGTGCCTGTAGATGGTGGGCAGGCTTTGGAGAGTCAGGAGGTGTGTTACTCACCACAGGATTCCTAGCCTCTGGTTTGCTCTTGTAGCCACAGTATTTATATGGCTAGTTTCTGGTCAATGATAACCCCAGGATGTTGATAGTGGGGGATTCAGCAATTGTAATGCCACTGAATGTCAAAGGGAGATGTTTAGATTCTCTCTTGTTGGAGATGGTCATTGCCTGGCACTTGTGTGGTGTGAATGTTACTTGCCACTTGTCAGCCCAATCCTGGGTGTTTTCCAGATCTTGCTGCAATTGGACATTGACTGCTTCAGTATCTGAGGAGTCACAAATGGTGCTGAACATTGTGCAATCATCAGCGAACATCTCCACTTCTGACACTAGTTCAGCCTCAGCTGGAGTATTGCGTCCAGTTCTGGGGGCCGCTCACCGTCACCTTCTCAAGGGAAATTAGGGATGGGCAATAAATGCTGCCAGCGATGCCAACATCCCCTTAATGAATAACTTAAAAAAAACACTTTAGGAAGGTTGTGACAACACTGGAAAGAATGCAGAAAAGATTCACGAGAATGGTTCCAGGGATGAGGAACTTCAGTTATGAAGATAGGTTGGAGAAGTTAGGACTGTTCTTTTGGAGAAAAGAAGTTTGAGAGGAGATTTGACAGAGGTATTCAAAATTATGAGGGGTCTGAACAAAGTAGATAGTGAGAAACTGTTCCCACTCATGAAAGGATCGAGAACGAGAGGGCACAGATTTCAACTAATTGGCAAGAGAAGCAAAAGCGATATGAGAAAAAACTTTTTCACACAGTGAGCAGTTAAGGTTTGGAATGCACTGCCTGAGATTGTGGTGGAGGCAGGTTCAATCAAAGCCTTTAAAAGGCAATTAGACTGTTAACTGAAAAGAAAGCTGCAGGTTTACAGGGAAGTCTGGGGGCTGATGGAGGAGTGGGGGGTAAGTCAAGGGGTGTTGGAAGCATGGGGAGGAGGTCGGGGGGATGCTGTTCAATGGTTTGCAGGAGGTCAGGGAGCGTTGGCGGTGGGGGAGTAGGTTGAGGGTGGGCTGGGAGGTGGTCGGGTCAGTTGGAGGGTGGGGGAGGTCAGGAGATGTTGGAGGGGTCGGGGGAGGTCAGGGGTGTATTGGAGGGGTGGGGAGAGGTTGGGAGGTGTTGGAGGGCTGTGGGGGGAGGCTAGGGGCTTTGGAGTGATGGGGGGAGGTTGGGGGTGGGGAGAGTTTGGAGGCTGTCAGAAGGTTGGGGTGAGGTTGGGGACTGTTGGAGGTATGAGGAAGGTTGGGGGCTATTGGTAGGGTGGGGGAGGTTGGACGGTGTTGGATGGGTGGAGGGAGATGTAGGCTATTGAATGGGTGGGGGTAGGTTGGGGGTGTTGGAGGAGTGGGGTGGCAGGAGTGGTGGAGAGGTTAGGGTGTGGGGTGGCAAGGGTGGGATCGGGGTTGTCACTGTTTTTTACTGTTGGAGTTTCTGAGTTATTAATTACATTTTTCCATTTTAGGCTGTAAATTCACAGTGTACAATACAATTTGTATGATAGTTTCTGGGGAAAGAGGAAATAATCCAGTTCTTGAGTTAAGGCTGTGCTGAATTTTTGTATCTTGTATCATTCTCTGAAAATTTCAGATCAGCAAATCAATCTATTGTACAGTTTTGCTAAGCTGCTAGTAGATGTCTGACTGATAAACCTGGGGATGGTGTCATCAGTATAAAAGGAGCAAATGCCATTTACGGTATGTTATGGATTGGTGCCAGCGAGGTCAGAATTGTAAGGTTGTATTAGCTACAGAGTTGAATTATTTTGTAAATGCAGTGGTTTCTTTGCAGCAACTTTCCAACATCAGTTGATATATTTGTTGTTAATTATCCTTAGAAAATTAGCATTGGGCCTCCAATTTCACCATTGCTTCAGTCACTCTGCCTACTGCGTGCAGATGTAATGAAATAATGACAAAACCTACCTTCATACAGCAACTTTCACAATGTCTCAAATCACTTTACAGCCAATTAAATACTTTTGAGTTGCAGTCACTGGTATAATGTAGATATAATGTTATCAAATCGCGGAGCAGGCTCAAGAGGCTAAAGAGCTTACTCATGCTCCTAATACATATGTTCATATGTCATTCTGAATGGATGAGATGAGCTGGGTTAGATTGCCTTGTCATCCATAATTATCTTGTGAACTGGTGATGGAATCATGGCTGGAATTCTGTTTATTTTGTTTCTCATGGAAGCTTACTATGAGCAGGCTTGTGGGATGAAATTACCAGGACAGGAGTGTGTAATGGGCTCATAGTGAATCAGTAGCTTGTTTTATCCTGCACATGATTCTCAAGGGCCTTTTTTCCATTGGATTTCAATCTTGTATTTTTGTCTACTTACCTATTATCCCACTTTATCTTAATGCTTTTATAAGATTTTTGAGGTATTAAAATATTGTGATAAAGTTGTGTTACACAGTAGATATTGTAAATATATTGTAGTGAGAAGCACCAATCAGGAGGGTCTTCAGACTTGCTGATCCAGAAAACACAAATACAATTGTGAACCATTCAGTCTTTGTCCTCTGCCCTCTTAAAAGTTGCGTCACACAGAGTTACCTGAGGGCTCCAATGCTTCTCACTGACAGTGAAGACCTACGTTGTTCAATCATTCCACTTTGTTCCTCAGGAGTCATTTGATCTTTCTACCCTGTGGGATTGCTGATAAAATAGAATCCAATTACACCCCTTGTATGAAATAATTACGTTGAATAACACCACGCACTCAGGCAGGAGAAAGTCTTCTACTTCTCCTACAGCATGGAAAAGATCTTATTCAGTTTATCTGGGTTTCAAGTATTGAATCTTTCCTCCAAATATGAATTTACTGTCACTGCGTTCATGCGGGTGCAATGTGCAGAACAAGTTAATGAGGGCTGTCAGCCAAACAGCTTTTTTTTTACTCCCATTTTCAGTATTTTTATACCCGGTAAAGAGAAAAGTTCAAAGAAACTGACAAAAAAAAACAATCTTTTTTCAGTGTTCTGATGATTCCACCCCCCCCCCCCCAAGGATTGCACACAAGTTTGATCTTCAGTTCCTGAAGACTCCAGCCTCCAATCCTGGAGGGGTTGGCAACCCTCTCCTCAGGCGGCCCAGGACAAGTGTGTCCAAGCTTTACAAGAGGGCGCGCAACACAGGAAAAAGTCTGGTGCATTGGACCTCGTCGAGAGACTTGCGGCAAGGGGCCCGCCAGAATGATTTGGGGTGGGGGGGGGGGGGGGAAGAAGGATGTTAATGATATAAATGAGCCAGTTGAATGGAAAAATTCCTTCTCTCGAAGCTTTATGGACATAGAAGGTGTGACCCGTTTCGGGGTGTGAGGGAATGTGAACCTATAAATCGGTGTACTTTTTTTTTCCCCTTCTCTCTCTCCTCTCTCTCTCTCTCTCTCTCTCCCTCAGCCACACAGAACATTCCTGTTTGCTGACGCTGGTTCCTCGGGCTTCAGCGCAGAGCAGCCAGGGCCGCCCCGCGGTGGTGGTGGTGAAAGTCTTCACCAAAGGACAGGAGGGAGCAGCAAAAATCTTCCTTCACACCCACCCACACCCACAACAACAACCTCTCTCTCCTTCAAACCCCCACCCCAATACCCTAACAGAAATATATATATATATATATATAAATCAGGACAAAAAAAAAAGAGGGTGCAAGAAGAGGAGGGAAAAAAAAACCCAAGAAGCTCGTTCTTTTACCTCAGAAGCACAATTTTTATTTTATTTTATTTTTTTTTTTCTTTTTGTGTGGGGAATAATTCGAATCTAAAATTGAGGAGAAATCTTTGGGAACAGCACAAGTCCTTGTTCCCATGCTGGCGATCCCTTGGCTCTTATTCCCTGTTAACTGACTCTTGTCAATTACAAGGGGCCTCTTCAGGCTCCCGCCGTTAGGACATCTCCTCAGGAGCTGTCTGTGTGTGTGTGGGTGTGTGGGTGTGGGGGGAGTGGGGAGGGTGGGAATCACAACCACCTTCATTTTATAAACTGCTGCCTATTCCTTTTTTTTTTGAAAAAAAAAAGAAAATCACACTTTCTATTATTTTTTTTTAAAAAAAAAGTCAAAACAAAACCAAAAAAAAAACACACACACCACACCAAAAAAAATAGAGAGAAATTACTGCAGGCGAGAACGATTCATTTTGCTTTCAGGATACAGACGAGTGGCCCATTTGGTGAGTGTTCGGTTTGGTTTTTGTTTTAATCTTTAAAAAAAAATAATATTTTAACAGAAATAGTGTTTCATGGTCACACCGGGGTGAAGGGAGGGACGGTTATTATTCAGCGATCCTGTGTTTCTCGTTCCGTGATTATTTTATTCACTGACTGACTGTTTGTTTGTTTGTTTGTTTGGGTTTTTTTTTAAATAATAATAATAAAATAGCCCGGGGGGGGACACCACCAGACCCCCTACAAAATTATCCTGGTGATTTCAGTGTCCAGGTTTATTTTTGGGGGGGGGTAGAAAAATGAATAATTGTCTTTTATTTTTTTAAAAAACCCAGCTTTTAAATCTCCCTCGGATATTGATTTTTAAATCGCGCATTCTGTAATATTCCTGTATATTCGTTATTTTGCGAAAACTTTTGCGAAGAGAGGGGGGATAATACAACGTTGCATACATGCTGCAAAAATCTTCCCCTTTCCCCCCCCTCCCCTTTTCAGTCCATATGTGAGGGTGGGTGAGGGGGGGGGTGCAAGTAAGGTATTATTGTCTCGTTAGAGGATAAGGGCACCGTGTGTGGGGGGGTGGTGGGGGGAGGGAGGGGGGGGGGATCCTTGTCATTTTGCATTTAATAAAGGTGGAATATTCTGTAAGTGAGAGGAAGTTGCTCCCAGATTTATATCTTCTTTTGTATGGAGATTTCTTTTTTTTAAAAAAGGTTTATAGAGAGAACAGATTGTGTGGAGTGAGAGGGGAGAGAGAGAGAGAAAGAGAGAGAGAGAGAGAGACACAGACACTCCAGCCCATTCAAACCACTCGGAGGGCTGCGTCCCTCAACCAATCAATTGGTTTCTAGCCGGGGTCTCTCCCAAGTCTAAAAAAGCTTCTCCACACATTCCCCTGTGAGCTCTCTCTTCCCTCCTCCCTCCTCCCCACCACCTCCGCCGCCCAGCCAATCTTGTGGTTTAACGGAGTTTCTTCCAGACCGCAATCCAAGAACAATTGCAAGGTAGTAAATTATGCTGGAGGTATTTATTCTTGTGTTTTGCTTTGCCTGGGTCCTCTATGTGTTTCTCTCAGTGTTTAGAAGCAGTCGCTGAAAGGGTTGGCACTCTCTCTATATTATATGTATGTATGTATGTGTGGGTGGGTGGGTGGGTGTGGGTGTGAGGGTGCTGAGAGGCACCTGGCAGGCAGTGAAACTGACTCCTTCAGATTCCCCTGTACAGGCGGGAGCATATTTGAAATAACTTTTATCAGGTTCGCCCAGGCTCCTCCTTCTTGGAGTGTACGCGCGCCCCCAGTCCTTTTTTTTGTGTAGCTCCATGTGGTGTCCAGCCCCAGCGGCCTGACAGGGACTCCCCATGTGGGCCTCACACAGCGAAACTCCCCACCCTTGTGTTCCCCTCTGAAACTACTTGGCAGCAACTGAAAGGCATCGTTGGTTTCTCAGAACAGGAAAGTGATGGGGGTGGGGGGAAACAGAAAATGCTGGGAAAACTCAGCAGGTTCAACAGCATCTGTGGAAGAGATGCTCCCCAGATGCTGTCAGACCTGCTGAGTTTTCCCAGCATTTTCTGTTTTTTGTTTCAGATTTCCAGCATCTGCGATGTTTTGCTTTTAGGAAAGCTGTCCCAATGAAATGTCTGTCCTTTTGGTCACCGGTTTGTAGCATGCGTGAAACTCTATTCTTGCAGTGTTTTGCTTTAGTTGCATGTGTCTAGGTCTGTAGGACATGTACAGTTGTGAATGCAGTGCAGTCCTTATGGTGCTTGACTCATTTGAGGACATATACCCTCTAAAGAGGTTATGGGAATTTCAAATCAAATTTGAGCACACGGTTGGCATCTTGGTGCAGTATTGAGGGAGTGCTGCAGTGCCAGATGTGTCATCTTGCAGATGAGCCTTTAAACTGGAGCCCTATTGGGGGGATGTAAAAGATCCCATGCCACTATGAAGCTTGGAGAGGTTTCCCAGTGTCTTGACCGATATTCCTTTTAGCAACCACCACCAGGACACTTCGTTTGTTTGTGGGGCCTTGCTTTATGCCAATTGGCTGATATAGTGGCCGACCATAACAGCCGGCTGCAGTTCAGAAGGAATCCATAGTTTATGAAATGTTTTGGGACATCCTGAAAATGCAGTAAGGTGCTATAAAAATGCATCTTTTTTTCTTTTTCTTCATTTGGTCAGGGGATCTGGGTGTCACTGGCTGGCCAGAATTTATTACCCATCCCTAATTGCCCTTGAGAAGGTGGTGGTGAGCTGCCTTCTTGAACTACTGCAGCCCATGTGGTGTAGGTACACCCACAGTGTTGTTAAGGAGTGAGTTCCAGGGTTTTGACCCAATGACAGTGAGAAGATGGTGGTATAATTCCAAACCAGGATGGTGCGTGGCTTGGAGGGCCATCTATTTGCTGCCCTTGTTCTTCTAGGTGGTAGAGGTCCTGGGTCCAATATATTTTCTCTTGCCAGCTTTCTTATTCTCACGGTATTGGTTCCTTGCTGGGGTTTATATCCACGGCCAGTGAGTTCCCACTAATATTTCTGATCCCTCCTGTCAGAGGACCGAGTTAAGTAGAAAGGTTAGAAGAACTCGCACTCCAGCTTTGTCTTTTCTCCTCTCTCTAATGGCTGATGTAGATATAAAGCAGCAACTATGATTTTATGTCAAGGCGTCTAAGTCAGATAGTTGCATCAGGTGCAATGGAACGTACCACTGTGATGTCTCCTTGTATTTGTGGATTGGACATTGAGTTCTTCTGTTCTGGGTGACACAGTTGCACACTGGACAGTTTTTAATTTTCCACTTGTATTGTCCAGAGTTTTGGTCTCCTTATCTAAGGAAGGATGTACTTGCCAAAGAGAGAGTGCAACAGAGGTTCAGCAGACTAATCCCTGAGATGTCGGGATTATCTAATGAGAGAATGAGGAAACTGGATCTTTATTCTCTAGAGTTTCAAAGAATGAGAGGTGATCTCACAGGAACTTACAAAATTCCCACAGGACGTGACAGTGTAGATATAAATAGGATGTTTCCCCTGGCTGGTGAGTCTGGAACCAGGGGACGCAATCTCAGAATAAGGGGCCGGCCATTTAAGACTGAGGTGAGGAGGAATTTCTTCACTCAGAGGGTGGTGAATCTTTGGAATTCTCTACCCCAGAGGGCTGTGGAACATGTTCAAGACTAATGACATTAAAAGATATGGCAATATAGCGGGAAAGTGGCATTGAGGTCGATGATCAGCCATGATCTAATTGAATGGGGGAGCAGGGTCAAGGGGCTGAATGGCCTACTCCTGCTTCCATGTTCCAATGTTCCATTTGTGTACTGGGTATCCGCATCGATGGTTCGTGCGGATGATGCTTAGCATTACCCATGAGCTTCATGGAACACCAAAGCCACAGGGATCTTCTGCATTGGATCTTTCACAAGCTGTGGCTTTCTGTGAGGTCCATTCAGCTCGCAAGCTTCATCAGGGTTGCACCTGCATTTCAAAGGTCCCAAAGAGCTTGCTGCACTTTAAGTGGTGTTGAGGAACCAATCACCCAAGTACCAGCTCTCTCTGACAGTAAGGTAGTGTGCTTAGCAGCCACAGGATGGGTCACTGTATCTTTACCCCGAACATGTTCACAGCCTTGTGTGTCCTGTACTATCGGACTCAGCTTTGCAGCGCTAAGTAAGTGTATATCTAATGATTGCAGGTATAAAACTGAGTTAAAAACACATTGACTAATGATGTAGAAAGACACTAATATAGTAAAAACTTGTGCGCAGATCACAGAAAGAACAGCAGACAAAGCCTCAGATTGAAACGGATGCTGCAGGGTCCAGTACAGCACGTGGCATGCAGGCAATCTGCTCGTGCTGTTTGCAGCATTGGTTTGGCCGCTTTTTAACTGACAAGGGTCTCTGCCTGAAACAGGCATTAGGCGAATTGCCTGTGTAAGTCAGGGTCCAAACACTACTTTCAAGTCCTTTTGCCAAACTGAGGGTGTCTCTGCAGCATTCTCTGGACTATTAGGCCAGCCTTCTGCATCACTAGTTTAATGGCATAACCATTACAGCTACTGTAACCAAACCTAGGGCATGAGGAAGGGAGGTGATGGCATAGTGGTATTGTTACTGGGCTAGTAATCCAGAGATGCAGGATAATCCTCTGGGGAGCTGGGGTTTGAATCCTGCTACAGCAGATGCTGGAATTTGAATTCAATGAAAATCTGGAATTAAAAGTCTATTGATCACCATGAAATGATTGTTGTAAAAACCCATCTGATTCATTAATGCCCTTTAGAGAAGGAAAATCTGCTGTCTTACCTAGTCTGAGTCAGATAATTATATCAGGAGTAATGGGATGTATTTGTGGATTGGACATTGAATCCTTGTGTTCTGGGTAACACAGTTGCACACTGGACAGTTTTTAATTTTCCATTTGTATTGTCTACAGTTTTGGTCTCCTTATCTAAGGAAGGATGTACTTGCCAAAGGGAGTGCAACAGAGGTTCAGCAGACTAATCCCTGGGATGTCCGGATTAGCCTACATGTGACTCCAGACCCACAACAATGTGGTTGACTCTTAAATGCCCTCTGAGCAAGAGCAATTAGGGATGGGCAATGAATGCTGGCCTGGCCAGTGACACCCACATCCCGTGAATGAATTTTTTAAAAAGGCAGTCGTTCTGAAGACATGCCGACATGGGCAGTAGATTTCACGTGGGCAGGGGGTTGATTCCGACGGGCAGGGTTTATAATGAGATGCTGAAGTATTGAAATTAGGTTCCCGATGTGCAGCGGCGGGAAACGCAGACTGCCATTGAACGTGTGTGGAATGTATTAAGCAGAGTGGCAGTTAGTATGGAAACATTTAACAGCAAGGCAGAAAGATGCTGAGGGCATGAACAATCGGGAGGTATCAGCCTCTGGGATTGGCCGTGTACTTTCCTATAATTCTTTGTAAGAATTTAGTTTATTTTATTATAGTCTGATGATGGAGTCAGGTGCACATGATTCACTGTTAGGTCAGCACAGTGGTTAGGGTTAAAATTGCACTCTGCTATATATGTTATGGACGTGATAAGACATTAATGATTTCCTTGGTGTGTTGCTTTAGCAAAGGCATTACCAGATTTAAAGTTAACTCATTCGTTACTTATTCGTGGTGCTCCTATTGGACCACGTAAGATTCTGAGGGGACTTGACAGGGTAGATGCTGAAAGAATGTTCCCCTCCACCCTCTCCATGGGGGAATCTAGAACTAGGGTGCACAGTTTCAAAATAATGGCTGGGATTTTCTGGCCCTGTCACAGTGGGACCAGCCACTGGAGATTCGGCAGCCCAGCTAAAAACCCATTGACTTTTGGAGGGACCGGATGATCCCGGTGGTGGGTAGGGCCGGAAGATCCCATTGTCTGGGTCTAATGGATCTCCCTTTTAAGACAGAGATGAGGAGGAGTTTCTTTTCTCTCAGAGTCATTAATCTTTGGAATTCTCTTCCACAGAGAGCAGTGAAGGCTAGGTCATTGAGTATATTCAAGGTTGAGTTAGACAAACTTTTGATCTACAAGGGAGTCGAAGGTTATGAGGGGTAGGCAGGCAATTGGAGTTAAGGCCACAATCAGATCAGCCATGATCTTATTGAATGGCAGAGCAGATTCATAGGGCTGAATGGCCGACTGAGGCTCCAACTTCCTATCATCTTACTAAATATTGCATGAAGCAATTTTAACCCTTTCTCTGGTTCAGTTATCTTTCGAGGGCAGTGCCTCACAAATGGAGCCATTAGGAGATAGATTGTATTAGCATTGCCCAAAAGGTCTTGGAAGGATGAAAATGTAGGTTCAGTCAGAGTCAGCAGGTTATTGGTTCAAGTCCCACTCCAGGGAATTAAGTTGGCACTTTACTGCAATATCTCTGACTCACTCACACCCCCGACATCTGTCGGATTCTCCCTTCAATGTGCTACACTGTCGGAGGTGCCATCTTTGGGATGAGATATTGAGCCGAAACCCCCTCCGCCCTCTCGGGTTGACCTAAAAGATCTATTCGAAGAAGACCAGGAGAGTTCTCCCGGTCTGCAGGCCAATGTAAATCCTTCATTCTGTGACTTAAATTTTGTCTGAGGGTGTCCCTCTGCAGAAATTGTCAGTGATTAGTGTGAGACAGTGAGACCCTAACGCTGGGCCAACTTGTCTACGCATGGAACACGTAACAATTTTACTGGGTGTTGCTTTCAACTATGTAAACTATTGGGCAGGCTGCCCGAACTGTAGGTCCATCTCCATCAATAGTGTTCCTGCACAGTATACGGGGTGAGGCAGTTTCTGGCTGCTATAGCCTATCGGCAGTTCTCCATGGACACCGCTCATGAGGGATATTAGCCTTTGAAACCAGCCTTGCTGTGCTGTTGGCCTGGCTCCAAGCAATTGCTCCAGCCAATCGTGCACCTCACCGAATTTGACGTACCATCAATCTCTGAGAGATGCCTGGTAGATTGGGTTCCACTCTGGCATTGTCCTGGACTCTCCTGAAATTAGAGATTAATCTCCTGCTTGTTGCTGTGAGAAAACCACATGATGGCGTTAAGGAACAGTTTCATTTTCTTTATAACTATTAAACCAAAATATTCAAAGAAAATGAAACTGTTAATAGTTACAAAGCAAAATGTTGGAGCTGGGAAAAGAAGGCTGGATGGGGCAGTAGGAGACGAGAGGCCTTATGATAGAACATCAGGAATACCTCCAACCAGAATGGGCAACCCTACTGGTGAGAGCAAGGGAAATAGTGCTCGAGTTGTTCCTCTGTCATACAAACCTTGCTCTGAAAGAGTTAAATGACACTGGCGTTCAAACTTGTTGGGTAAGCTTGTTGTTGAAGAGGGCAGAGCCAGATCTGAATCTTAATACATAGTCCGGTCCCTTGTTGTGCAGAGGAATTGCAGTGCTGTGCCACTTTCTAAGGATGAGCTTTCCCGACATCAGGTTGTGCTCCAGGCAATGAAGTTACCTGTGAGTGAGATACACAGGTGAGTGTTGAGAAGAAGACACATGTACGCAGTGCTGGCCAACCTAATATTGCTGTGCTTGCCATTGTCTTTTAGAGAATCAGGAGCCCCCCCAGCTCATGTGTCTGGGGTTGGGAGAGCATTGACCAGCTTTTGCCTGCATGAGTCCAGAATTCTGTTAAATGAACAAACAGGAAGTATTGCTGAAATCAGGGGGAGCATAACTGACAAATATTTCTTTTAAAAGCGCCTTTTTGTGTATATACCACAGAGTAATGCCGGTAACATTGGAAATGATGGGGCAGTGAGTAACCAAAGCTTTTATAAAGGTCCTTTTGTGTTGTTAAGAGTGCTGTCAAAGGCAGATGTAGTATTGTCAACACCATTCTCCATGGTAAAGATCTGCATCAACAAAAATTTACATCAGAGGTAAAAATGTTTTTTTTCCCCTCGAGGGCTCTTTTTGAGGAAAACATACTGCCTAGTTTAATTTTTTTTTATTTCTGGGATCTATTTTTTGGCTTTTGGAGGCTGCTTTTTCATTTTCACGAACTGAGTCCTAGGGTGGAATCCTCTCAGATTTGCACTAAGTGCGGTAGCAGGTGGGAAAATGGACGTTTTATCCGCCGGCCTCAATGGCGGCTTTTCGTGCTGTATCATCCCATTCCCACCTCATTAATTATGCGGCGACAGGAAACACGCTGGATCACTGGTTAGCGGCTTCCGATTTGCCCATCAAGCTGTTACCTCACGCAGGGCACCGTATTTAAACTGCTGCCTTGCGCACACTTCTGGGTGGCGAAAGTGGAGTGGTATTGTTGCTGGAGTAGTAATCCAGACACCCAGGGTAATGCTCTGGGGACCTGGGTTCAAATCCCACCACGGCAGATGGTGGAATTTGAATTTGATAAAAATCTGGATTTAGAAGTCTGATGATGACTATTAAACCATTGTCGATTGTCGTAAAAACCCCTCTGGTTCACTAATGTCCTTTAGGGAAGGATAGCTGCCGTCCTCGCCTGGTCTGGCCTACATGTGACTCCAGACCGAGCAAGCCGCTCAGTTGTATCAAACCGTGACTAAGTCTTGAAAAAGGAATGAAACTGGATGGACCAACCGACATCGACCCAGGCACCGGAAAGGACAACAGCAAACTCAGCCCTATCCACCCTGCAAAGTCCTCCTTACTAACATCTGGGGGCTAGTGCCAAAATTGAGAGAGCTGTCTCACAGACTAGTCAAACAACAGCCTGACGTAGTCATCCTCACGGAATCATATCTTACAGATCATGCCCCAGACACCACAGTGGTATACAGTCGGGAGGGAGTTGCCCTGAGAGTCCTCAATATCGACTCCGGACCCCATGATGTCTCATGGCATCAGGTCAAACATGGGCAAGGAAATCTCCTGCTGATTACCACACACCACCCTCCCTCAGCTGATGAATCAGTGCTCCTCCATATTGAGCATCACTTGGAGGAAGCACTGAGGGTGGCAAGGGCGCAGAATGCACTCTGGGTGGGGGACTTCAATGTCCATCCATCCAGAGTGGCTCAGTAGCACCACTACTGACCGAGCTGACTGAGTCCTAAATAATATAGCTGCTAGACTGGGTCTGCGGCAGGTGGTGAGGGAACCAACAAGAGGGAAAAACATACTTGACCTCATCCTTACTAACCTGCCTGCCGCAGATGCATCTGTCCATGACAGTATCGGTAGGAGTGACCACTGCACAGTCATTGTGGAGACGAAGTCCCATCTTCACATTGAGGATACCCTTCATCGTGTTGTGTGGCACTACCACTGTGCTAAATGGGATAGATTTCAAACAGATGTAGCAACTCAAGACTGGGTGTGAGGCGCTGTGGACCATCAGCAGCAGCAGAATTGTACTTGAACACAATATGGAACCTCATGGCCTGGCATATCCCCCACTCTACCATTACCAACAAGCCAGGGGTTCAATGAAGAGTGCAGGAGGTCATGCCAGGAGCAGCACCAGGCATACCTAAAACTGAGGTGTCAATCTGGCGAAGCTATAACACAGGACTACTTGCATCCCAAACAGCATAAGCAGCAAGTGATAGATAGGTCTAAGCGATCCCACAACCAACAACTCAGATCTAAGCTCTGCAGTCCTGCCACATCCAGTTGTGAATGGTGATGGACAAGTAAACAACTCACTGGAGGAGCTGGCTCCACAAATATCCCTATCCTCAATGATGGAGGAGCCCAGCACATCAGGTGCAAAAGTTAAGGCTGAAGCATTTGCTACAACCTTCAGCCAGAAGTGCCGAGTGGATGATGTATCTCGGCCTCCTCCGGAGGTCCCAGCAACACAGATGCCAGTCTCCAGCCAATTTGATTCACTTCACATGATATCAAGAAACGGCTGAAGGCACTGGATACTGCAAAGGCTATGGGCCCTGACAATATCCAGCAATAGTACTGAAGACTTGTGCTCCAGAACTTGGCGCGCCCCTAGACAACCTGTTTCAATACAGCTACAACACTGGCATCTACCTGGCTACATGGAAAATTGCCCAGATATGTCCCGTACACAAATGCAGGACAAATCCAACCTGGCCAATTAATGCCCTATCAGTCTACTCTCGATGATCAGTAAAATAATGAAAGGGGTCATCAACAGTGCTATCAAGCAGCACTTGCTTGGCAATAACCTGCTCACTGACACCAAGTTTCTGTTCCACCAGGGCCACTCAGCTCCTGACTTCATTACAGCCTTGGTTCAAACATAGACAAAGGAGCTGAACTCCCGAGGTGAGGTGAGAGTGATTGCCCTTGACATCAAGGCAGCATTTGACCAAGTGGTTTTAAGGAGCCCTCGCAAAACTGGAATCGGGGGAAAACTCTCCACTGGTTGGAGTCATATCTAGCACAAAGGAAGATGGTTGTGGTTGTTGGAGATCAGTCATCTCAGCTCCAGGACATCACTGCAGGAGTTCTTCAGGGTAGTGTACTCAGCCCAACCATCTTCAGCTGCTTCATCAATGACCTTCCTTCCATCATAAGGTCGGAAGTGGGGATGTTTCCTGATGATTTCACAATGTTCAGTACCATTTGCGACTCCTTAGATACTGAAGCAGTCCATGTCCAAATGTATCAAGACCTGGACAATTCCCACCAAACTGGATGGCAAATTGGATCCAGAATTGTCTGAGTGGCAGGAAGCAGAGGGTGATGGTTGAGGGATGTTTTTGTGACTGGATGCCTGTTTCCAGTGGGGTTCCACAGGGATCGGTGTTGGGTCCCTTGCTGTTTGTGGTATATATAAACGATTTAGACTTGAATATAGGAGGGTTGATTAGTAAGTTCGCGGATGATACGAAAATTGGTGGGGTTGTAAATAGTGAGGAGGATAGCCTTAGATTACAGGAGGATATAGACCAGCTGGTCAGATGGGATGATCAGTGGCAAATGGAATTTAATCTGGATAAGTGTGAGGTGCTGCACTTGGGCAGGACAAACAAGGCACGGGAATACACGATGAATGGTAGGACCCTGGGAAGTACTGAGGATCAGAGGGACCTTGGTGTACATGTCCACCGGTCCCTTACGGTAGCGGGATAGATAGATAGATAAGGTGGTTAAGGCATATGGGATACTTGTCTTTATTGGACGAGGCAAAGAAGATAAGAGCAGGGAGGTTATGCTGGAACTGTATAAAACGCTGGTTAGGCCACAGCTAGAGTATTTCGTGCAGTTCTGGAATCCGCATTATAGGAAGGATGTGATTGCACTGGAGAGAGTGCAGAGGAGATTTACCAGGATGTTGCCTGGGCTGGAGAGTTTTAGTTATGAGGAGAGATTGGATAGACTGGGGTTATTTTCCCTGGAGCAGAGGAGATTGCGGGGGGGACATGATTGAGGTGTATAAAATTATGAGAGGCATAGATAGGGTAGACAGGAAGGAACTTTTCCCCTTGGTGGAGGGATCAATAACCAGAAGGCATAGATTTAAGGTAAGAGGCAGGAGGTTCTGAGAGGATGTGAGGAAGAATTTTTTCACCCAGAGGGTGGTGAGAATCTGGAACTCACTGCCTGTGGGGTGGTAGAGGCAGAAACCCTCATAACATTTAAGAAGTATTTGGATGTGCACTTGCCATGCCATGGCATAGAAGGCTATGGGTCTGGTGCTGGAAAATGGGATTAGAATAGTTAGACACTTGTTTGACTGACGCAGACTCGAGGGGCCGAAGGGCCTTTTTCTGTGCTGAAGACCTCTATGACTCTGAGAGATGCAGTGGTTTTTGTCAAAGTTCATCCCAAGTAGCTCCATGGCCCAAGACTCTGCTCCACGAGCTGTTCCCAGGGATGTACAGGAGATAAACATCAGCTCCGGCTGGAGGACCATCAAGTGGTGAAAGACCCTCTTTGGTCTGCCTGAGACTTGTTGCTCGACCGAGTTTTGCAAACTGGCACATTCCAAGGTCCAGCACTGTGTGTTGAGGGACACACTAAAGCTTGGGGCAGCCGCCACAGAGGCATGATGAGGAAAGGTCGCAGTCCAATGCCTTTGAGCTATTGTACATGAGGCCTGGAAACTGTGTAGAATCCCTCGGGCTGTATACCTGACCAGGGATGTACATTGCAAATGTCAAGAGCTGGGACAGCTCAGAGTGGAACATGCTGTATGGGAAAAAAAGCTGAACTCCATTGTACTCTGTAATTATCAATTTGAAATGTTTTTGCCCTCAGGCTGTATGCCTGAGGTGAAAAGTACAATTGTATTGAGGCACCTTAGAGTGGATGCTGTATGGGGGAAAGTTAAATTTTATTGCGCTCTCTGCAATTTTTTGATTTGAAATGTTTTGTAATGTACTTTTACAAATTTTATGAATAAAGTAAATTTTTGGAAAAAAAATTGTCATATCTCCCTGCAATGGGGTGGTTAACTCAGTTGGTTGGATGGCTAGTGTGTGGATCAGATTAACACGAGCAGCATGGGGTTCAATCCCCATTCTAGCTGAGGTAGACTTGCGACCTGCCTCATAGTGAAAAATCAGAGCATTTTGCTGTGATTCGGTGAATAATTGTCAAGGGCCTACCTTTGGGCAGGGAGCTGAAGAAGAATGGCTTCTGCCTCTCCACGTCATGTCTCTGGTGACTTCATCCTGCACCCCCCCCCACTCCACCCCGCAATACCTGGTTTGGCTGTCTTTGGGTAGAGTGGGCTTGGTGGCTGGAGTCACCTTTTCTCTCTCTGGAGCTCTTAGCTCAGAAGACTGGAGCACAAGACCTGCACCAAGACCAGATACGCTGTCACAAGATTAGCACTTTCTGTTTATTCTACAAACAGGGATGTTGACATTTTATTACTTTTGCTTTCTGTTTGTCTCGAGATTTCACCTTAGAAAGACTGACACAGTCTCTTTCTCCAAATGGAACGTTGCGGTAAGACAGAGGTTGTGTTATTAAACTAATATCTTTGTAGGCCAATACAGAGGGCAGTTGATAAAGAACTGGAGTGAGTCACATATGTTCAGACCAGGAAAAAAATGGCAGATCTTTCCCCTAAAGGGCAGCAAGGAAGCAGCTGGGATGTTACAAAAACCCATGGTCACTTTTGCTGATACTAGCTTTTTATTAAAATTGAGTTAAAATTGAGATTTGAGCTCAGCTTCTACTACAGTGTCGGACCAGACCTCTGGTTTGCTAGTCTGGTAACATAGCCACACCCAAAGCTGGAAAGCAAGTGGAGCGAAAGCAGACAGGGTTGACGGAGTACTGAGCGTACAGCAGAGAAGATGTCAGGGTGGATTGCTCACAATCTAAGGAAGAAGTGTTTCAGGTGAGAATGATGGTGAAGGGGCTGGTGGAGATTCAAACTGACAACCTAAGTTAGCCTACCGCTCCCACCCCAGCTAGACTCAAAGGTGACATTATGGTGACCTAAACCACAACCACCTTCTGACAGTTCTTGATAAGCTACATGGTGAGGGAAGCAGTAGTTATATTGCTTGATGGAGTCAGTTATTTATGTCTGGATATACCATATGTTTAGCTTGTACTCTGCAAGATAAACCATATGTTTAGCTTGTACTCTGCAAGATAAACCATATGTTTAGCTTGTACTCTGTGAGATATGGCATACATTTACCTTGTGCTATGTGAGATATACCATATGTTTAGCTTGTACTCTGTGAGATATGGCATACGTTTACCTTGTACTCTGTGAGATATACCATATGTTTAGCTTGTACTCTGCAAGATATACCATATGTTTACCTTGTACTCTGAGAGATATACCATAGGTGTACATTCTGCTCTGAAAATTTTTTAAATTATTCTTGAAAATGCCAAAAGAAAAAAAATAATTTGCATTTATATAGTGCCTTTCATGGCCACCAAATGTCACAAAGCGCCTTACAGTCTATGAAGTACTTTTGAAGTGTAGTCACTGTTGTAATGTGGGAAATGTGGCAGATAATTTGCACACGGCAAGATCCCACAAAAAACAATGCAATAATAACCAGATATTCTGTTTTGCGATGTTGATTGAGGGATAAAAATTGGCCAGGACGCTGGGGATATCTCCCCTATTCTACTTCAAAATAGTGCCATGAAATCTTGTGCAATCTTCCAGAAAGGCAGACAGGGGGGGCCTTGGTTTAATATTAGGTCTGAAAGAGGGTGCCTCAGACAGTGCAGGACTCCTTTAGTACTGTGCTGAGAGCAATCCATCCTGACAGTTAAATAGCCAAGCTGTGATTTGGATTGTCAGCGCTGCAGTGAGCTTGGACCTCAGATCCCAACTATTAAACATGAAACATTTTGAAGGATGCCCGGGAGGGTTTGTGCAGTCTTAGTGCATTTAAATGGTTTGCAAACTGTCCAGGAAGACCAGTAAAAACTGCTTGGCAGCACTGATAAAGTTGGGGAATAAATACATCTGAAATGGAAACTGAACTGTGAATGTGGGTGTCGTAGCAAATTATGTCATGGGGGTGTCATTTATTCCAGTTGCAGAAATGAATTTTTTTTTCTAATATCCAGAACTGCAATTAATATTTACAAATAATAGTTACAGAAACCGAGCTCAATTACAAAGCAGAGCCAGCTGTCCGTTGCTTGACAACTGATTAAGATTGTTAATTAAACATTCTTGATCTCAGTCGGCTCCATGTGTGCAATGAGGCTCTTCAGCTATCAGAGACATGTACTGAAGTGTTTCCACCTACTTAATAATGTTTTCTTTGCTGTTTTACAAATCTTTCAAATTTAGTATTGGTTGTAATAGATGATTTCCTATTAGATGTAAAAAAAAAATCCTTTTGTTCACCAGAAAAAATAACCCATGATGGATCCCTCTTGCAATTATGTGATTAAAAGCTGTTGTTAGTCTTTGCATGGTAAGCCATGTTGTGCGTGTGGACGTCTGCACAAAAGGTAGAAGTAAATTTCCCAGGATACCGGCGCAAACTCATACAGCTAATTTTCCTCAAGCCCTGTAAAATTTGTACAAAGAATTACATGTGTCCTGGTAAATTAGGGGAAGACTTTGCAAATCATCATGTGCACCAAATTTCTGTCATTGCTAGTGGCAAAAGGAGTAAAGCGCAAGGAGAAATTTTGCGTCGGAGGGAAATGTAGTTCCCTCCTCCATGTCGCCAGGTAATAGAATGTTCGTAAGTGGGTGGGCTGTTTTCTGGAAGCAAAAATGGGTTGGTGTGAATGCTGCTTCAGAAGGTGACTCTGTCCAAGCCTGTGTTACCTTTTCAACTGAGGCTAACCTTTCTAATCGCAATTTCCTGACCTTTCCCTGGATCCTTTTTTTGAAATTTCCTTTAAATGATTACAGCACAGCAACTTATAATACCAACTTCTGGTAGGGCATTCTGTATTCTAATATTCTCTGTGGGGGGAAAAAAATCTTTTACTTGCTCCCTTTTCTAATGAACATCTTTATACATAAACGAACTGGGCTAAGGAATACAAGTTGGAAGTTGTCAACAAAGTAAATGCTGTGGAGAACAGCAAGACTTCAGGAAGAGACAGGCTGGTGAAATGGGCAAACAGATGGCAGATGCAATTTAATGTGGACCAGTGTGGAGCATTTTGGGAGGAATAACATGGAGAGGCAATATAATCTAAATGGTACTGTTTTGAAGGGGGTGCAAGACTAGGAAGACCTGGGGGTATATATACACAAATCTTTGAGCGTGTCATAGCAAATTGATAAAATGACTGAGAAAGTGTATGGATTGCTTGGTGTTTTAAACAAGGGCGTTGAATACAAACAAAAGTCATGTGCAACATTTACAAATCATTACTCAAGCCTCAAAGAAAGTATTGTGTACAATTGCGGCCACCACACTTTAGGATGCACGTTGAGCCTTTTGAGAGAATGCAGAGAAAGTTTATCATGATGACAAGTCTCGAGGACACTGCCTGAAAGCGTGGCAGGAGCGGACTCCGTAGCAACTTGCTAAATACCCTTGAATAGGGCTAATTTCCAGGATTATGTGGAAAAAGCTGGGGTGTGGGACTAAATTGGATAGCCCTTTCAAAGTGTCGACACAAGCACGACATGCTGAATAGCCCCCTCCTTCTGTGCTGAAAGTTTCTGACCCTAACTTTTTGTCCCTTGTTAATGATCAGTAGAAACCATGGTTCATTACTTGCTGCCTCAAAATCTCATAGCTGTGAACTTCGCCCCACCCCCTACTCCCCCGCTCCCTCCCTGCTTGGAAAAGCCCTAGTTTATGAGCCTTTCTTCGTAACTATAACCTGCCATCATTCTGGTCCTTGGCCAACCTTCATTCCTCAACATCACCAAAACAAATTAACTGCTCATTTATCTCGTTTACTGTTTATGTTGACCTTACTTAAAGCCTTCATATATCCCGTTTTAAACTTAGCTTGTGATTTATCCCAGGGATATGATTGGAAAATAATAAATTTGTAACCTTCTGCTTTATATCTCACTGACCACATCTTCATATCCAAAATTTTAACTAAATAAGAATTTTTTTTTAATCCTAATGAGATAATTTACAGGATGGTGGTACATATCACTCTTGGTCACTATGGGGGTAAAACTTCTCTTATTAAAAGGAAAATAGGGCCATTTCTTTTTCTACCATAATATTAATGGCCCACCAACAAAATTGTAAGAAACATGTTATCTAAGAAAGCAATTTCATTAATGTTCATTGATTATAGGAAAAAGCAGGAATTCTCCTGGTTTTTATTAAACTTTCATATCCTTAACATGCCATTTCCTCTTCCCTGTCAACCTGTATCTATAAGGATATATATCTACATATAGTGGGTATATATTAACACTCTGTAATGGATATGATTGACATCAGATGCTGATTTGAAAAAATGTGTCTCTGCCTCAAGAAATATATATTTTTAATCAGTTATATAAATATAATCCGCAGTAAATCTTGCAGCCTGCAGATGACTTGGCAAACCCTAGTGTTCTTTAAGTGGCCTCCTTCAATTCCTACTCACAATATGCTGTCAGCAGCATATGTACAAAGAAAGAAAGACATGAAGCAGCTAGTCTGGCTTTCCCTTGATTCGTGGGCATCGCTGGCCAGGCTGGCATTTATTGCTCATCCTTAGTTGCCTTCAGAAGGAGGTGATGGGCATTGTTTCCTCTCATTTTCTTCATTGGACGGGATTTAATGCCCTCTGCCATGGCGAGTTTGGTGGCACGGTACCATTTAATCAGACGGGAGGGTGGCGGTTAGGGGAACATGCCATCTTCCCGCCACTGCCCTGATTAGTTCTGTGGCGGGATGGAACTTAAGGCCCTCACCCCGCTGCCTCTGGTATTCACCCAGTGGTGGATGGAGAACTCGCTATCATGGAAGCCCGAAAAGCAAAGCCTGGCGTGTTTGCTTGCGGGCATCCGGGAGTGGGAGTGGGTTCTTCGCTCAAAGGCACTCGGTGCCTGATTGAGGCACCTGGCGTCAGGAAGGAGCGACCGATGTGAACTACACCCTTGCCCTTGCTACCAACCACCTCCCACCACCCCCTCCCAACCCCCCTTTCCCCCATCACTCACCTGCGCCTGAGCCCATAACAATCCTGGGCCTCGGATGGGTGCACTATCGGCAGCAGCCACCACCTCCCCGGTGGCGCTGCTGAGCAATGCATAGCTGCCTGCCTTTGGCTGACAGCTTTTGGTGGTTGGGACATCCACCCTCTGGAGCCCTTGATCCTGGGGAAGGCTCGACACTGCCCAGTAAGGTGCCTAAATGACACTTAATGCTCCGGGCCTTCCCTAAAGGAGGCGACATGGGGCTTTCATTGATTCTCCAGCTGGGGGCGAGACGCCCATCACCTCCATTAAACACCACCCAGTGTATGCAGCCTTTGGTTGCACTGCGCTGTCCTTTTAAGATGGCTATGTGTCCACACCTGCGCATATGTTGAAGGGAATGTTGGGTGTGCACAATCTGTTTGTTCCCATACACAGTTGTGGATTACCGTGCAGCTTCAAGGACATATTTGTGGAGGGCCTCCTTGAGCTGCTGCAGTCAGTGTGGTGAAGGTACTCCCACATCGTCGTTAGGCATAGATAGCCAAGATTTCGACCCAGCTACGACAAAAGAACATTGATATGTGTCTAAGTGTTCCCAGATACATGGGAACACCACCACTTGCAAGTTCCCCACCAAGCCACACACCATCCTGACTTGGAAATATATTGCCGTTCCTTCACTGTCCTTCAAAATCCTGGAACTCCCTTCCTAACAGCACTGTGGGTGTACTTACACCACGTGGACTGCAGCAGTTCAAGAAGGCAGCTCACCACCACCTTCTCAAGGGCAACTAGGGATGGGCAATTAATGCTGGCCCAGCCAGCGAAGCCCATATCCTGTGAGTGAATAAAATTTTTTTTAAAAAAAGATACAGCAATTAAAATACTGCAAATGCTTGAAATGTAAAGTAAAAGCAGGAAGGATAACACTCTGCAGGTCAGTCAGCTCCTGTGGCGAAAGAAAGTTAGGGGTAACTTTTCAGGTCAATGACTTTTCATTAGCAGTTCTGTGAGAACACAAGAATAGGAGCAGGTGTGGCTCCTCAAGCCTGCTCCACCATTTAATAAAATCATAGCTGATCCCCCAACGCCATTTTGCCACCCATCCCCATAACCCTGGATCCCTTCATGTAACTGGGTTTGAGTTCAGTTTGAGTCAACTGACTTTCGGCCGCTCTCCAAATTTCCCCATCCCACCTGTCACAATGCCCGCTGCTGGCGGGATTGGAAAATCCCATCCTATGCCCATAACTCTTACCATTTGTGTGTTATAATTCTGAGCATTAAGAAATGTCAAGTGCTTTAATACAGTTAAATTGCCATCATTTCAGCAAACTTAGTGCAGGATGGCTTAAGTCTTCAAAAGACGACAAACTGCTCGGGGCATGGTACACTTCTTATGGCTTATAACAACAAAATATCAAATCTGCCAAACCTGAGCACCATGCCCATACATGATGATTCCACTCCAAAGGGTTTGACCCAGTAAAATTATTGTGTAAGCCTTAGCTAGTTAGAAATCCTAATAGGCTATATGTACAACCTGGAGGCTGTAAATTCAGTTTGTGTCAAATTGAATTGAAGAATTTTGATAAATTGTGGGCTGGCACCAGGAAAGCAAAAGTGACTGTGTAAGTGGACAAATTGTCAATAAAAGCCCAGTGGTCACTCGTGTCATTCAGGGAAGGGAAGCAGCCAGCCTGAGCCAGCTTGTCCTGCGTGCGGTTCCTGTTTCCGGTTCCACTCGAGGTGACTGCGTCTTAATATCCAGTGAAGTGGCCAAGCAAACAATCAAGCAAGTGGCTCACTGCCAGCTTCACCACCTGCGATGACCAATAAGGGTGGCCTTGTCAACATTATTAACATCTTAGTGAATAAATATAAGTGTAAGAGCCCTTATCTGGAAAGTGGAAAGATTTTGGCTGCTGCACAATTTTTTGAAGTCATTTATCCTTTGTTACCTCTTGGGTTGTGGGGTGACTTGAGGGAAAGTGGGGAGCAGGAGGAAGAATGGTAGCCATGTTAATGTAAACTCATTGTTTTTAGGGAGCCAAAGTTGTGGTCAGTATTGGGGTCAGTAAATTGTTTTACACACAATACCAGGTTTGTTGACCTGATCTCATCGGTAACTTCCTCACATTAGACATTGGTATGGCAGGGTCTGAGCTCAGTTTTCGATAGCTGCCGTAAAGAATCAGTAAGACAAGTTTGGTATGAGGGTATGTTAGCCTAATGGCCAGGGTAGTAGATGCGGTCATTTTAAAAAATTCATTCAGACTTTATTGCCCATCCCTAATTGCCCTTGAGAAGGTGGTGGTGAGCTGCCTTCTTGAACCACTGCAGTCCATGTGGTGTAAGGTAAACCCACAGTGCTATTAGGAAGGCACTTCCAGGATTTTGACCCAGCGACAGTGAAGGAATGGCTATATATTTCCAAGTCAGGATGGTGAGTGACTTGGAGGGGAATTTCCAGGTGGTGGTGTTCCCATGTGTCTGCTACCCTTGTCCTTCTAGATGGTAGTGGCCGTGGGTTTGGAAGGTGCTGTCTAAGCAGCCTTAGTGAATTCTTGCAGTGCATCTTGTAGATGGTACACATTGCTACCCTGCGTTGGTGGTGGAGGGGGTGAATGTTTGTGGATGTGGTGTCAATCAAGGCTGTTTTGTCCTGGACGGTGTCAAGCTTCTTGAGTGTTGTGGGAGCTGCACTCATCCAGGCAAGTGGGAAGTATTCCATCACACTCCTGACTTGTGCCTTGTAGATGGTGGGGAGTCAGGAGCTGAGTTACTAGTCACAGGATACCTAGCCTCATGAGTTTAAACTTCACCTTGGCTATTTGTAGAATCAAGTGCAAAGCACCTGGATTGTAAAACCCAGCTGATCCATTTATGTCCTTCAGCAAAGGCAACCTATCACCCTTATTTAGTCTGCCTTGCATTTGGCTCAAGTCCCATTTTGTGGTTGACTTAATAAATAAAGACTGCCTTGGCAGTGTTATCCACATGCAGAGAGCAATTATAAAACAATTGCTTCCTTCTGTGTTGCAAATATCTGTGTAAGTTCTGCCTTACTGTGCTTCATTCCCTTCTCTACACACCTTTTAAACTGTACCAGTGTTCCCCTCCTTTCACCCCTCGCACAGCCTGTCATCTCCTTCCAGAGATTGTTCTGCCAGTTGTTCAAGTAGGTCGATGGCCAATTATGTTTTATTTTCCATGGCTGCTTGTGTTTCTTGCATTCTTGATTGTTCAATCCGTGCCTTGTCTGGGCTTTGCACCTTTGTTAATAAGGCATAATGAATCGTGATAATTAAACTCCTCAAAGTCTAATGATGGACCTTGTTATATGATTGGGCAGTGCCTCTCCTTCCAGACACCGTGAGGTGTCAGCTGTGGCTCAGTTAATAGCACCCTCGCCTTTGAATCAGAGTGTTGTGGGTTCATGTCCCACTCCCGGAAACCAAGAACTGTGATTGTACTCGAAAGAGTTGCAATCTGTGACTGTTGATAACTCGAAAGAGTTTCCAGACACCGTGAGGTTAGTCACTCATCATTCCGGTCCGGTCTGCAATCTCTGCTTCTGGATTTTGTTTCATTCCCCCTTTTGGAATTGGTCAACGTTTTTTTCTTAATTATTTGAGTTCAACCTGGAGTCCTGATCCCTTCCTCCGTTGAAGTGATTTTTTTTTTCTCTCCTCTTGTTGAAATTTCTAAATAAGGAGAACAAAAGAAAGGCCCCGTCTGAAACGAATGTTAAAGTAACACCAGTAAAATGGAGACAACTCCAGTTATCAGGAGCTTGAGCTTGTTTTATTTTGGAAAAACCATTAGTGTGCCAGAATTTACTGTAGCTGGCAATTGGACAGCGCCTGCCACTCGCTAGACTTTAAATTCCATGAGACTTTGCAGAGCAAGTTGCTGCCAGTGGGAGATGGAAAGGGCGTTGTGTCACCTGCAGGGCATTTTGGATCCATGTGAACATGGCAAACATTGGCCTCTCTCCTCAATGAACCGGATTGAACAGCAGAGTGTCTGACCCTGGAAGCGTGAGTTAGAATGGTGAAATAAAGAGAAAGAAAGAAAGAAAAATGGGATTAAAAGAGAGAGAGAAAAAAACAATTTTTTTAAAAAAATTAAGTTTTTTGCTTTAAAAAATAATTTTTCATTTTAAAAAATCTCCAACAATCATTCAAAGCTGAAGGAATCATCCTCCGCAATTCACAGAATCACAGAATTGTTATGGCACAGAAGGAAGCCATTTGGTCCATTGTGTCGGCACCAGCTCTCCGAGTTAGCAACTTGCCTAGGTTCTCCGTCCAATTCTCGGCCTTCTCTGTGTGACCCTGAAAATTCTTCCTTTGTAGATAACAGTCTAATTCCCTTTTGAATGCTTCAATTAAACCTGCCCCTACCGCACTCAGGCAGTGCATTCCAGACCCTAACTACATGCTGGGTGAAAAAGTTTTTCCTCAATCACTTTGGCCTCTTTTATTAGCTACTTCAAATCTGTGCCCTCTCATTCTTGATCCTTTCACGAATGTGAAAAGTTTCTCCCTATTTACTCTGTCTAGACCCCTCATGATTTTGAAACCTCTATCAGATCACCTCTCAACCTTCTTTTCTCCAAGGGAAACAGTCCTAACTTCTCAAAATATCTTCATAACTGATGTTCCACATCCCTGGAACCATTCTCATGAATCTTTCCTGCACCCTCTCTAATACCTTCATATCCTTCCTAAAGTGTGGCGCCCAGAACTAGATACAATACTCCAGCTGAGACCGAACTAGTGACTTATACAAGTTAAACATAACATCCTTATTCTCATACTCTATGCCACTATTAATAAAGCCCAGGATTCTGGATGCTTTATTAACTGCTCTCTCAACCTGTCCTGCCATCTTGATTTATGCACATATACACCCAGGTCCCTCTGCTCCTGCACCCCCTTCAAAGTTGTATGCTTTATTTTATATTGTCTCTCCATGTTCTTCTACCAAAATGAATCACTTCACATTTCTCCACATTGAACTTCATCTGCCCCTTGTCTGCCAATTCTACCAACCTGTCTGTCCTTTTGAAGTTCTACACTATCCTGCTCGCAGTTCACAATGCTTCCACGTTTTGTATTGTCTGCAAACTTTGAAATTGTTCCTTGTACACTAAGGTCTAGATTATTAATGTATATCAGGAAAAGCAAGGTTCCCATCACTGACCCCTGAGGAACTCCA
Source organism: Cetorhinus maximus (assembly GCF_964194155.1). NCBI lineage: Eukaryota > Metazoa > Chordata > Chondrichthyes > Lamniformes > Cetorhinidae > Cetorhinus > Cetorhinus maximus. Next base: position 225,560,655 of record NC_135879.1, on the reverse strand, counting down.
CTACAAACCTCCCTCCGGCCTGAAAAACACCCATTAACCACTACTTTCTGTTTCCTATCACTCAGCCAATACTGGAATAGTAATAGTTTGCAGTGCCAGTGAGGTTGTTTGGCAGCAGTTAAGACTTGTCACACTATTAAAAAAAGATATTTAGACTGATATGTCCTAACTTTCTGTGGCAGGTTTAATTCATAGTCACCATGCAAGCTTCACATTGCTCAGTACATGTTAATGGTTAATCAGATGGCAAGTCACTAATTTCGGGAAGTTAACAGCTGAGGGACATCCCTCAAATATCTGTCCCTCACCTGAATTTGTTGTAGCAGTTCACGGATGAATAATGCTGAGCTCCATTAGCCTCATCATTACTTCAGCAGTAAATTCTAGCTTATTTTGAGGTGGTCCCATTGACCCTCTTGAAGACTATATGGAGTCAACAAAGGAATATTAGCGCGGGTTGACTGTTGAAGAATTCACGTACCAGGGAAAAACAAGAAAGTACGAAAAGAAGTCAGCTTGGAATTTCCACATGGAAATCTTAATTTAAAAAATGTTACTGAAGAAATGCATTGAGGTGGACAGAACGTGAGTTCAAGTGATAATGGATATATTTCTGGAGAAAGAGAAGCATATGCTGAGAAGGTGGACAGATCAGATTCATGGATGTTTAAAGCACAGAAGGAGCCCATTGTGCTTGTGTCAGCTCTCTCCGAAAGCTATCCGATTAGTCCCGCTCTTTCCCCATAGCTGTGAAACTTTCTTCTTCACAAGTGTGTGTGTGTATTATTATGGATGGGGGGAGGGGGTTAATTTAAACAGGCTTGATTTACACCATCCTGTAAACAGAAAGGTGTTTTGATTTGCTTTCCCTTATATAGGCAGTGACATATTTCCCAACCCCTCAGTTTGGTGTGCTTCAATTACAATTAATAACCCCGCAGCAAACTCGAGATATGATGAACTCAAAGGGTTAATTTATTTGCACACACTCAAACACAGGAGGAGGGTTGCCATGCGGTTCCCTAGGCACTCCTGTATTGAAATAGAGATAGAGGAAAGAAAGATTTACAGGGAAAAGACCACAGAGAATGTCAATTAGGTATTTCTTCACAGACTGAAAACTGATGCTGTATAATTCACTTTTCCAGTAAAGTTGACTTTCACAATGAGGCAGACATGCAGTGATGAGTCAGCCTTGTAGGCAATGGTACAGAGGTTCCAGTAGAAACAGTGTAGATGGACCCAGATATTCAAACCTGGGCAGAGCCCCTTTTCTGTGCTGCTGCCTGTCGATGGTTAAATGGCAGGCTGAGTTTTCAGTACAGCAATGCATTATAACTGGTTCCATCAGCTAGCGGGTCATGTCACATGACCCCCACCTCTCCACTCTGGCTTTGACAAAGAGGGTGTATCCCTTTGTCCCGGTTACTGAGATTGTTAAATGTTCCAACTATTAAGACTTGAAAGGAAGGTTGCGGGATTCTTTGTCCTAGCAGATGACTAGGCTCCGGTTGGACAGGTCTGGCATATGAAATGCAGATGGCCTTTGTATAGTTCTCTTTGAATTTGACCTCTGCTGCCCACAGGGGGTCGTTAGGTCTCTTCAGAGATAACGAGTTGCAGGTTTCTGCGATCCTGCCATGGTAGCTCTTTTTGTTCAGGGTCACAGACAGACTTCAGCCATTTTAAAATGTCTTTGCCCAGTCTTAAAAATTTTAGAAATTTGCCATGTGGCTATCTATATCTGTTTTATAAAAATATATAGTGTGAGGTCTTGCCCTGTTACAGTATGAATATATATAATTCTGTTTTGAAAGCTACTACTGAATTAATCTATGAAAAAAGAAAGGGCTTTATGAGCATAAAGGGGACTTTCTGCTCTAAAAAAAATCACGCTTTTGTGAACAGTGGAACCACTTGAGGATTTAGGGATGTTTTGGGGGCTGGTAGTGGTTCAGAATATCAGGATTGTGCTGCCATTTCACAACAGTTACTTAGCTTGACCATTCAGTACAGCTTGTTCCATTGTAATCCATTGATTCTGGTTTTGATGCTAAATCAAGCGAGCAACCCAAGATAAATTGACTGATGATTTTGTCATTTGCCAAACTGAACTTCACAATGCAAGCATTGTTAAGGGAATATCATTGCTTCAAGCTTTGTACATGAAGCTTTGTTGTCCGGAGGTCGGGTGGGGTGGGGGGCGCTGGTGTGGTGGTGGATGGGATACAGGGTGGTTCGAAATCGCTTCCGACGGCCCTGGGGGTAAGCTGTTTCAGAACTTTAAAAACTAAAACGGTAAACCTTTCAGCATCCGCATGTCGCACTTGATTTCAGTACAATAACCGTCTTGTCCCAAACACCAGCTAACAGCAGCTTTCACGCAGCTTTCCTTTTAGTAATGGGCATTGGTTGCCTAGTAAAATGCTGGGGTCAGGGTGCACACCCTATTGGATTGTGTGCAAATCAAATCTATTTGCTTAGGGTGTAAAACGTATCCAGTAAACAGGGTGTGAGGTGTGGCAAAATTCTAGATGAACAGAAAAATGACGTGCATTTATACGATCATACAAACAAGGAGCAGGAGTAGGCCATTCAGCCCCTCAAGCCTGCTCCGCTATTTAATAGAATGATGGCGGATCTGATAGTAACCTGAAATCTGCATCCCACCTATCCCCAATAACCTATCACCCCCTTGCTTACCAAGAATCTGTCTGCCTCTGCCTTAAAAATATTCAAGGACTTTGCTTCCACCACCTTTTCAGGAAGAGAGTTCAAAAGACTCTCAACTCATAGAGTGAAAACATTTCGCCTCATCTTGTTTTAAATGGGCGACACCTTATTTTTAAACAGTGACCCCCTAGTTCTAGATTTTTCCACAAGAGGAAACATCCTCTCCAAATCCACCCTGTCAAGACCCCTCAGGATCTTAAATGTTTCAATCAAGTCACCTCTTACTCTTCTAAACTCCAGCAGATACATGCTGAGTCCGTCCAACCTTTCCTCATAAGACATCCCAGGTATTAGTCTAGTAAACCTTCTCTGAACTGTTTCGAATGCATTTACATCCTTCCTTAAATAAGGAGACCAGTACTGTACACAATACTCCAGATGTGGTCTCACTAGTGCTCTGTACAACTGAAGCATAACCTCTCTACTTTTGTATTCAATTCCCCTCACAATAAATGATAGCGTTTTATTAGCTTTCCTAATTACTTGCTGCACCTGCATACTGATCTTTTGTGATTCATGCACTAGGACACCTGGATCTCTTTGCACCTCAGAGCTCTGCAATCTCTCACCATTGAGATAATATGCTTCTCTTTTATTCTTCCTGCCAAAAGCAGATCAAAGCTCTGCAGTCCTGCCACATCCAGTTATGAATGGTGATGGACAATTAAACGACTCACTGGAGGAGGAGGCTCCACAAATATCCCCATCCCCAATGATGGGGGAGCCCAGCACATCAGTGCAAAAGATAAGGCTGAAGCATTTGCTACAATCTTCAGCCAGAAGTGCCGAGTGGATGATCCATCTTGGCCTCCACTGGAGGTCCCCAGCATCATAGATGCAATTCTTCAGCCAATTCGATTCACTCCACATGATATCAAGAAATGGCTGAAGACACTGGACAGTGCAAAGGTTATGGGCCCTGACAATATTCTGGTAATAGTACTGAAGACTTGTGCTTCAGAACTTGCCGCGCCCCTAGCCAAGCTGTTCCCGTACAACTACAACACTGGCATCTACCCAGCTATGTGGAAAATTGCCCAGGTATGACCTGTACACAAAAAGCAGGACAAATCCAACCCGGCCAATTACAGTCAGTCTACTCTCCATCATCAGTAAAGTGATGGAAGGGCTCACCAACTGTGCTATCAAGCAGCGCTTGCTTAGCAATAACCTGCTCATGGACGCCCAGTTTGGGTTCTGCCAGGGCCACTCAGCTCATGACTTCATTACAGCCTTGGTTCAAACATCGACAAAAGAACTGAACTCCCGAGGTGAGAGTGACTGCCCTTGATACCAAGGCCGCATTTGACAGAGTGTGGCATCAAAGAGCCCTAGCAAAACAGGGGAGAAACTCTCCACTGGTTGGAGTCACACCTAGCACAAAGGAAAATGGTTGTGGTTGTTGGAGGTCAGTCATCTCAGCTCCAGGACATCACGGCAGGAGTTCCTCAGGGTAGTGTCCTCGGCCTAATCATCTTCAGCTGCTTCATCAATAACCTTCCTTCCACCGTAAGGTCAGAAGTGGGGATGTTCGCTGATGATTTCACAATGTTCAGCACCATTCGTGACTCCTCAGATACTGAAGCAGCCAAATGCTGCAACACCTGGACAATATCCAGGCTTGAGCTGACAGGTGGCAAGTAACATTTGCACCACACAAGTGTCAGGCAATGACCATCTCCAACAAGTGAGAATCTGACCATTGCCCCTTGACTTTCAGTAGCATTACCATCACTGAATTCCCCCACTATCAACATCCTGTGGGGGGTTACCATTGACCAGAGGCTAGGAATCCTGCGACTAGTAACTCACCTCCTGACTCCCCAAAGCCTGTCCACAATCTTACAAGGCACAAGTCAGGAGTGTGATGGAATACACCCCACTTGCCTGGATGAGTGCAGCTCCCACAACACTCAAGAAGCTTGACACCATCCGGGACAAAGCAGTCTGCTTGATTGGCACCACATCCACACACATTCACTCCCTCCACCACCAATGCACAGTAGCAGCAGTGTGTATCATCTGCAAGATGCATTGCAGGAATTCACCAAGGCTTCTTAGACAGGACCTTCCAAACTCACAACCACAACCATCTAAAAGGACAAACGGATAGATGGGAACACCGTCATCTGGAAGTTCCCCTCTAAGTCACTCACCGTCCTGACTTGGAAATATATCGCCATTCCTTCACTGTCACTGGGTCAAAATCCTGGAACTCCCTTCCTAACAGCACTGTGGGTGTACCTACATGGACTGCAGAGTTCAACAAGGCAGCTCACCACCACCAACTCAAGGGCAACTACGGATGGGCAATAAATGCTGGCCCAGCCAGCGAAGCCCACATGGATAGAGTCATAGGGTCACAGAGTTTTACAGCACGTCGAAGCCATTAGGCCCATCATTTCTGTGCCAGCCATCAAGCCCCTATCTACTCTAATCCCATTTTCCAGCACTTGGCCTGTAGCCCTGTATGCTATTGCATTTCAAGTGTTCATCTAAATACTCCTTAAATGTTGTGAGGGTTCCCGCCTCTACCATCCCTTCAGGGAGTGAGTTCCAGACACTGCACACCCTCTGGGTGAAAAACCTTTTCCTCAAATCCCCTCTAAACCTCCTGCCCCTTACCTTAAATCTATGCTCCCTAGTTATTGACATCTCCGCTCAGGGGAAAAGTTTCTTCCTATCCACCCTATCTATGCCCCTCATAATTTTGTACACGTCAATCAGGTCCCCCCTCAGCCTTCTCTGCTCTAAGGAAAACAACCCTAGCCTGTCCAGTCTCTCTTCATAACTGAATCGCTCCAGCCCTGGCAACATCCTGGTGAATCTCCTCTGCACCCTCTCCAGTGCAATCACATCCTTCCTATAGCGTGGTGACCAGAACTGCACACACTGCCCCAGATGTGGCCAAACTCGCATTTTATACAGCTCCAACATAACCTCCCTGCTCTTGTATTCACTGCCTCGACTGATAGAGGCAAGTATCCCATATGCCTTCTTAACCACCTTATCTACCTGTCCTGCTGCTTTCAAGGATCCATGGACATGTACACCAAAGTCCCTCTGATCCTCTGTACTCCCTAGGGTTCTACCATTCATCGTGTAGTCCCTTGCCTTGTCAGTCCTCCCATCCCGTGGATGCAATGAAAAAATGGACAATTGCACATTTTCCCATATTATGCTCTATTTTATGCAGTAATTTCACAAATTCAGGATGTCCCAAAGCTCTTTACAGATGGTAACGTTCATTTGAGGTCTGGTCATTATTATAATGTAGGAAGCAGGACAGTCAATTTGTGCACAGCAAAGTCCCACAAGCAGCAATGTGTTAATGGCCAAATAATCTTATTTTAAGTGATGTTGATTGAAGGATAAGTATTGGCCTGGACACCAGGGACATTTCCACTGTTTTTCTTCAAAATAATGCTATGGGACCTTTTATATCAACCTGCGAGGGCAGACGAGGCCTCAGTTTAATGTTTCATTTAGCACCTCTGATGGTTCAGTATCCGCATATAATTTATGCTCAAGTCTCAGCTGTGGGGCGTGAATTCATGATCTTCTGACTCAGAGAGAAGTGCTAACATTGAGTCATGCTTGACTAACATGGATAAGGCTGGCAGAGACGGGAACTCTTGATAGAAAGACCTGCATTTATATGACCTCAGGGCATCCCAAAGCATTTTATAGCCAATGAGCTGTTTTTAAAGTAACCACACGTGTAATGTATGATATGTAGCAGCCAGTTTGCACAGAGCAAGCTGGCAATGTGATAATGACCAGCAAATCTGTTTTGGTGATTTTGATTGAGGGATAGCAATCGGCTAGGACTCCAGGGTAACACCCTTGCATTTCTTTGAAATAGTGTCGTAGAATCTTTTACATCCACCTGAGAGAGCAGGACCTTGGTTTAAGGTCTCATCTAAATGACAGAACCTCTAGCTCTGTGCTGCCCTGCAGTGTCAGTCTAGATTTGTGTGTTTTAAGTATCTGGAATGGGACTCGAACCCCCAAACTTTAGACACCGAATATCGTCCTGATTAATCATCCAAGGCTGGCATGTCATCGCTAAAAGGGTAAGAGGCGTGTGGGAGCAAAGGAGGTGAGGTGGCGGAGGGTGCACTGATTAAAAATGAACACAAAGGAAGGATATCTTGAGTGTGTGGGAGCTGCACTCATCCAGGCAAGTGGGGAGTATTTCGTCACACTCCTGACTTGTGCCTTGTAGATGGTGGACAGGCTTTGGGAAGTCAGGAGGTGAGTTACTTGTCACGGGATTCCTAGCCTCTGACCTGCTCTTGTAGCCACAGTATTTATGTTTTTGGTCAATGGTAACCCCCAGGATGTTGATAGTGGGGGATTCAGTGATGGTAATGCCATTGAAATTCAAGGAGCGATGGTTAGATTCTCCCTTGTTGGAGATGGTCATTGCCTGGCACTTGTGTGGCATAGATGTTACTTGCCACTTGTCAGCCCAAGCCTGGATATTGTCCCGGTCTTGCTGCATTTGGACATGGACTGCTTAAGTACCCGAGAAGCCGCGAAAGATGCTGAACATTGTGCAATCATCAGCGAACATCCTCACTTCTGACCTTATGATGGAAGGAAGGTCATGGATGAAGCAGCTGAAGATGGTTGGGCCTAGGACCCTACCCTGAGGAACTCCTGCAGTGATGTCTTGGAGCTGAGATGACTGCCCTCCAACAACCACAATCATCTTCCTTTGTGTTCATTTTTAGTCAGTGCGCCCTCCGCCACCTCACCTCCTTTGCTCCCACACGCCTCTTACCCTTTTAGCGATGACATGCCAGCCTTGGATGATTAATTAGGATGATATTTGAAATAGAAGAACTGAGTTGTAATCTGACTTGGCAAACCTGAGTTATATCCTGGAGATAAGGGCATTAAAGGGTTGATCTCCTGGAGTATTGGACATAGTGGAAGGAATCAATTGCTTAGGCGGGGCTGCCACTCCCATCTTGGCAAGAGGGCAGAACAGAATCTATTAAAGTGTGGAATATTTACCTTGCAATATAATTAGAGTTAACCTAATTTAAAACCAAGCCAGAACATATATTTTTTTCACACAAGATGAAAATGTAAAATGCATACGTGCAAAATCACCTGAATTGTTTTTCCCGCTAACCACCTCCAGCGCTGCCACACAGTCCCTCCCCTCCCACCGCCTCCCCTCCAAAATCCCTGCTTTCCTCCGACTCTGGCCTCTTGTACAGCATCAACTTCATTTGTTCGACCATTTACAGCTGTACCTTCAGCTGTCAATGGCCTAATCTCTGGAATTTCCTCCATAAACTTCTCCTGCTCCCTACCCCACACTTTGTTGTTGTTTAAAAGACAGTTCTATACTTAATTGGAGGAAAATAAAAGAAGTAAAAGAAATACCACAACCAACAAAATGATCGGGTGAGTTCAGTGGTCGTGACTTACTCTTTGGCCTAATCAAAATCGAAAGCATTATGTAGAAATCATTTTACACCAGTAACATGAATAGAATATTCTACAGAGCTACTATGTTGGAACAGTCAAACAGCAAGTGTAGCCACTATGGTTCATGTCACTTTATTTCAGTGAGACTGGTGTGAAAGTCTTTTTTTCTGTGACGCGCTTTGTTTGGCTAGTGGAAAGCTAGTTGATGAGGAGGGCAGACTTGTTCCACACTGGCAGACACCGGGCCATGCAATGCATGTACTGGGGCGACGTGGGATACCAGCAATCAGTCAGTGACATTTTCCGAAAATACACTGAGATCGAAGCAGAGTAGCAACCGTTTAAGAGAGAAGCAAAGATACAAAGGGAAGCCCAGCTCTGCAGCCCACTGAGATCTCGGCGTTGCTCCAATTCTGCCCCCTTGCACAACCCTGATTGCCATCGCCTCACCATTGCTGGCTGCATTTTCAGTTGCCTGGGATCTAAATTTTGGAATACTCTCCCTACGCCTCTCCGCCCCTCTACCTCACTCTCCTCCTTTAAGGCACTCCTTAAAGCCTACCTCTTTGGCCAAGCTTTTGGTCATCTGTTCTAATGTCTCCTTACATGTTTCTATGTCAAACTTTTGTCTGACTGTACTTGTGCGAAGCACCAAGGGACATTTTTAACTGCGTAAAAGGTGCTACGTAAATGCAAGCTGCTGTTAATGAGTTAAAAAGATGGAAAGAAACGTAGGCCCACCACTGGCCTGCTACATTCCCCGCAGTGGGCCCCACCATGATGAGGCCAGAAAATCACGGCTGTAGGTGATAAAATGTATGAGAGAGGAGTTGACCAGAGGGAGAGAAGCTGTGCAAACGTATTATGTTTGAGGATAAGGAAGAAATTAGATGATTATTTTACAAGATGATGATGAGCGTCCTTGGATCTGTTCAGTTAATGTGCGTGCTGGGAGTCAGTGACCTCTCCCCCTCTCTCTGCCTGTGAAGTAAATATTGTACAACTACAGAGATCGTAGATTGGGGCCATAGTGTAAAGTAGGTGACAGTGAGTCAGTAGCTCTCTCTTTACACCATTCCTGGTTGACCTCAAAGAGAATTAAAAACCAGGAGAGGTTCAAAATGGGGCCACCGACTCACTGGGCGGAACTCACCCATCCCTCCTGCGGTGGGTTTCCTGGTGGGTGGGAGCCAAAAAGTCGGAAACCCACCAGCGTAAAAACAACTTGCAATTCTCCTGATGGCGGGTCGGTAATCCCGCCGACTAGTGGCGTGAATGCCATTAGCATTCATTAACATCTCATGAATGCTCATTAAAGCAGCTGCTCGTCAGAATCTCCTTGTGCCTTCCGATCTTGCCAGCAGAAAATTATGCCTGCCTCAGGCCCGTTTGAAAATGAGCAG